>NC_056660.1:151750381-152350381 GCF_018350195.1 Panthera tigris | reverse complement strand
TAACAATAATAACAGCAACAGCAGCAGTGGCAGCAACAGCAACAACCAGAAATGCACTTGGGTCATAATATGGTCAATCTAATCTCCTAACAAGCCCGATCTAGAAGCCCACCCCAGGCTTACTGGTTCAGTATCTGAATTTTAATAAGATGCCCACAATGAAGCTTAAGAAACACATTTCTGATCTACTTACATATGCACTGGCATATAATCACAAATATTCTACTGGATAACGACCCTTTGTGTTTCTCAAGTTCCCAATCCTCAAAGCAAGACCCAATTTTGATCCTTGTACTTCAATTCTTACTTTTTTTTTGTTTCTTTTTGTTTGTTTGTTTAGTAACAAAGCAGAAATAATATAGGATATTCTGGTAAGTAATTAACCCAAAATTCCAACTAAACAAAAATCTGTTCTGATTAGTTTACACTTTATAATTTGTCTCATTCTGCTTTAATTGATATAAATATACTTTTTAGATATGCATTTTCAGACTCTGCACACACAATGGCTTTCCTGAGCTGGCAGTCTCAACAAAACAGGGAAGCTGTAAGGGGAGAAACCGGGCCCTGTAGTAAGTAGCCAGAAGGAACCTGTATTTGAGAGTTTACACATGGCTTCTGGCTTCCCTCACATTGTAGTCAACGATTCTTAGAGTCCCAAAGATGCTAGATATTCAAACCAAAAGGACATTTCAGCATTAAAGCAGAACCTGTTGGCAGGAATATTTGGGCAGCATTCTACCCGGGAAACAAAATGACATGGCAAAATGACACCCCAAATGTTGCAGAATTAGAAAACTGGACAAACACTGATAGCCCATCTTCAGCTAAATGCCAGAGAACAAGCTTCTGAATTTTAAGGCAATTCCCTTGTCCTTTACTGAGGAGAATGTCTAAGTAGTTACAACTCCTGCACATCCAATGGCCACCAAAAACTTAATTTAAGTATTTAAAATTCTCAGATATTTAGTGTCTTCTGAATTCAGATAATATATAGACTGGCCAACAAATTTAATCATTTTTACATACATTTTTTTTCTAGACAAATTTACTGTTCAGTTTAAAAATATGTGCTTAAGCCATGTAAATAAACAACAACAACAACAAAAAAAACAGAGGGAAAAAACCCAAGTATTTCCCTTTGTTAAGTTTACCAACCAGAGAGTAAATGCAGTTCTATCTTATCATGTTTTCTATGAGAAAACTTCTGTTCTTTTTTTAGATTTGGAGAATTGCTTTTCCTGACAGAACCCCCAGAACTGAGAACCCTGAACTGCAAACTTGTCCTTTGTCCTAGTTGTTTACCAGCCTTATCAGGGCACACATGGGTTGGCAATGTGATTCTAAGATAAAAATTCCAAAGATATAATTAGATGTTTTTCCGAGAAATATCACCCAATACCATAAAAATTTGTTTGCTGTTCTTCACATTATACTTGAAGTGAATGGTCTCACAATTTCTTGCCATTTAGTAATCTTCTTTTAGGTAACCGAGACATTTTAACTTGGCACTGAAGAAAAATACATATTATTTTTTAAATAAACAATACTGAAAAAAGAGATCTTATCTCAAAACTTCTACCTGCAACATTTCAATGAACAGATATTTCTATATAAATAATGGACTTATTAAAACTTTCACAGCAAAAATATAAACAGGAAAACAATCTTTTGCCCCTGAATTTAACTATAAGTGATAAATGACACAAAGATATATTCTAAGCTAGTGATGCAGAACCTTGCTTATGGTATCCTACACTTTTATTTAGTATAATTCTGAACAAAAGAAATAAAAAGACAATGGTAAGAAGCCACAAACGTACATTTACTATTACAGAAGAATACTCTCTAGCCCAATCATGGAAGCACTGTAAAAACATCTCTCAAGTTTTCTGCTGAACTCCATTTTTGCTAGGGATTGAAACCATTAAAAAAAAAAAAAAAAAAAAAAAAAAAAATCAAAAAAAAAACTTCTACTGCCACCTGCTGGTAGTTTATAGTCAATGATTCTCAAAGATGCTAGAATGGCAAACCAGATTAATTTATAGATATAAATAATATAAATATATATTTTTACATATGTTTCTAGCAGAGAAGTAGAGCCAGACGAGCACATTTTGATTACTATCTTGCTCACTGACTGACCTACAATGACAAAAGGAAGTCAAAGATGATCACATTTCCATTCTTCCCTTTCCCACAAAGGCCATTCAATCTCATTCTAGGTAAGCAATAAAGATGTGAGACTGAATGCTTTTGGCTGACCTGTATTTGAGTATTTGCAACTCAAACACTTGAGGCCAGCAAGGAAAGTTTCATTCTCTTAGCCAAAGAATGACTGGCCAAAAGTGTATTTTTGAAGACTTCTCAAGAGGAAACTCACACTCTAGGGATGTCAACATAATGTTGATGGAGGATTCCAAATGAGAGATCTGAGGTTGGAAATGGAATACCCCCATTGGCAAGATTCTGTAACTGGAGACATCAATACGATTTTAAAATTCAGAAAGAGCGGGCCCAAGTTCCTGCAGTCAGCTTCATTTCTTTTTTTTTTTGGAGAGTCTGAGAATTTAAAAAAGCCTTTGCTAAAAGATTTTCAGGGAAACAACTATTCTCTTTAATTTAGAGGGTATTTATGGGGCGCCTGGGTGGCTCAGTCGGTTAAGCATCCGACTTCAGCTCAGGTCATGATCTCACAGTTTCTGAGTTCGAGCCTGGTGTCAGGCTCTGTGCTGCCCACTCAGAGCCTGAAGCCTGCTTCGGATTGTGTGTCTCCCTCTCTCTCTGCCCCTCCCCTGCTCATGCTCTGTCTCTCTATCTCTCTCAAAAAATAAGTAAACATTAAAACAAATTTAAACAGTATTTAAAAAAATCAAAGTAGATAGGTAAACCATTTTGAGGCAACAGTACTTTATCAATAATACACCAATTCTTCCTACAAACTACGGAAATGTTTTTTTTTTTAGATATTTTATGTCACAAGCTACATATTACAGAATATTTCATGGCACAATGCTTCATCTATTCTAAAAATAAACCAAAAAACATGGATTTGACTAACCTTCTTCTCTAAAATTAATGTTAAGTACAATGTGAATCAGAAGGCAGTGTCCCAACATATAAATCCTGGGTCCTTCTTTCACATCCCCAGACATGAGCAAATTTGTCTGCTAGGACACTGAAGAGTTGTCTGTAATTCTACAGTGCTATAATTAAGACTTGTACAAATTCTGCTGCCAAAAAATCACCAGAGTGGGTGGTGAATGCAGCCAAGTAAACTCTAATTATGGAAGGCGGGTTTTCTAAGATCTTACATACAAGAAGCAAAGGCAAGATCAGACAGCTAAGATAGGTTACCAAGGCAATATAAATAGCCTTGTCAAATTCAATGTAAGCCCCCCTTTGGTAACAGCTGTTACCTCCCAAAGCTCATAGGTACTTTAAAAACGCAATCTGGAATCCTCTGCTCGAATCCAGCACTTAACTGTTTCCCCAAAATAAAGTTATGAAATTTACACATGCCATTTTCACTCCTAGGACCAAAAAAAAAAAAAAAAAAAAAAGACAATAGGAGTCCAATATCTCAGATAATTTTCCATCTTAAATTTCAGCTCCTCTACTAGTATTATTTTAAAAACTTCTGTTAGAGTTCAATAAAATGCCTTAAGCACTCTGAAACACAGCATGGAAATCCTAAGTGTACAGCACAATAAATTTACATAACTTGAACATATGCATATAACCAGCAGCACCCAATCAAGAAACAGTATTATTTTGCACTCCAGAAGGGCCCCAACTACCTAGAAAAGGGGAAGTTTTACTTTATAAAATAAATACAAAGTTCTCTCAATAATAATACTGTATAATGTCTTCCTACTGTCCGGATCTGTAATTACAGCCTTCAAGTAGATATGATTATGCCTTTCCCCCTTTGCTTGTACAAACATCTATGCCCACCTTTCCCTTCATCAACAAACTGCACGAACTTCTCATTCAAGTCTGACCAAAAATATCACCTCCTATATGAAGACTTCCTGGACCTTCACAGAAAAATAAATTAAATCATCATCTACAGTCACACAGTACTTTGCAAATAGTCCATGTTTGCACTTATCTATACATCTACTGTTCTAGACTGTGAGTACTTCATGGACAGGAAAGGCATCTAATTTCATCTTTTGATCTGTTTTCTGTGTTTTAAACTGTGCTTTAAACTTCATGCTATTGGATGACGACATGTTTTTCATGTTCTATCTTCTGCAAGAGAAAACCTGAGTAGTTTTTTCAGAAAAGAACGTTCTACCAAACTGTGTTCTATAATATTAAACCACACAAAATACAGTTGACTCTTGAACAACCTGGGTTTCAACTGTGTGGGTTCACTTACAATGTGGATTTTTTTCAATAAATACAGTATATAGTGTTGGAAATGCATTTTCCTTATGATTTTTTAAATAATATTTTCTTTTCTCTAGCTTGCTTGACTTTAGCGTAAGAATGCAGCATTTAATACATACAACATACAAAACACAGGTTAATCAACTGTTTATGTTACCTGTGAGGCTTCCAGTCAACAGTACACTATCAGTAGTTAAGTTTTGGGGGAGACAAGAGTTCTATGCAGATTTGTGACTGCACAGGGAGTCAGTGCCCTGTACCCTATGTTCAAGGGTCAACAGATAAAATATTAGCAGATATTTTAAAATACATATCATCTTAATGCCCTCCATGTAAAAGAATTTGTAACAAAGCATATTTTATTCAAACAGATTAAGGAAAATATGCTAATGTTAATACATGCACACATCAGTAATATATTTATCACATATAAATTGAGAGTATAATGCTTTGTGATAAGAAGCAGCTATTTTCTTGTAAGGGAGGATATTAAGGTACCTCTGTATAAAACAGTTCACAAAACACACTTTAGGTCCTAATACTGTCATTTCCTCTTACCACACTCTTCCACCCTCCCCTGCTGTACAACTAAACAAGCTTACTTCAGCTACAATGAGATTACACTTTGCTCATATGTTCAATTCAAGGATCACAGAAGAAGAAACATGAACCTCTTGTGAAAGGTAGAAATCCCTGGGCCCTCTTACCTGTGTACCTAAGCTGGCTGCCATCATGTGAGCCAGAAGCTTAGCTGCAAACATGGAGTGCCTGGCACAGAAGATATGGGAAAGGACAGCCAGGCCAAGACCTGCAAGAACAAAAACGTTCACAGGTGGGTTTACAATCCATGAGCAAACAGTAGCGAAGCAAAGTTCTTTGGAACAGGTAAGCATATAAGGCCTGTAGTCTCCCCATGCCGCACAGCATGGAAACAATCATATTTTAATTTTAATCTACTCCATTTTACATGACATATACAATCTTAGCAATTAGGGCCAAAGGACAACGTTAATTTTCAACAGCTACATGTTCACTCCCTTACCAAAAAGATAGCACAAATTAAGCAGATTAATAACTTCATTACGCTTCTGTTTTTCTATGTTTCCACTAGACAAGTTTTACTGTATAAGAAAAGAATCAAATTCCAATCTAATTTTCCAAGAACAGGTGGCTTGGCTAAATAGAGATATTTAGGAAGGTGAATTGGAGTTTTCAGGCAGAAAATTGTGAATAGTACTAACAAAACTCGGGCTTAGTAATTACTCCCTTTTTATCTACTAGGAATAGTTATGTAATTACAACAGTGGTAATTATGAATTTTAAGAGTAACCTTATGCTACTGGGTGCCAAAACCAAAGAACAAAATGTATTCTTTCCTCCTGAGATGACGTTTAACCTAAGCATCTATATTTCTAAGCGGGGTAAAGAAAACTGTTCTTATTTTCTTTAAATGTACTTGAATTCATCTCTTTACACTACTTCAAGGGGATGATTAGAAACTTGGCACTAAAAAAAATACAAAGACACTCAGCATTAACCAACAAATCTTTTATCTTGCAATTTGTATCTATAAGTTTCTTTTAGTGCCATGTTTTAAATGCAGAGTATATACATATTTTTTAAATATTTCCTGTTCTAGAATTTAAATGTGCTTCAAATAGTAACCCATTTGGTTTTTCACTTATGCCTTTTCATCCTTCACACCTTTGCTAGAGTTATTTTGTGTGAGAACCATCAAAACGTGACAATTGGCATGTATGTGCTGCTTTGCCATATCATTTGCATGTAGTTTTAACACAGTTTGAACCTCATTTATTAATGCCTCCTTTACAAACAGGAGACGCTGCATTTATTTAAATTTGCTTTCCATTATCTTCTATGAAGTTATGGAACAAACTTTATTTTTTTTAATTTATTTTTAATTTACACATATATTTAAAGAATTTTTTTTAATGTTTATTTATTTTTGAGAGAGACAGACAGAGACAGAGCACGAGAGGGAGAGGGTAGAGAGAAAGGGAGACACAGAATCCAAAGCAGGCTCCAGGCTCCAGGCTCCGAGCTGTCAGCACAGAGCCTGATGCGGGGCTCAAACCCACATACCATGAGATCATGACCTGAGCTCAAGTCAGACACTTAACTGACTGAGCCACCCAGGTGCCCCATACATATATATATTTTTTTATTTTTTATTTTTTTTATACATATATTTTAAATGTTTGTTTATTTTTGAGGAGAGAGAGACAGAGTGCAAGTGGAGGAGGGGCAGAGAGAGAGGGAGACACAGAATTCGAAGCAGGCTCCAGGCTCTGAGCTGCCACCACAGAGCCCAAGGTGGGACTCGAACCCACGAACTGTGAGATCATGACCTCAGCTGAAGTCAGATGCTTAACCGACTGAGCCACCCGGGCACCCCTGGAGCAAACTTTTAAAATATACCACATGTTGGCCTAAGTGGATTGGGCCTCTGCAAAGTGCCCACAGGGGGCTGATGACTAACTAGTAGTATTCCTTACAGCAATGCCTCTCCTAACTCCTTTTGGTAAAGTTTAGATTTTAATAAGTTAGACAAAGTTCCACATAGGAAGTGAGTCTTTGCATTAGACAAAGCTTTTGGCCTAGAAATTTGGCCAAGAAATCTGACATAATCCATTTTTCGGAAGGCTGCTCTAGGGTGTTCTGGGGCAGGTATGCAGGTCTCAGGTTGCCTCCAAGATCCACCCACACAGGGACACAGAGTATCCAGAAACTGCAGTGTCATGCCTGACTTTGCATCTTTACTTAGTCTATAAACTACTGATGCTAATGCTCTGAACTCACCAACGTTCACCAGGAATTTCTTATGGTGATCAAAGCTAGTTTAAACTCAAGGTTTGGTGTGTGTGTGTGTAATAAACTGATTTAAAAGCAAGGCCTTGCAAGTTTTTTTCGATATAAGCCACATGATCACAAATATGTGCTTTACTGTACGTTTATTGTGGTAGATGCCAACAATGTGAGGCAAGGGGATTAGTGTTGGATAAAGGAGAAATAAACATGAGTCAACTGGTTTTTTTCTAGATCACAAGAAGAGCTTATTCACAGCCTTTTCCCTTAACTTGGTAATTCTCCATTATATTCACTTTTCATGAGATAAATTTAGTACCGTTAAACTTGACCAGCTCAAGAATATTTAATTAAGTATATGAGCTGCAATTAACATGCTAGCATGACACCTGGTGGTAGTCCAGGATTCAAAGCCAGTGGTAAAAAAATGGGCTAGATTTTATTAGCCTAGAACTATAATGCATGATAGTTGTCTGGATGCATTTTTTATTTAGGGAAGAAGAATGGTGCTAAAAAACCTCAAGCAGCCTGCTCCCCAGCCTTGACAGGCCTTGGGAAAGATGGTGAATATCTTACATTTAAAGAAATGCATGCTTCAGTTCTCAAGTTCCTGAAGCACTATATGCTAAGTACTTAACTTTTATTTTCTTATCTGATATCAAAAAGCTGCATTTAGCATACGTGATTTAAATTTACAAGTCAGTCGTTTCTTTTTTTAAGTTATAACAATGTTTGGTTTAAATTCAACAAGTAAATCACAGGGTATAAAGTGTTATAACTATAAATAGAATGTTTTTAAAAAAATAATAAAGTGTAACAATTCCAGTTATTACCTAAAGGTACGCTAAACAGCTTTTTAAAAAATTGACTCCTTGGCCATTATGCGGAAATAACAAGCAGCTAACTGGATAATTTTCCTTTACTTTTTTTCCTAGCACAATGTAGGTTATATAATCAATTGGAAAAGAGCTATTAATTAGTTCCCTAACACAAACGACTTTTCTATATTATTAGAAAGTGAAGGAAAAGATAAATTACCCTTAACAAAGTAACACTGATAATATTTGATTTAGAGAATAAAAACTCTAATGAACTAACTAGATTGTTTTTCTAACATCAAACTGGACCAAAGATTTTATTGAGCTACACAATATCGGAATGTTTATAATGTGTATAAACATACATAATGTTTGTATATGAATATGTATACCCAGTAAACATATCTATCATTTGACATCCCTTAAGAATAGGGTATACCTTGGGAATGCAAGCTGGTGCAGCCACTCTGGAAAACAGTATGGAGGTTCCTCAAAAAACTAAAAATAGAACTACCCTACGACCCAGCAATTGCACTACTAGGCATTTATCCAAGGGATACAGGTGTGCTGTTTTGAAGGGACACATGCACCCCCATGTTTATAGCAGAACTGTCAACAATAGCCAAAGTATGGAAAGAGCCCAAATGTCCATCGATAGATGAATGGATAAAGAAGATGTGGTATATATATATACATACATATATGTATATACACATACATACATACATATAATGGAGTATTACTCGGCAATAAAAAAAGAATGAAATCTTGCCATTTGCAACTGCGTGGATAGAACTGGAGGGTATTATGCTAAGTGAAATTACCCAGTCAGAGAAAGACAAAAATCATATGACTTCACTCATATGAGGACTAAGAGACAAAACAGATGAACATAAGGGAAGGGAAACAAAAATAATATGAAAATAGGGAGGGGGACAAAACAGAAGAGACTCTTAAATATGGAGAACAAACTGAGGGTTACTGGAGGGGTTGTGGGGGGGGGAAGGCTAAATGGGTGAGGGGGACTAAGGAATCTACTTCTGAAATCATTGTTGCACTATATGTTAACTAATTTGGATATAAATTTAAAAAAATTAAAATTAAAACTAAAAAAAAAGAATAGGATACACTTTCCAAGTTACTGATCTAAATATCAATGTTTTTTTGCCATGAAATTTCTTTTAAGTGTTCATAACTTTTGTATCTACCTATGTATCTGTCTCTATCTTCTCTATGGATAAATCTCAACAAAACCACACGCTCACTATACATTATTAAATCAATTACTAGGTTGTTACCTTCATTTTTTTTCTATTTTCCCACCTAATGCTAGCTGTAACTGTTCCTTTTTTTAATTCTTGTGGCTCATCTCTAATGACTCCCACATTTCTCTCCTCTGAGCATGGTGCCTCTTGGTTACTGCTACTAATAAGCTAAAGGCAGGAAAACAAAATTGTCAAGCCTGAAAAGTTTTCTCTGTTGAACAAAAGTCAATATGAACCACCTTAGAGAACACAAGTTCTATGTGTTTGGGGAGAGGATTTCTTACAGAGGGATGAGGGTCAGGAGACTAGCCTCCAGAAAATCAGAGTGTTAAACCTGAGAGGTTCAATAACCACATGTGTTTATCTACATTTTAATTAGTTAAAATTAAATAGAATGAAAAATTCAGTTCTTCACTTGTTCCAGTCACTTGTTCCAGTCATATTCTGAAGGCTCAATAACACATGTGACCAGTGGCTACTATATTGGACAGTGCAAAGCATTTTGATCATTGCAGCAAGATACACTGGAGAGTGCTGTGTTTAAATGTCCTGTCCTGAGTGAAAGGAAAAAAAGAATATGCTGTATTTCAGAAGAATTTTTATTAAAAATGGCTAAAATGAGAGAAGGTTTGGGACTTGAAAGTAGGATGTTGACTTACATAGTCACAAGAACACGTAATTGTTGGAGGATGTCACATCAACAACATATATTCATTTATTTACTAACTTAACCACTAACTATAAACTGCTACACATCAGGGGCTGTGTTGGGCAACGAAGACACAGTGTTGAAAAAGGTAGTTACTTGCTGCTCTCCCACCTTATCTCTACATTTCTACCTGTACCTCCTCCCAGACACAGACTGGTTTATGAAAGGTCAGAGATCACAATTCTGTGCAAAGAGATGTGCAAGAAAACATTCTGGGTGGTTTTCAGGGAAGTTTTCATTGCTCTTAAAACAAGATCAAGTAAGTGCTTTTCCTTTGGCAAGCCTAGACACTTGTGCAATGCTGAGAGTTGCGGCTAGCTCAAGACCATGTAGGGCAAGACAGAAAACAAAATCTTTGAGGAGAGCAATACAGAAAAACAAGAAGGGGGTGGGCCTCTGATGACACCACTGAGGTCCTGAATTAATCCACCCTGAACTCTATTTATTTATTTAAGAAATTCGAATTGTCTTCTGCTAACTTGCACCAAGTTCATCTTAAATATGTCCTGTATGTCTAGAGAAATCCACTATTTTTATGCCATATCAGAATTAAAACTAAGCTTTCTGACTCACTATCTGCAACTTTCTCTTCAAATGGCTTTAAAAAGATTCTTACTTATTGTTTTCTATTCATGTTAGTAACTCCTCCATTTGATAGTTAAAATGAAGCTGTTTTGATATACCTTCCCCCATAATCATAAGGCTATTTTAGGACAGTGATTACAGTGAATATAAACTTGATATTTTTGGAAGAATGTGACACAAAATTTTTTTTTTAAATCTCTAACTTTGAAAAGTATTTTGAAATGAATGGGTGGCATATGGTAAAGGTATTTTTTTTCTGGAAAAACTATCAGAATTTCAGCTTGTAAAACATAAAAGGCATAACTAGAATAGTCTTTCAGTTTAATATACCTTGGACAAAAGAAAAAGCATGCTTCAAAGGACTTTGGATTGTACTGATTTATTTATCCTGTCTTATTATTTAGCAATTTATAGACAATTATTTTGTTCCTTAACTGAAAAATTGACATTGTGCTGACATGTATATACTTAGTAATCTGTACAGTAAATAAAACCATTACCCATGTAAAAGGGAAAGCTTTAGTTTGACTAATGTGCTAAATGATTTCTCCACTGTAAGAGAACAAAAAAAGAACAATAAATAAACGTGAAGTCTGTAACTCATCTTTAATCTCAGCTTAAAAGCCCTCCAAACACAGGAGACTTAAGAGCAAGGGCATCACGTAAGACCTAGTTCACATACTGATATTAAAACTGAAATGGATTATGGAATGTTACAGGTCTTGTTAAGATCCCAAGGCCACAGGAATTGTATTTAAAGTTAAAATCAGAATGATTCCAATCCAATAGTCTATCCTACTACAACATCAACAGACTTACAAGAAGCAGGAGAGGCTTCTTTGACATTATTCTCCAGATAGTACCATGTACTTCAAACCATGCTTTAGGTTCCTTAACAAGTACACTCTGAAAATTATGGTGTTATGGCATCATTATCTAACATTATTTTAAGTTGCATTTCTTCTAAGTCACCTTTCCAAGTGACTTTCATACTGTTACACCTAAGTGCACGTTTATGTTTTACTTGTCCTATCTTTTTGGCTTCAAAAGATAACCTTTGTTCAATTTCTTGAAATCTGTTAAACTCGTTTACAATTTTTAAAGCCGCAGGTATATATAAACCCTCATCTTTCATCTTCCAAAGCTGAAGATTACTAAACTTTTTGGCCTGTATGGCCATTTCACACACTTTGATCATTTAAGGTGTTCTGCTGGAGTGCAATAAGCAGACATATAGAACTAAAACAGAAACACTGTGATCCATCCTGGCTTAAAGGATTTATTACTTCATATGTAATTGTATGTTGGCATGTTTCATGAAAAGAGCTGGTCAGACTGCTTCCAAATTTAGATGGATTTCTGATAGGGTCTGACATAAATTATAAAATGTGCATGTAAGATACACAAAATTCTCATCTCTAGTTCCTGGGGGCCATCAGAAGGATAGATGGAAATCTTCCTCCCATAAAGGTAGAAACAGATACAAACACAGGACTTTATGTCTCCTGCTCTACAGAACACGCTGTATACATTACAATATGCTGTGGACAGGGGTGCCTGCGTGACTCTGTCGGGTCAGGCGTCCAAATCTTGATTTTGGATCAGGTCATGAGCTCACAGTTCATGAGTTTAAACCCCACATGGGGCTCTGCGCTGACAGTGTAGAGCCTCCTTGGGATTCTATCTCTCTCCCTTCTCTCTCTGCCCCTCCCTTGCTTGTGTGTGCATGTGTGTGTACTCTCTCTCAAAATAAATACATACATACATACATACATAAACAAACGAACATTAAAAAAATATGTTGTGGACAGAGGGGGAAAGACCCGATAATTTCAAATATGACTCTAAGTCAAAAGTAATAAAATCAAACACTGATATTCAGGTATTGGTTCTCAAATACCTGAGCAAATCTATGTACTCTTTTCTAGACTGAATTGGAAAAAATATCTATTAACAATTCTTCTAGGAAATATGTTATTGTCCTGCTAGTCTTCTACAGAATCACGATAATATTCTCTCTTTAGTTTTTAAAACTCTGTTTTGATGTTCAATACTTAGAGCAAGCAAGGGATTTTGTGGGGTCATAGCAGCACTTGAGTTTATGTCCCTAAGGAAATATATAAAATTACATCCAGATTTTACTGCAGCATTTTACCTTTTGGCTTTATTTTATGTCTATGAAATTTCAGTAAATATACTAGCAATAAAATCAAGTAGGATGTCTCCATCTGATTTGGGAACTATGTGGACCTAGAAGAATCTATCAAGCAAGAAATGTTATCCTTATGAAAGATGTTATTAAGAACAAGAAAGTAACTTTTGCTATTGAATATGTTAGACTTAAACTTAACATAAATTAAGGGAAATGTATATTCTTATAAAATGAAATTATAATGGAAAGATTTTTAAATCCTCAGGACAAAGAATATTAATTAATTACTTGTGTCTACCTCCACAAAAGTTTCGTAATAAAGATTATTGTTTCCATACCAAGTAAAAAAGACACAAACGTAGTAATAATCACATTTACAGACAAAACATTATTAAAGTAGGAGATCAGAAATTTCTGAGTTAGTATGTTTACCACCCTATTATATTAATACACTTTAAAGTCATATATTATGGGCAAAGAAACCTCGGTATATAGAGAAACTAATTTGTCCCAGATCCCACACCTGGCCACTGGCAGAACCAGGATTTGAACCCAGGGAATCTGCCTCCTATACCTAGTTGTCTGTATAACACACTGTTTACAGAAGCAGCAGGGGGCTGTAAAAGATGACTCAGGGCATGGAATAAGCAAGGGTAGGGAAGAGAAATATAGTTAAAGGAATTCTCAGACTCCTGCCCATATAATCAATACAGCAAATGAGAAAAGTTCTATACTTATTAAAAATTAAGGTACAGGTAAATAGTTTGACAGACATTAATACCAGTGAGGTTCCTATTCCTGCCAGAAAAGGGTTCTACATGTAAAAGATGAAAGACTATTTTTTACAGAGTGATTGAGTATATTCACAGCTCATAGGTTGTATGCGTGTTTTTTTATTCTTAAGTTTATTTATTTATTTTGAGTAAGAGGGTGTGAGCATTAGCAGGGGAGGGGCAGGAAGAGAGGAAGTGAGAGAATCCCAAGCAGGCTCCACACTGTCAGTGCAGAGCCCGATGCAGTGCTCAAGCCCACTAACAGTGAGATCATGACCTGAGCCAAAATTGAGAATTGGACACTTAACCAACTAAGCCACCCAGGCATCCCTATGTTTGTTTTTTTTAATGAAAATACAAAATGCTTATAATTTATGTCAGACCACATCGAACACTGTATATTATGTCTCATATAATCCTGACATTCTACTGCAGAACCAGCCCTCTACATCATAACACTAAGAACTATATCCTTCCCTACTATCTTTTTAAAAACAATTTTTTACTGTTTATTTATTTTTGAGAAAGACAGAGAGAGAGACAGAGTGTGAGTGGGGGAGGGCCAAAGAGAGAAGGAGACACAGAATTCGAAACAGGCTCCATGCTCTGAGCTGTCAGTGCAGAGCCCGATGTAGGGCTCGAATTCATGAACCATGAGATAATGACCTGAGCCGAAGTCAGATGCTTAAGCAACTGAGCTACCCAGGTGCCCCTATTCTTCCCTACTATCTAGCTTCTATCTCACACTGTCTTGTATATTCCTTATGAGTTGGAACTGTCTTGTTCTTTATAATATCTTATTACATTATTATATTGTATCTTGTATTATACCTTTGTTATTCATTATGTCAGTACCAAGTTGGCCTTCCATAAATACCCACTGTATGAATTAATGAATAAGACAATGGTAAAATTCATTTCCCCCTAGTACTAATGAATTACAGTATATTTGCATCTTGCAAACATGGGAAAACAGACTTTCATTCTTATAAATATTCAAAATTATTGACTCTAAAATACCATAACTGACCTGAGATACATATAAATCCAGAAGAGAAAAAAGCTTCATTGTATGAAGATAAGTTGTCAGTCTCGGCGTAGACCGCATGCATGGACATGTATGAACAGGCACATTCCACGTAGTCTGAAGTGTCCTCAACCACTTTGCAAAACTGACTGTCAGACAACCAGCTAGGGAAAAAACACAATGGTCACTACTGCTCTTTTATCAACACTTAGGGTATTGAGATGGCTTTTAAAGTAAAATTAACTTACTGAACTTAAGTGTTCTTTACTCAATCATTTAGCATACCAATTTTCAAGAAAAAAACACTGGAGGGAATATCTTGTCTAAGACATGACACAACAGATCCCACAAGATACCCCAAGAAGCAGCCTAAATACTAACCAAACCTGCAGAAGCATTCCTGATACCAAAGCAGCCAGTCCTCTCAAGAGAGCAGTGCCAGCACTTAATCTAAAGCAAACACACCCCAGTGCAGATGCACTCTTCCCTAGCATTCAAAAATACCAAAAGATGGACAGAGCCACTACATGTGTAGTCTTCACCCTTCTTCAAACAATTCCTTGTAATTTTTTTTTGTTTATTTATTTATTTTTGAGAGAGAGAGAGAGAGAGAGAGAGAGAGAGAGAGAGAGAGAGAGAGAGAGAGAAAGCATGCATGCACGCTAAAGCAGGGGAGGGGCAGAGAGAGGGACAAAGAGAATCCCAAGAAGACTCCTCACTGCTAGCTTGGAGCCCAATGTGGGGCTCGAACTCAAGAACCGTGAGATCATGACATGAGCCAAAACCAAGAGTCAGTTGCTTAACCTAAGGAGGTACCCAGGCGCCCCAATTCCTTTGAACCACATAAATTACTTAAAAGATTTTCTATGTTTCTTTCTTCATTTTTGTTTAAATTTTGAAGCCAGTTATATTTCATAAATGTTCTCCAGCATTCTTTCAAAAGTTTCCTTCTATAATATCTGGCTTTTAACACAAAAACTTTGTAATGATTACAGCAAATACAGGGTTAGATGCCAAGCCTTGTGATCATTCCTCAGTGACTCTAGGTTGAGCCTCCTCCCTTTGATAGTGCCTGTTGAATCCTTTACTTTTCTAAGGACATAAAACTTCTTAGCCCCAACAGCAGATTCAAGTTTGAAGCATTCATTATTAGTTATGTATCAAGGATGGCACAGTATCTATGTATTAAGTTTAAGATCTCTCACCAGGCATTCGAAATTTCAACTGAAAAGATTTTTACACAAAGAAAAAGACTAACCAGAATTTTGCTGTTTGGAGGACAGCTACCCAACACAGCTGTTAAATGTATTTAGAATTTTAGTCTGTGCAGGTGAAAGTCAGAAATAAATAGAGCCTAGTGACAAGCCCTCTGGGCCAGCCATGCCTGACCCTACAGCACTGATGGAGCTTCAGGCATTAGAACTGCTCAGAAACTGGAGGCCCTAGGCCAAGGAGATTCTACAGAAGAATCATTCTCTTCTTCTCATTCCTGTGCATGGTTTAATTCTAAAATGTACTCTAAGCCACATGTGGACTAGAATTATAAATTCCTGCTAATTCCTCTAAACACAGAGCATCAGATTCAGAACTATAAGCCAGATGGAAGAGGCAAAAAGAATCTCCTTTCCTGCCCAACAAATTAACCAATAAACAAAGGAAGGTTATGTGAATTGAGTAGAACTCACACTAGGTCCAATGAGAGCAGTTATAATAAAGAAGTAATGTGTTAAACACATCTTTAAATTGTTGGGCTCCACTTGCTACCTGCATAATGCCAATTTCCAATGCTGCTTTGTCATTTTATTGCAGGGATTTTTCTCCACTCTAAAGTCTCACCTGAGGCTACCCTGTATGTTCAGTACAAAAATTGGGCTCAACGGTGGTAGAATGGGGAAGGACTGAATTTTTATTTTAAAGAATTATTAAGTACCTTGCAGCAGCCTGATTCCAAAGGAGACACAGAGACGTGTGGGGAATAATCCTGGGCTCAGCAGCATAAATCCTATAGAGAACTTCATTGTTGTCAGTCAAGAGTTGTGAACTCTGACCTTTCACACTCAAAGATAGTACCTGTAATGACAAAAAAGACAGAAAAATGGTGTTTTAAAATCAAAGGAAAAATCAATTCTGAACTTTGATTCATTTTCCTAGTCACTTAAATCACTTGCTTACTGCCACTACTGAAATAATTAGCTTACTTAGGAATGCAGGGAATCTGACTGGTTTTTCATTGCAAACATTTTACCTCCACTTGAGTTACCGAGCCATCTTCTACAGACAATGCTCACTTTAACTGTCTGGCTTCATCATGAGTGGGGAACAGAATATGATATAATATTAGCGAAGGCTACATTTTTCACTTTCCCCACTATATATATTTTCCTCAAGAAAACATGAAGGAGCTATTTCCAACTATATTTGAGACTGCACATTCTACAAATAAGTTCATGAAGATGGGACATGTTTCATAATTAGCTCACCATGTGCAGTCCTGACCACAAATCTGATCGAGCAAATGCATTCTGAGGAGTGTGTCTACTAAGGAAAAATCAGATTCTAACCACAGAATTCTTTAAGTCATAGATTACCTTATTTTTCAGGGCATGAAGACTGTTTCCAGTTATAAACCACTGTTGGCTGCTATACTCTGTAAACTGGACTAATTCACAAGTCCTTTTTCCAGCCATTATTTCTGCATCTGGAACCTCCAATAACCTCTCTGGAACTCGAATATAATCACCTTCTTTTCCTTCAAACTTGTGCCCATTGATTTGTTGAGGATACCAGTGAAGAGCCAGTATGGACAAATAGGGGCAACTGTTAAGGATGGTCTTGCTTCTGTAACAGAGAAGCAAAAGGCTGTGAAAAAAATGGCACGCATTTACGTACTCATATGCACTTCTATCTGTTAAAATGTATTACACAGGGGCTCTATTCTTTATGCACAACCATGACATTACCAACCCAGAAGCAGTAAAGACAATGTGCTTTCAGTTCTTTTATGGTTAACTGTCAGGAAGGATTGTTTTCCACAGAACTTTCGGCATCCTTTTCCTGATTCCCCTTGTAATCCAAAACACGGGTTTTAGAAAGCTGAGAGCTATTTCACGGATATCAGATACAATCTGTGTCTTTTCTGTGTTAGTCACATCAGCATTGGTGGAATGGGTTGAGGAAAGGGTGCACCATTATACTGAAACCTCTGCTTTATTTAAGAATACTGTAAACCTTATACACCCAGAGCCACGTTTTCATCAAGGGTTTACCTCATCTCTTTCTGCTCCATCAGAGCATTTCAAATCCAACCATGTGACTGGTAAGAGAAACTGCCTAGAGCTGGGATCTTTATCCATTCAACAACTCTGTTTTAAACACCCTAGGCATAAGATGGGCTTAGTGAAAGTGCTTCCAAACCTCAGTGTGTGTTGAAATCACTTGGAAGCTTGTTTGAAAATACAGATTTCTAAATCACATCCCAGACTTACTAAATGAGAATCCTTGCCTGGAGAGGAGGTTAGGGGTCCTACAAATCTTTTTTTTTTTTTTTTTAACTTAATTTATTTATTGTGAGAGAGCATGAGCAGGGGAAGAGCAGAGAGAAAGGAAGAGAGAGAATCCCAAGCTCTCTCTCCACGCTGACAGCACAGAGCCTGATGCAGGGCTCGATACCATGAGATTATGACCTGAGCTGAAATCCAAGTGTCAGATGTTTAGCTGACTGAGCCACCCAGGGGCCGGCCCCTCCAATCTTTTTTAACCCCCAAAGAATGTAATAAATCCTGTCTTGGACCCATCATAGTTACAAAGAAGAGATACAAAGATGAATCAGATCTGAAACCTGCCTAAAAAAATTTGGAGAATATTATGATTTTAGGGTAAAAATTATGCATTAAATGTTAAAACTTATATGGGCCACAACAAGCAGAGAGTATGTATAATTAAATAATGGAGATAATGATGCCTTGTCAAAATCCCTAACCTGGGAGATGGAGCTGAGAATTTTAAATAGAAGATTTAAGGAAGAAAAGGAAAGGAGGGGAGGGCTTTTTCTCTAGTTATATTCTCTCTCTTAAAAAAAATCTTCCAGGGGCGCCTGGGTGGCTCAGTCGGTTGAGCGTCCGACTTCGGCTCAGGTCATGATCTCATGGTCCGTGAGTTCCAGCCCCGCGTCGGGCTCTGTGCTGACAGCTCAGAGCCTGGAACCTGTTTCAGATTCTGTGTCTCCCTCTCTCTCTTACCCTCCCCCGTTCATGCTCTGTCTCTCTCTGTCTCAAAAATAAATAAACGTTAAAAAAATTTTTTTTTAAAAATCTTCCATAATTTTAACTACCACATTTGAATCAGTGCCTTCAAATATCTATCTTTAATCCAGTCATTCACGTAAGCTCTAGACCCCTGTTGTACAGGACTCCTTAATCATCTCAAGCTGTGTAAACCACCCACACCTTCACAACAGCTCACCAAAACCTCATCTCTTAATATCCTCATTCAGCCTCTCACATCTTCACTGGTGACTCGAAGCTAAAAGCTGCAGCCCCTGCCCAGGTACAATGCCGCTGAGACCAGCGGCCACATGGCTGCATACCTTTTGCCCATTCTCCCTGGAATCTAATGAGATTTAGTCCATCAGTGTCATCCTGGATGCCATTACCTTGGGATACTGAGACCTATCTAGCATGCACTGGCTCTACCCAGCTTTGACACTACAGTGCCAAATTCCTGGCCCATCTGTCTGGCAAATAACTATACTCCCCCTGATACTTTAACCTCCTATATCTACACCCTTCTACCACACTCACTTTAATCAATCCCACAGTCTGTTTGACACCCCAGCTGATGTGAAAGGGGGAGAACCCCACATTAACATGTAGAATGGTACCACTACAAATCCACTGACCAACTGCAGCTGGGCCCTCAATACACTGACATTGTTTTAACTTGGCTTCCAATTGTTCTAGATGCCATCATTCTCCTCAGCATCCCTGCTCAATTCCCAAATCCTTCACCCTCAGTAGCTGCCAATGAATACTGCTTAAGACAATGTATAAATAACACATATTGGAATGGTCAACAACTTTAGAGTTTTCCAAGTAAAAAATCTGGTGTTGATTACTCTCTTATTTTTGAAGTTTAATTTGTCACCTATATGGTAATTTTACCACTAAATTGTTTTCGAAGTACCATCTTCCCCATGTCCCTGCTTCAATTTCAGGCCTCATCTTACCTGAACATTCATCCCCTATGTAGTCTTCCTATTTCTTGATTTATCATCTTCTTCAGCCTTTGACACTGTCCTCGACATGACGGTTCTAAAATCCTGAGTCTGATTCTTTCAAACACACATGAATCCTACCTATCTTATTCTATATTGGGTCTTTTTTTTTTTTTTAATGTTTATTTTTGAGACAGAAAGAGACAGAGCATGAACGGGGGAGGGGCAGAGAGAGAGGGAGACACAGAATCTGAAGCAGGCTCCAGGCTCTGAGCTGTCAGCACAGAGCCTGATGCGGGGCTTGAACTCACAGACCGTGAGATCATGACCTGAGCCAAAGTCGGACGCTTAACCAACTGAGCCACCCAGGTGCCCCTATATTGGGTCTTTAAAGGTTGATGATCTCCCAAAACACACCACACTATTCCTGGCTGACTGCCAATGCACATGCTGCTGGACAACTCAGAAGGAAAGGTAAGTCTATGGAGAGGAAACACATGGCAAAAAACATATTGATTCATTTCTTTATTCTAGTCACTCATTATACCATAACCACTGAGGATCTACCACATACCAGAGACCATTCCAGGCCTGGGAATACATTAGGCAACAAGGCAGAAAGGTAACTCCTTTTGTGTATCCTATACTTTTTGAGTTCTCACTATGCCTTTGAGGTCACAATATGGGAGCCAACATTCAAAGCAGGGTGGGTGGTTCACATCTAAGACAACCTCAATATCATAATGATCTTGCAAAAATATGGAAAAACAAAAGGAAAAGATTGGCACTATGGGGAATTATAAAGTTATAAACTTTTGATTTCATTGAAGAACAGAGCTGAACACAGTTCAAGAGAGAAAAACAATAAAGGATGTTTTTTAACCACACACACACACACACACACACACACACACACACACACACACACACTGGCCTCACTGCAAACTTACATGAAGTAAAGAAATGATCCATTTCAGAGGGTTCTGAAGACATTAGGGACATGTATAAAAGGTAGTGAGTAGCTGAACTAATCACTGGTCTCAGACAGACATTTAGGACCAGTGGTGAAGACTGGAGAAGGGGCCTCCTAAAAAGGTATGCAGAGCTTTGCTGATGAACTCCATTAAGAAAACCTCAATCCTTAGGACTCACTCATTAGAGTTAAGAGTACAGCATAAAAGGATGCTGGTTTTGTACCTTAACCTCAAATCAGACCCCAGCACTAACCTGGGATGAAAGTCGTGGGCACTTTATAGCCACAGGGGTGGCTTGTTACAAAACAAGTGGTTACAGTCTCTTCTGACCACAAGGCATAGTGGTCATCAGGGGATGGGGAATTACGCAGGCCTGAACTAGCATCTCACCACGACTAATCGTGTGACCCTTGACAAGCTGAGTTAAGGTCTCTCCACTTCTATACCTGTAAATGGGAATAATGAAAGTTCTAGCCCTATCTTTGACCAGCTGTTTACAATGATCTTTTATAAGAAGAAAATATAATTTTTAGTAAGGATTAGGTTGAACCATATGAAAAGTTCAATATATTATACTTTCTTTTACCTACAAAAAAGGCAACTTCATACTGTTCAATCTAGTACAAAGTTGAGGACTGGATCAGAGGTACAGTTAATACCAGTCTTCTCATTTTATTCCTTGATCTCCCTTGTAACCTTTTATATCTGGATTGACTATTTCTTTGAACTTCACGTGTCTTGGGATCTAAGAGCTAAAGCTAAAATTTTTACATATTCAACCCATATATTAATTAATCTGTCAAAGTTTATAAAGGGCACTAAGTAGATGTCTGAAATTATTATACCAGATTTTTAAAATATGGCCTCCAAAATATTCCTGAATTTCAATGTGACTTAAATGCTGATGAAGGCATTAAGAAGAAATACATAAACACTTTTAATCAGAGATGTTTCATTAAATAATAGTCACTGCTTCTTTTTTATTTCTATTTATTTATTTTATTTCCACCTTAATTTTCCAATTGCACTTATTCCCACAACTGCTCTCTTCTATTAAAGGTAAGGGCAATAATCTATCTTTCTTTCTTTCTTTCTTTCTTTCTTTCTTTCTTTCTTTCTTTCACATCCAAGTTAGTTAGCAAATAGTACAATAATGATTTCAGTCACTACTTTTTAAATAGCCTGTATTACTCTGTGAGAATTGGAAGGAAATCTCCATTTTTAACCAGCTTCTATTGTCAGCCATTTTTATATTAAATCAAATAGAAATAAAACATTTTTAGATCACTTTACTAGTTATCCAATTTACTTTCTGAATGTAATTTAAAATACCATGACTTCTGAAGAACACTAACATATAGTTACAAAATTAATTATATAGTTGATAATGAACATGAGCCACATTTTATTTTTTCCTTTTCCTCTTGCTTGCTTTCTGCCATGAAACAACTACTCCAAAGTTGAATAACACTGGGAGAGCTGCCTCCAAATACATAAAACTGGACCATAACTTCACCGCAACAGTACATCAAAACACGTCTAAAAGTTGGAATCACCTTCCTTTTTTTTTCTCTGTTCAGAATATATCTTCTATTATATCATAAGAGTAAGCAATAAGCCATTTTTTTAATTCTTAAAAGACCCTTCAAAAAAGAGGAACGTACTGCTTACAGGATACATTCATTTTTCTTGATGTAGTTACTATGTTTTCTTCAAATAATTACTTCATTTGCCCATTGGATACAATGCAGACTGTGTAATCCTTAGTTACAACATTTAAATGTGAATTTGCATTGCATATTACTTTGTAAACTATGAAGGAATACATATCAAGTATGATGTAAAAATACTTACTTTTCACCAGGAGAGCCACAGGTAACATCAGTCAGCAGAGAAAAGGCAAAATTCTCAGTCACTTCAATGAAGTGACTGAATCCCCTAGTATCTTTGCGCTTTGGGTTAATAAGAGCACAGAGTATTTCATAAAAAAGATTTCGATTTTCAACACTGAATGCCTGGCTTTTTCCTTCAACAGTTATCTAGAAAAAAAAAATTCCAGTATGAAAAAAATATCTTCAAAAATAACCTGCTTAAATGATATGTATGGTACAGTACATGTTCTTTAACACGTCTTTAAACTAGCAGAGGTGCCTGGGTGGCTCAGTTGATTAAGGGTCCAACTTACGGCTCAGGTCACCACCTGGAGGTTCATGAGTGCGAGCCCCACATCAGGCTCTGTGCTGACAGCTGAGAACCTGGAGCCTGCTTTGGATACTGTGTCTCCTTCTCTCTCTGCCCCTTCTCCCCTCCCCTCCTCTCTCTCTCAAAAATAAACATTAAATTTTTTTTTAAAAAGTAGCAAAATAAGGAAGAATCTATGAAGAATTTAAGAAAAACTGGTATAAAAATATTTCAAATTTACTTGCACTTTAAAAAGCATAATCATTTCTTAAGAAAAGGCATGATCAGCAAAACATATTTTTTTATTTAATAGCTAGATGGTTGCATGGATCACTTATTCTTAACTATAATAATGAACATCACGAATATTAAAATTAATCTCACTTTTGGATCTACCCAGGAAATAAAAATAAGTACAAGAATATTTGCCAATAAAAAAGCAAGATTATTCTTGATTACCTGGCTTTCAATGAACAGACATCACTGCCTATCACTAAATTTCTCAAACATCAAATAAAAATATCCTTTTCTAATCAAGAGTAGTCAGCAGCTCCTGGCACTCTTGCCTTTATCTGGAAGTATGAGGCTTCCTACCTTAAAAAACCAGGTTATTTGTTGTTTGAGGGACAAGGAGAGTAAGAGGAAAATAGCTTTCATGATTTATTTTGGTTTTCTTTGCCAGAATGACAGGGACCACATCTTTATTGTTAGATTAAGCATGGGTATAAAGCCATTGATTTGTTATTCCACTATTCTTATATACCTGAGAAGTCTCTATAAATTCTTCAAAATCCAGATTAGTCATCACTTTCTCTGTGATTTATACACTGTGCCCCACCTGTCAATAAACATGATCACTCTCTTTGTAACTTGCACATACCTTTATTAATGAATTTTTGACAACACTGAGATGATCTGTCTGCTGCTACTACCAGTGGAGTTTTAAAGTTTTGTAATTTACACAGAGCCAAACTGATAGCTGAACTCAAGATCTAAGTTTATAAGAATATCCATCTCAAAGATAGTAAGGAAGAATGGAGAAAAATCCACAAAGAAAAGATGATAAAAGATACAAAGTAAATTTATTTATCTGGCAACAAAACAAAGTAAAAATTTAACAAATAAAAATTACAATGAAGAAAAACAAACAGCTCACTGACTATTGAAACAATCAAACTGAATACAATGGAAAATCAGCTCAGGATATGCTTCCAGAACTCCGAGAAAATGTAACAGATAAATAAAACAAATCCATGAGATCCAACAAGCATATAAAAGAGCTGGCAGAAGCAAAAAATAAAAGTAAAAAAAATAAAAACCCCCCACAGTTCCTTGATAAGCTAAAGAAACAGTCATGTCTAAAAATGCAAAGCTTGTTATACTCAAAAAAAGAAACACCAACAGATGCACTGGGTGATTGTTAAATATTATTTCAAGTGTTTAAAAAAAAAATCCTACCAGAAACCAGATAGGAAAGAAAAATTACCAAAAGAGAAACAAAAATTCAGTTTGACATCAGACTTTTTTATAAATGAAATGCCAGAAGCCAACAGAGCAACATGTGCAGTTTTAAGAATTAAAGGTTGTCATCCAAGAATGCTGGAGCCACCCAACCTTCCATTCATATTCAAGGGAAATAGAAAGTTTCTTCTGGTAAAGCACTCAATAAGTAAAACAAAGTGGCCATTTATATAATTCCTGCTTTGTATGGCTGCTGTTGTCAGCACTGACCTTTAACATTAGCTGTCTTTTCACTTTCCTTGGGGTGTATGCAGAAAGAAATTTTGTTTCACTTCAAACTTACATATTAAAAACGATTCATCCATGTTTTCTATGAATACTTTCATGGTATCAGTTTTACAATCTCTGATCTGTCTGAGATTTATTTTGGAATAGTGTTTAGGATAGAGATCCAGCTCTATTTATCTTACAAATGGTTAAAAACAGCTACATCAATAACATTTACAGAATAAAAATTTTTAAGCCATTAATCTGAAATGTCACTTTTATGATGTGTGGAGTTTTCATATGTGCTTGCATTTATTTCTGTACTTTCTGTTCTCTTTCATCCTCTCAGTGTCTCTGTCTACACCAGTGTCACTGTGTTTTAATTGCTTACTTGTTTAAGTTCATAATATTGTTTAATTTAAGTTCATTAATTTAATTGCTTAATTGTTTAATTTAAGTTCATAATATAGTTTTCATATTTGTGGTGTGGTGAGGTCCCTATCATTTTTCTTCTTATTCACAAAATTTCTGCCCATTCTCACATGTATCCTCCAGGTCAACAATGACATCACTTTGTCCAGTTTAAAAAATACAAAATAACTTACTGATATTTTGATAGGGACTATATTGCTTTTATAGGTTTATTTACAGGAAACTGTTGTCTTTATGATGCTGAGTCTTCCTATGGTGGGACAAGGTATAAATTTCTATTTACTCAAGTTGTTCAGCGGAATTCAGGAGAATTTTTCAGTTTTATTTATATAGTATTAAGTATAATATTATATAAAACATATTATAAAATATATAAAATTATTGAATAAGTCAGCCACTCAAATCACCAGAATTAAATAATGACATACATATAAAAATTCAATTTGAGAAGACAATATGCCATACATTAAAAAAATTTTAATAACAATACATTTTGAAAACAATGTTTGCTAATGATTACTCAAAAACAAGTAATTACAAAAAAAGTTAATTATATTTTTTCATGAGTTTCTTTCATAATTCAGTTTTACTACTCATGACAGATCCAATGAAAAGCAAACAATATGTACTACTTGACAATGCTAGTTAAAGAAATGTTGATTCTACACCAATAATATACAGTTCTCTTACATACCTTATTGAGGAAATAGAATGTCCTTATCTTCTCTAAATCACATGAAATAAGGTTCTCTTTTCTGAAATGGAGCTACTGTGCATTCTTTCCCTCTTCTTGGTCAAAATCAACGTGTTATTGTCCTAGGCCGTTTCATTATTAGAGAGTTTAAGTAACAATATTTCCCACCGTGAATTCTTTTTTTTTTTTTTAAGTTTATTTATTTATTTTGAGAGAAAGATAGTGTCTACGAGTGGGGTATGGGCAGAGAGAGAGGAGAGAGAGAATCCCAAGCAGACTCCCTGCTGTCAGCACAGAGCCTGATGCGGGGTTCGATCCTAGGAACCGTGAGATCACAACCTGAGCAGAAATCAAGAGTCGGATGCTCAACCGACTGAGACACCCAGGCACCTCATCCCATAGTGAATTCTTATCTCTAGAACTTTCTCTGCATGAAATAGCAGTCACTTCTCTATGTTTTAAAAGCTATTTGGCAAGACTCCCTCTTCTTGCCTATGTACTTTATAATTTTCTTTTCTACCCTTCAGGCATCGTATTTTAAGAGACCACATGAGAAGTAAAATAGGAATGATAATCTAAAACTCCGCTGTTAGTATTTTAAGTACTTAAAGGGTCACTATGTAAAAATACACCATTTATAAATTCATATGCATGCATTCAAAAATTTTCATGCTTGTACATAAATATATTACTAAGAAATATCTTGATTAAGAAAGTCCCAAATAAATCCCTATAGAGTCTTTTCCTTTAATAATAATTCTTTGCAGATCTCGTCTTTCATTTACATTTTTAGGATCTTGCATTTCCTTTTAATTTCATTACTGGCATTACTGTAAATAAATAAATGGGTTAAAAATAAGACCTGGTTGATCTAAGTCCACATCAATTTGAATGCCTGCAATCATTTGGTCATTCCTTATTTCTTCTTCTCTGAGAGAAGGTGCCCTGTTCAGTGCCCAGGAGGAGCAGAAAACAAGCAGAGAACAACAGCTCCTGTTCCATGGAAAAACTATGTAATCTAGTCCAAGTCCTTTCTACGGGCTCAGAAAACTGAGATGAAATCTCACAAGATATTCGTCCAGCCTCTGGAGGTTAGCTTCTGACATCTGGTGCCCCCTTTCAGACAATGGGCTGTCCTTGCCACTACAGATTACTGATTATTCTCCGGGCTTAAGACTGAGCTTTCCAGACAGACATCAGCAAAATTACAGTGTCTGATATGATGAATTCCATTCTTATGTTCATAAATTCAACGCTATCATAATTTCTTGATAACTAACATTATTTACTGTTTTGTTTTTTTTAATTTTTTAAATGAAATTTTACTAATCCAGCTGCTAACACTTGCAAGGGCATCTTACCTTGTCTGTTAAATGAATCACGGCGCTGAGCTGTTCATCTGTGTTCTCCATTGCCACTTTCATGCTGATGCTGTGGAGTACTCTGTTAAGAATGTCACCATCCAGGGGCTGCTGTAACTGATCCGCAAGTCCCCAAAAGGACTGTGAATCCGCATCAGAAACGAGAGTGATATTAGCAGTCCCATATACTTTATCAATTCTGGCCCCACCTTTTGGGTCAAAGAGCACAATCTGGAAGCGTTTAGGAAAAGGATTTAAAGACCCTGTGTCTGGTGTTAGGATGACATCCAGTATGGTGTTGCTCTGGCCAGGTTCAAAGACCAAAGTGCCTTCAGTTCTCACAAAATCCTTCCCTGAAAGAGCTGGAGAGATGAGAGTACGGCCAATTTTTTCAGCACTCCTTAACTCCTAGAAATTAAACAACACCACTGAAGTGAAACTGTTAACACCTCTGATTTTGTCCTGAACAAACTCTACCTTCTTAAACAAATCCTGTTTCTCTTAAACAAACTGATGGGCCATAACAACATTAATACTAAAACATGGGTTCTTACATTTGCTCTAATCTCCTAAGATAAATTAGAGAGATAAATACACAGTGATGAAGTTAGGAAAGACAGATGCCTTAGAATAGCTCAAGGAAGAGAACTAGAAAAGAGACGCCACTATTGCCTCATGGAATTTCTGCAGTTGTAAACACACTGAAAACTGTGCTTTATTTTTTTTAACATTTATTTATTTTTTGAGAGACAGAGTATGAGCGGTGGAGGGGCAGAGAAAGAGGGAATCACAGAATTCAAACCAGGCTCCAGGCTCTGAGCTGTCAGCACAGAGCCCGACGCAGGAGTTGAACTCAGGAACGGCGAGATCACGATCTGAGCCGGAGTCGGACACTTAACCGACTCAGCCACCCAACTGCCCCTGAAAACTGTGCTTTAAATAATTCATGCTGCATAATAGAAGTATGTAGGAAATGAGAGAATATTTATATCTTCCTTCTCACCTAAAAAATTTAGGAGGATGGAGTTTGGAGGAGTACAAAGAAGGAAGAGGGGAAGAAGGAGGAGGCAGAAAAAATTGGTCTCTTGTTGGTTACACTTAAGATATGAAAATGCCCTGAAGAATATTAGGTCCTGGCCATATGTACTTCTGATTTTCTCCAAATTATGGTTATTAAAAGATTTTTTATTTTTAAGTGAAGCCTGAGAACTTAGGAAAGAAAAGGTAATGTACATTCATTCACGACTGAGCAAACAAATATTAAACCCTCGTGTGTGCTAGAAAACTGTGGATGCAGATGTGAACACAGAACACCTGCATTCATGGAACCTGTTCTAGCAGAAGATATAGGTAGTACAAAAGTTAGAGAATCAACAACATAATTTTACATGAAGATGAATTTTTTGAAGAGAAATAAGACTACACAAGGGGATACAGGGTGATGGTAAGGCTACTATTTTAAAGAAGGCTGGTCATAGAAGATCCTTATGTGATATGTAAGCAGAGACCTCAGTGACATAAGCAAACAAGTCATAAGGGATCTGACGGGAAATATTGCAAAAGTCCTGAGATGGGAACCATCTTAAAATGTCAGATGAAGAACCAGGAAGCCAGTGTGATCAGAAGGATGAAATGAGAAGAAGCTGACATGAGAGAGGTGGGCAGGGTCAGACCATGTACATCCATTATACAGAGAATGGCAGGAAGACACTGGGGATTCCAGCAGTATAATGACACATTTTATCTCATATTTTCCTGAGTGTTCTGGCTCTTGTGCACAGGCTAGAGCAGGGGGTGAACATGGAGGCAAAGAGAAGAGATGGGACATTTCTGTATTACTTCATGCAAAACACAGCTATAGGCCTATCTAAAAATAACTGGAATTGGTGATGTTTTCACTCTCTCATATCTTTATATCCCTTAACTTTATGTCACAAATACATAGATATAAAGGAGCTTATGTTAAGACGATAGTATTTATGTACAGAGAATGCTGACCCACCAAAAGTATGCATGCTACAGCTACTATTTGACTATATTATTATAATCTATCTAAAGTAAAATGAAAATTGGTATCTTTGTAACAGTATAGTAACTTAGTCCATAATTATTTTCTCATCCTTGCCAGCTACTAGAAAATAGAATTTTAGGTTTCTGTCTTCTACTTATGTCAGCATTCAGAGAGACAAAATGCAGTGGCAATGAAGGAATAGGAAAATAAAGTACCAGAAAGGTGAGACTTTCCTTTCTGTTTTTAAATTACATTTTTAATTTTGAGATAACTGCAGATTCACATGCAGTTATGAGATGTAATAAAGAGTGATCCCCCGCACCCTTTATTCCAGGTCACTCTTTAGTAACATCTTCCATAACAATAATATATCTAGGATATTGACATGAATATAGTCAACATACAGAACATTTTCAACACAACAGGGATCCTTCATGTTGATTTTCATAGTGGTCATAAAAATGCTATGAGTTACATGCCAGTGACAGCATGTGTTTTCCAAGGAATCATTTATGGTGAATCGAGAAAGAATATAAATGAATGTGATAGATAAGCTGGCATTCAGATTCTTATTTTGGAAACTTCAACCTTACACTGTCATTTGAGCACATTGAACTAGTTTAAATGTGCCTCACATCTCTTTATCATCTGTTCTTGTTCTCCAGTCTCCCTTCTTCTAATCTACAAAGTGGCGAGCATATGATGGTATCTATCTCACTGGAGAAGAAGAGAATGAAACACGTATTTTCCCCCATTCTTCTTTCTATCTTACTTAAATGCTCAAAAGAAAAAAAATACTAAAATCTTCCCACCATGAATCAAAATACCTCACTTTGTGTCCATACCACTTCGAGCCTATTTAGAATGAAGTTTCTTTCTTTTCTTAAAATGTTGATTTTTTATTATTTATTTCTTTGAGAGAGAGACACACACAGAGAGAGAGTGCGGAAACTCAAGCGGGGGAGGGGCGGAGAGAGAGAGAAAATCCCAAGCAAGCTGCATGCTGTCTGTCAATGCAGAGCTCGACGAGGGGCTCGAACTCACAAACCGTGAGATCATGACCTGAGCTGAAACCAAGAGTCAGATGCTTAACCGACTGAGCCACAAAGATGCCCCACAGAATGGAGTTTATTTCCAGAGTTTCGTATGATAGTTTCATCTTCTTGTTTGCCAAGCTATGGACTCTGTCATAAAGACAAGCTTTTCTGCCTGGCAAACTTCAGACAGCTCACCACCCACAGTTCTGAGTTTCATCTCTCATCCCTGACTCACATGATGGCTACAGAAACTGGCTACACATAAATTGTACTTTAAGCACAGAATGTTCTACATGTTTGAGCCACCCAAGAGTGATCCAACCAAGTACACGGTTTGGGGCACTTTGTAAAAACAGCAACAACAGCAACCACTTTTGAAACTGGGAGGCCTAAAGGGTCACCAGGTTTGGAATCTTGAAACAGGGGAAATGGCAGCTGTGAGCGGAATGATGGTTTTCAAATTGTGGATTTTGTCGAGTTCGATGAGTGAAGGAAAAAAAAAAAAAAGGAGGGCTACGGTGGGCACACTCTAACCCCCACAACTGTGCTTCAGGCAGAGCAGATACACTCTTTTGTTTTCATGTATTAATGTTTTGCTACTAAGACAAAATTTAAAGAATAATGCCGGAAAGGTGTATGATGCTGTCTGGACCAATCCCAGGGTCTGGTCACTGAGTGTTAACCACACGGCTTTTCTGAGTGTCTGGGAACCCACCTACTCCCTCCCTTCTCCCCAGTAGGAGGGCTGTGAAAAGTGGCAGCGAGACCTCATGAACTTATGGATTTAAAGAAACCTAAAGGTCAAATAGAGCATGAAGTTTTGGAGAAGTAAATTTTCAACCAGTTCAGATACAGAACATAACAAAGACTCTTACTTTTTGTTTCTGGTCTTTCTCAGTTACATTCTGAAAAAATTCTAACTCTCTAGAGATTTTATAGAACCGTTTTATGTAAGACACTTTGCATTGTATTATCACCTTTTTCAAAAAAAGAAGTATAAAAGACTATCACTTTAGAACATGACCTAAGTGAAGCCGAACTATTCCAAGGACAAAGCTCAATGTAATAAATACAGTGTGAATTAAAATGGTATCATGAGAAAATACTATATCAATTATCCTTTTTATGACATATGTTACAAATAAAGAAGGAAACCATAATGTGGGTTGATATATATTCCATGCTCACCTGGGTACTGAAGTTAACAGACATCATTAGTCCTGTCCCAGCATCTCTGGCCACCTGCAAACTGATTAAAGTGGCCTTCTTATGAGCCACTGGCAGTCGAGAACCCACAGAAAAATACACGAGGCTTTGAGGTTTCTCACTCCGTAAGAATTTAATTTGTGCAAATCTGGCACTATTGTTTATTGCTGCCCCAGCACTTACTTCATACAATTCCACAAAAAAATGCATTTCAACTCGAGGTATCTGACAATTAGAAAAAGAAAAAAGGATGATTACTAATATGTTTCTATTTTTACATAATGATGATGTTCAGAAATAGTATTTATGTGCATAATTATAAAAACAAACACATCTGGAGATACAGTCTGTAGAATTACAGGATCAAATTCTTATGTTAGATTACAAGAGGGTTTATGGTTTTGGTTTTTCTTTAAGAAACACCTTTACTCTCCTGGGTGAGCTTCTTACTAGGACATCAGTATCAGGAGACAACCTATGTGTACTTCAATAAGCAAAAAGATAAACATTCCTACAATGAAATGCTATTTAGTAGTTAAAAGGAATGAACCATTTCAATACTTTTCAACATAGATGGATCTGGAAATATGCTAATAAGTAAAAAAAAATCAAGTTACATAATGATATGTATAGCAAGATACAATAAGCGTAAAGTATAAAATTAGATAAAGCTTACTACATAGTGTTAATGGATACACATTTACGTAAGGATTTGAAAGTAAAATAGGCTCCTAGTTATGGAAGGAATAAGTCATGGGAATAAAAGGCACAGCACAGGGAATACAGTCAGTGGTACTGTGGTGGTGTTGAATGGTGACGTATGGTAGCTAAGCTTGTGAGCACAGCATACTGTATACAGACGTTGAGTCACTATGTTGTACACCTGAAATTAATGTGTCAGCATTAATTAATGTGTGTCAGCAATACTCAAAAAAAATTAAAATAAAATAATAAATGACAAAAACCTTACTATGAAATTTTTTAAAAATCCCCAAATTTCACTGTGACAGTAGTTGGCTCAGGTAGAGGGGTTGGGTTGGGGATAGGCAGGGCATGGAGCTGTAGAATCATGCTGGGAATAAAGGAAATAGAGAGCTTCAACTTTTGTAAGGTTTCATTTTTAAAAGGTTATACAGAAATATGACCAAATATTGATAACAGTCAATTCTGTAATCTTATGTATTTTTAAAAATTTTCCCAAATTCAGTATCAAGTAAGTCTAAATTTAGTCTGTTGAGTTATAGTTTGTCATGTTTCATCTCAGTTCTTCTTAACAATCTCAAAAAATTTATTCTCTAGAGCCTGAATCCATTTTGTAACGTACTGTCACTCACCTGTTTTTTACTTATTCACTCTTTCACTGTAATCTAAAAATCTTAGCAGTACATGGCATAACTCTAAGAAGCTAAGCCAATACATTTCACAGCTAAATGTGTCATTGTCTAATTTGACATAATGCATTGTTTTTACCTACCAGGGGCTTTTTTCATCCTTTGTTTTGTGATCATTTTAATGAGAATCATTATGTCATGAAGCAGTAAGATGAACTTTAATACCATCCAAGGGAAAGTTGAATCTTAGTCACCCAGTAAATGAACTTAATCTCCTTTTATTATCTGAAGAAATATATTTAGCTTCCCCATGGCATATATCATTCTTTTACTTTCCCTGATCAACTGTCAGTAGTATTGAAATATAGAGAGAACAGTACTTTTCCCACCTTCGAGAAACTAAATTTGGCAAACACAATAAACTAAAACACTAGAAAAGTACGGGTAACTATCGTCAGGAATTATTATTCCCTAATGGTCAAGTAAACTTGAGTTCACAAACATTTCATTTAGTCCAGGATGTCAGCATATCACATTCCAACATAGACTCTTGTCTTCATTTTCTAGCAAAGTATTTCTTTGCTTTATGATGATGATTACAACATTACTTATAACCACTCAGAGTCAAAAGAGTATGTTATAATCTAAGAACCATCTAAAATGAACAGTGTACAGATGGGTGCCAGCACATAATTAGACCAGAGACAAAATGAATCTTCCAGTCTTATAAAATACTCTACTCAAACAATCTTCCTGAATTATATACAGAATCCAAAAATTGCAGATCATATCTGAACTTCTCTAGACTTAAACATGACGTGGAGACTTCACAAGAACCCATTACATGTGTAATGGCCAAAAGTTCCTTTCTTCATCAGGTCAGAAGCATTCCAGGGTAAGGTTTTGCTCAACTACTATAAAATTATTTTCCATGGGCCCAGATCTGCTCAGAAGCAGACAAACTAGTAATAAAATAATATCTTACTTAAATATTTTTAAAAAATATTTCCAACAAATGTTTAGATCTGTTTACTTTAAACAGATTTTGTGGGTTAAGAGTATGCCTCCTAAGTGTTTTAACTATCACCTTTACACATTTTGCTAACATAGAACCATTAAGTACAGCAGCAGGGGAAGGGGAAATGGTCTGGAATTCAAACGACATGTTCTAATCTTGGGCAAGTAACTTACTAAGGAAAGTTACTTAAATTCTTCATAACTTCAAAATGAAAGTAGTACTGAATAACTGTAGAAATGATAACTAGAGATATGACGGAGTAGAAAAACTTTATGCTGGGGGTCGGGGGACTCAAATGAATTTAGTAGAAACCACCATCAGTTGGTGAAATCACTCCATGGATGTCATTCCACAGTGTTAGGTTTGCAGTGTTTTAATAACTCTCTAACCACTAGTGCTGATGCAACTACTTCTCAAGTCACTGAATTGCCTCAGGCTCTATTCCCAACCACTCTTAATAACAATAATACAACCTTCTCTTAATGAAGAGCCAACTCATTCCAAGAACTGTGCAAGGAACCTCTCTCATTCACAATCTCATTTAATCTAACAATGCTATTATTTTTTAAATTTTTTTAATGTGTATTTATTTATTTTTTAATATATGAAATTTATTGTCAAACTGGTTTCCATACAACACCCAGTGCTCATCCCAAAAGATGCCCTCTTCAATACCCATCACCTATCCTCCCCACCCTCCCACCCCCCATCAACCCTCAGTTTGTTCTCAGTTTTTAAGAGTCTCTTATGCTTTGGCTCTCTCCCACTCTAACTTCTTTTTTTTTTTCCTTCCCCTCCCCCATGGGTTTCTGTTAAGTTTCTCAGGATCCACATAAGAGTGAAAACATATGGTATCTGTCTTTCTCTGTATGGCTTATTTCACTTAGCATCACACTCTCCAGTTCCATCCACGTTGCTACAAAGGGCCATATGTCATTCTTTCTCATTGCCATGTAGTACTCCATTGTGTATACAAACCACAATTTCTTTATCCATTCATCAGTTGATGGACATTTAGGCTCTTTCCATAATTTGGCTATTGTTGAGAGTGCTACTATAAACATTGGGGTACAAGTGCCCCTATGCATCAGTACTCCTGTATCCCTTGGGTAAATTCCTAGCAGTGCCACTGCTGGGTCATAGGGTAGGTCTATTTTTAATTTTTTGAGGAACCTCCACACTGTTTTCCAGAGTGGCTGCAACAGTTTGCATTCCCACCAACAGTGCAAGAGGTTCCCGTTTGTCCACATTCTCGCCAGCATCTATAGTCTCCTGATTTGTCCATTTTGGCCACTCTGACTGGCGTGAGGTGGTATCTGAATGTGGTTTTGATTTGTATTTCCCTGATAAGGAGCGATGTTGAACATCTTTTCATGTGCCTGTTGGCCACCCGGATGTCTTCTTTAGAGAAGTGTCTATTCATGTTTTCTGCCCATTTCTTCACTGGGTTATTTGTTTTTCAGGTGTGGAGTTTGGTGAGCTCTTTATAGATTTTAGATACTAGTCCTTTGTCTGATATGTCATTTGCAAATATCTTTTCCCATTCCGTTGGTTGTCTTTTAGTTTTGCTGATTGTTTCCTTTGCTGTGCAGAAGCTTTTTATCTTCAAGAGGTCCCAATAGTTCATTTTTGCTTTTAATTCCCTTGCCTTTGGGGATGTATCAAGTAAGAAATTGCTGTGGCTGAGGTCCGAGAGGTCTTTTCCTGCTTTCTCCTCTAGGGTTTTGATGGTTTCCTGTCTCACATTCAGGTCCTTTATCCATTTGAGTTTATTTTTGTGAATGGTGTAAGAAAGTGGTCTAGTTTCATTCTTCTGCATGTTGCTGTCCAGTTCTCCCAGTACCGTTTGTTAAAGAGACTGTCTTTTTTCCATTAACAATGCTATTATTAACCTCAGCAAACACGGGAGGCTCAGGAAGGCTAAGCAACTTGCCTAATGTCACTGAGCTAATTGAGGGAAGAGCTAAGATTTGAACCCAGGTGTTCTATCATCAGAGCGTAAACTCTTACCACTACTTTCCTAAATAAGTTCAGTACCCTTGAAGCCTGTTCTTTATTTAAAAACGAGGAGATGGTTGGTTCTTAGGTCTGCTAGGACCTCCAAATAATCTCTCAAAGCCTACTAGAGAAGAACATGGTCACTGAATCAGTCTCATTTACATCTCTAGGTATCAGTTTATCATACATAAAAAGAAGAACTTGAACTGGAATGGTAAGAAGTTTCCTTCTAGTCACAAAATGTGAGATGTTAAAATGTGTATTAGAAGCTAACCATACATTTTGGAAAAAATTTTTTTATTCTTCTAAGCATATAACCTTCTTCCTTCTTCACCCTTCTAAACTTCCTCTTACTGAAACTGGAATATGTATTACTCTTACTTGTACCTTGCCTTTTGACAGCTGGGAAGACAATGAGAGCAAAATGCTTTGAAAATTAGCTGCTTCTCAGGATGAAGAAGAAAATTTAACTCTATGATTTGGGCATTATATTAGAGAAGTAAGAGGTGAGACCAAATTCTTTCTCTTATCTAACTGAAACTACTTAGATATGGGTTTAGTAGCATTGCCCTCATTAGGAAAAAGGATATACATAGCTAGCATCCTGTGTACTGTCCACCACGTTCCCTTAATCCATAATTATAATATCTTTAGTATTTAGGACTTCCCTTGGTATCTCCTGCCAGTTGAGCAAGCCCAGAGGAAGCAGTCTCTTCTCCCACCTACAACTCTACCCAGCCTATCTCCCTTCCTTTCAGCTTCTCCAAGACCACCTCTGCTTGCCTTTTTTCTTTTCCCTCTCTCTCCTGCAGGTAGAGACCTCCTTCAAATAGGATGAAAGCATAACTTCTCTATCTTTCAGGATCTTTACCTATTGTACCTGCCTGCTGTCACCAATAAGGTATTTCTACTCCATGAAAATCATTTTTATCTCTAAAAACTGACTAGTATCACTTTACAAGAATGAAGTCAGCAAAAGACTCATAAAGACATTTATCCAAATAGCAATATAGGATTGAACTCTGATCTCAAAAGATTTTTCTTACAAGATTGACATCTGTGTATGAGATACAAGTTTTAAGTCTAGTGAGATCTAGTCAAGATTGCAATTTACCAAAAATCCTATTTGAAATAAAATGCACAATAGACTTGTCAATAACTCCTCTATGCAACACATATTTATGGAAGATGATGGGAGGAATGTAAAGATGAATAAAATCATGTTCTAATTTTCAATCAGGTAAGAGTCCAACTGTCAAGATAAAATATGCATAAGTTTTAACCCTACATATAACCAGTAACTTCCATAAAAAAAGGTACCAAGTCTGTAAATTTAGAGACTTAAGAATTCTTTTTTTTTTTTTAATATTTATTTGGTTTTGAGAGACAGAGAGACGTGAGCGGGAAAGGGACAGAGAGAGGAGGACACAGAATCTGAAGCAGGTTTCAGGCTCTGAGCTGTCAGCACAGAACATGACATGGGGCTTGAACTCACGGGCTGCAAGATCATGACCCGAGCCGAAGCTGGACACTTAACCGACTGAGCCATCCAGGTGCCCCAAGAGACTTAAGAATTCTAACTGGAGATATCAGGGGAGGCATCATGGAGTTAGCAGTATTTTGATTAGTCCCTAAGGGACAGTTAGGAAATATGGGGTTGTTGGGGGTTGAAGGCATGAAACTTTTTGAAAAAGGCCTAGAAGAGGACTTACATGTTTCCAAGTAGAATAACATCAAATGTTTTGAATATTGAAATTTTGGTGCAACAGAAACTATGAGCAGCTAATGAAACTCCTCAAGAAAAATAAAGTATGATAAAATGATACGTTAAATTAGATAAAATCAGTGGGACTTAATATTTTTAAAATATTTTCTAGCTCTATCACTAGTAAGGTGGCCCACAGCAGCGGCACCTTTGCCAACCATCAACTCCCATGTGTATCTAGAACGTATATTTAGATCTCTACAACTCTTCTGGATGAAATAAATCAACTCCTTGGATGGTAGTTGATTGGATGTCTTAGATCAGGAAAAATCAGAATGGCTATGAGATATATGTTATTGACATAAAGCAAAAATACTTCCGGAGTTTTATTTTGTTTTTAAGTTTATTTATTTATTTTGAGAGAGAGAGCATGAGTGGGGGAGGGAGACACAAAGAATTCCAAGCAGGTGCAGCGCTGTCAGTGCAGAGCCTGATGTGGGCTCGAACTCACGAACCACGAGATGATGGCCTGAGCCAAAATCATGAGTTGAAGTTTGACTGAGCTACCCAGATGCCCACAGAACTTTAAAATAATAGGAAAAGACCAAAAAATGATCTTAATAGGACTTTCAGTGGCCATGCCATGGCTATTTGAGGAATGAAAAGAAAGTCATTCAGTAAGTAATTAAAATTATTTGATAAACCTAGAGGGTATTTATGTTAAGAGAAATAAGTCAGATAGAGAAAGACCAATACCATATGTGATTTCATCACTTGTACGTGGAATCTAAAAAATGAAACAAATGAACAAACATAAAAGCCGAAACACACCCATAAATACATAGAACAAACTAGTGACTACCAGAGAGAAGGGGGATAGGGGACCGGGCACAACAGGTGAAGGGGAGTGGGAGATACAGGCTTCCAGTTATGGAATAAGTCACATGGGTGAAGGGTAGAGCATAAGGAATACAGTCAGTGATATTGTAATAGCATTATATGGTAGCTAAAGATAGCGATACTTGCATTGCGCACAAATATAAAATAGAGACTTGCCAAATCACTACACCGTACACCTGAAACTATACTTTGTGTCTACTACACTTCAATAAAATTTTTTAATTGAAAAAAGTTGAATTTGAGTCTATAATGATACTTAAAGGAGAAAAGTTACCATAGTGTGTAAAAAATGATTATAATGGAAAATAAATGTGAATATAAAGTATGTACTGAATATTTTATTAACTTTAATGTGAAGGAGACTGTTAACGTACCTGGATATTTATGTCTTTTATTAAATATGTGTTCATTTATTAAAGAATGACAAACATTCTTTGCATACGTAAGTAGCAAAGAGCTAATAAAAAAATGTGAATAAGACAACATTCCTAGAAGGAGTAAGAACTGTACCAATAATAGGAATAAATTGTTCAGACCTATGAAACACATACAAATAAAGATGAAAACCAGTCAGAAGGTAAAGAATGCTGGTAGTCACACACAAGGTGAAAGATTAAACAACTGTGTGTTCCAATGTCACAGAAGAGAGGAGCTAAAGAGATGCCCTAAGAACACAGGCTGGTTATCTCATCTTTTATGAGATGAAGCCTCCAGATTGCCCTCCTAAATACAAGACACTAACAAGGCATATATTCCCAATACCTCTAATAGACCAGCTCCTGTCACAAGAATGATAAAGCAAGATTAACGTAAAGCTGGCACTACAAAGTTCAAAGAATAAAGGATTCTGGAAGAAAAACATGGTGTTAAAAAAAAAAAAATCAACCTCTGAGGCATGAGCTTAAAAAAAAAAAAATCTAATGATCTAACAAGTGAAGTCATAAAATAGATCCCAATCAGATGACCAGCAATTCTTACATGAAACAACTTTAGACAAGAACCAGGACCCATAATACCAACAAAGAACAAAGTAGTGATAACCAAGAATACATAACCTCCTAAAATAGGTATTATTTCTCTTTTGGAGCCAGTAAAATTATTACAATTCCAGGAAGGTATGAAAATAAATACTAGTGTAACCTTAGGGAAGATCAATATCACTGGTACAGGGATCCTCAGAAAGTGAAAAAATAAGAGAAAAAAATGAAAAAAAATGAAATCTACAACATTGCTATTTAGAAAGGATTTAAGCATAGTTACACGTTTTGGAATAATTGCATTTGTGCATACTTTTTCTGCTGTTTGAAGTGTGTGGCATGGAGAAAGAAACCATGATACTTTAAAAAAATTTTTTTAACATTTATTTATTATTGAGAGACAGAGACAGAGCATGAGCATGGGAGGGACAGAGAGAGGAGGACACAAAGAATCTGAAGCAGGCTCCACGCTCCGAGCTGTTAGCACAGAGCCCGACACAGGGCTCAAACTCACAAACCGTGAGATCATGACCTGAGTCGAAGTTGGACACTTAACCGGCTGAGCCACCCAGGCGCCCCAAAAACCTTGATACTTTTGAACATTCATAATATTATGGCTAGTTTTTATGTTAAATATTTGACTGTAATAAATTAAGTAGTGGACAAAAAATACTGAGTGCTCCCTAGGCATTAAATTATCACCAAACAGTCATTAAAAAAAAAAAAAAGGTCACACACATTTACTAAAAGACTTAAGCTCTGGTAAGTCATCAGTGACTAATACCATGTGAATAATGCAGATTCCTATGGAAAGATAGGGCCTGCCTGTCTCCTGAGTGCCATGTACAATACAAATGCATAGAAATTTATCCAAACATTCACCAAGAATGGTAGATCAAAAGTGAACTCTCTCCATATATGAATAAAGAATGAGAGAACTTTCATTCTATGGATGAAATCTATGGATATAATATGATTTAGGCAAAATTATGGGTATGATAAGAGCAAAACATTAAACATTTAGACTGAAAATGATTCAAGGCATCATTTACACAATGAGCATGTGGCCCCAGAAGAACCTCGAAAATGACAAGAGGCAGAAATGGAGAAAACTGATGAGATTTTTTGGTATTACTGAGATAAAATTGACATATAATGTATTAGTTTTAGGTGCGCAACTGACGAGCTTATTAAAAAATTCATAATATAGGGGCACCTGGGTGGCTCAGTTGGTTGAGCATCTGTTTCTTGATTTCAGCTCGGGTTGTGGTTTCATGGTTTGTGGGGTTGAGCCATATCAGGCTTTGTGCTGACAGCATGGAACCTGCTTGGGATTCTCTCTCTCTCCTCTCCTCTCTCTTTCTCTCTCTCTCTCTCTCTCTCTCTTTCTCTGCCCCTCCCCCTGCTTGTGCTGTCTCTCTCTCTCTCAAAATAAAAACATAAATATTAAAAAAAATTCATTATGTAATAATTTGTAAGTCTCAAGTCTGTTACCTAGAAAAGAGATTTAGATATTATGGCTAGGCGAGGCACAAAGAATCTCCACATAACCAATGTGTAAATTGCAATAAAGTGACTCTAAAATTATTAATTCTGCAGAAATATAATTAGAAGTTGAAAACACAGTTCCTCATCATTTCTTACCTTCCCCAGTTTGAGCTCAATGGTGACAAGGCACTTTGTTTGACCCACTGTACAGGTTGTGGTCCCTGATACAGATAGAAGTTCATCCATCAGGTTCACACCATCTTTCTGGAGTACGGCAGCTGTTTTGTTAAATGTGACTCGCCAAAAGATCCTGACATCTTCAAAGGCCCTAGGAACAAAGCAAAACCTATGCAAATGCAATAGCAGAGAGTGTTATCCCTGTGTCTAATGCAGAACGTATCATTGCGCTTAAGTGTACCTCTTCACCCAAAGCATAGCACTTCCTTGACCACTGATAAAGCTGAAGGTAACCAATTCACCTAATCATTACCCTTAAAAAATCAAGGCCAGAGTTTACGTGGCATTCTTTGACCACACTCTATTCAAACCTGAGTAAGTACTTCTTAAACTACTATGTATCAAGAACGTGGAAACAAATAGTATCTCTCTGCCTAGTATGCTCACTTACCCCTGCCTTCAAGTAAGTGTTCTTTGTCTTTCACAACAATTCTTCTAAGGGAAACACACTACTGCTAAAAAGGACCGTTATTATAAAAACAAAGGGCAAGAGATGACCGACATTTCCAGAGAATTTAGGCCCAAAATGGGAAAGATAATTTACACCCATGTACATGGGTACATAACACATGTATGTCTGTGATGAGCATTCAGAAGATGTGTACTGTGGAGTATTAAGTTGCAAGCAAAATTTTGATACTCCACGTTTCCCTAATAAAATAGTTGTGTACGTGGAGTGATCAGAGAATAGTAAATTTGCTGAAGTGATGACTTTCCATAATCTTCTGTCTGTATGGTACTTTATGAAGTACAAAATATTCAAGGTGGCCCTAAGTCACACTCATTAACCAAGTGTGTTAAATCACACATTAGGAACTACAGCATCCGAACACTGACATACCAAATTCCACATGACCTTCTATCAGCATTTCATCCTGTTTTTACCATTTTATGAATTCAAATCAGATACTATACAGACACATAGGATGTTATATCTGCTACATATATATGTATCAACATACCTGTTTGGTTGCCGTGTGACAGTAAGATGCAGTCTGTTCTTATCAGCTCCTTCACCCAGCTCCAGTCCACTCTGGGACTCCTCACTGAATCCGATGATGCCATTGTGAAGATCACTCCCTGATAAGTAAAAAGGAGGGTTATAATATACTCAAGACTCTAGAAGATCTCCAATGCTTTGCTAATCTTTCCAGCTCAGACGGTATAGAAGTGAGAAATATTAAGTGAGTAGGGGCAGTTACAATTTTTAAAGATCTTTACTAAAAGTAGACTAGAATCAAAATGATAATACCAAGGTAGGTGACACCTTGAGAACATAAGACCAGAAGAAAGAAAACATAATTTCCTATATTCCACATTGACACATGCTCATTTCTCTCTGATGAGACTATTTTATATTTGATAGCCCTTTACATTTTACATATGTTTACTGTTGAAAGTTAGTATATTCTACCACAGTAGCAACGTTTCTGTTTACTGCTGTATTCTCAGTATCCATAACAGTGTCCAGCATATTGTAAGTGTTTAATGAATATTTGCTGAATAATGAACTGCATTTAACTGATTTTCCTTCCTATAAGACCATTCATGTTATGCATTTGGTTATTTCCCCCAGAGAAAAACATAACTATTAAGGAACTCCTAAGTATCTCTGAGTAAAAGAAGCAACTCTGAGCGACACTGGAGGTTACATGCACCATCATACTACAAACTGTGTTTAAACTCGAGCAAACCAAGGGACCACACTGCACTAAAACAGTCACTCCAAATCTTTGCCAGCATGTAAGCTAGCTTCTCAGACTAGAGATATGCCAGTAAACAGTTCCTGCCTGCTGCTTTCTATTTCTCAATGACCCAGTTTTGCAAAGTGATCCTAAAAGCAATGACCCCAAACAATTAGCTTCAAAAACCACTTGTGCCCGTCACTGTGCAACCTCACTGCTGGGGTTCCAAGGAGACAGAACCTCTGAAGTTAGGGGTCAGGGTAAGGAAACAGCAAACCACCTAATGGTCCCAATGAGGGAGCTCCAGGAGTCACCAGCCCTTACTTTGCAGGTCTGAAGTGTGAGTAGATGTGGAGCCTATTAATTAGGGACATGCAGGTGATGAACCATTTTGTCCTGGTGTCTCATGTGTGCCTCGTTTCAGCCGGACTGCCAGTCTTCATCCTCACTCATTAATCACTGCAATCACTTCTTAGCCCTGCATCCGAAACTGTCAGCAACTTTTTTCTTTGGTAGCAACAGTTTCCTTGTCATTTTGGTGGGGATTTGTCTCTCCAAATAGAATATAAACTTTTCACAAGCAGAACCTTCATTTTCTTTTCCAGTGATACAGCACTGAGCATGGTTCTGATGAACACAATGCTTCCCGTGCCACATCTACGATCATAAAATGATGTCAAGTTTCTAGTAAGATGAATTAAGACTTGTAATATGCTAATGATCAAACCCAAAACTAAATGATAAACTATTTTCTCCTGATATTATTTTGAAAGTTTGTTCTAAAGTCTAAATGTGAAAAGACTATGCAGATTAGCGAAAGATAAGAAGAATGGGAAAAACTAATGTCGTTAAAAAGGAAATATTATTTTAAAATAAAAAGCCAGATGGGGCACTTGGTGGCTCAGTCTGTTGGGCATCCGACTTTGGCTCAGGTCATGATCTCGTAGCTTATGAGTTCGAGCCCCGTGTCAGGCTCTGGGCTAACAGCTCAGAGTCCAGAGCCCCTTTCAGATTCTGTGTCTCCCTCTATGCCTCTCCCCTGCTCATGCTCGCTCTCTCTCTCTCTCTCTCTCAAAAGTAAAAAAAAAAAAACAAAAAAAACATTAACATTAAATAAAATTTAAAATAAAAAGCCAGGAGTAAAGAAGACAAATAAGGGAACCTGGGGTATATGACCATGCAAATGTACTTCGGATGTTGTCACATAGATTACATCACGTGACAGTAAGAGGTAGGTATGGTGAGGAGTTATCATTTGCCCTATGTGTATCGTCAGTGTACCCTATGTAGGGAATAAACATTAGAGAACCTCATCAAGGTTCAGCTGAGTGACTGTTTGCCTGGTGAGTTAGGCTCAGGGCTGGTATATGGGTAGGCACTGGTATGTCACATCAGTATGGTGTTGGCATGCCACACGGCTATGCACTGGTATTGGTACGCCATACTGAGTGAGGAGCACCTCCGTTCCACATGTACACAGCTGCTTTTCTGAGCACCCGAAGCACCCTCTCCTGACACTGTAACCAGGGCCACAAGATGTCTCCACAATCCAGTAACTACTGGGGAAATGCTTAGGATATCAAGGAGCCTCTGGCAACCATTTTGACTGGTCTGGGCCTCTGCCACACTAGCTGCTAAATATTTTCATGGATCCCTCGTCATATTCAAATAACTATAATTAAATATCTATCCTATAGCATGGGGGAGGAGGATACTGAGTGTCAAAATAATTTTGATAGAAAAATATAGATGCATTAACCTAAACTGAATCAAAATCAGTAAATAACTTGGTGAACAGAATTACAACTTACAATACTCAATAAACTAGAGGAATGGGAATAAATGACAATTCTGGCTGGGTATAAAAGGAAGTTATATAATTGCAAAATTATGATTTAATTACTACTGAATGGCTAAAATAAAAATTCTAGGAGGCATCAAATCCTAAAGGGGTACATAAAAATGTTTATTCTAAAATTTTCCTTTTATAAAATAGAAACATAAAGAGTAGACACTAAATGATTTCATCAAGTCTCCCAATTAATGGTTGATGTGGTCCATAAATATAGGAGCCATGACATTTAGTTTCCTTTCCACTACACTATTTTATCATAGTGTCATCTGAAACTCTGAAGCACTGTGTAAAATTCATAAATGTTTATAAAAAAGAGCAGAGTAGGTAAGAATCATAAGATGGCCTCGTCAATACTCTAATTAGGGTAAGATACTGACAAGCTGAGCTAAACAACTTTAAGAAACACAGTATGATTTCAGAGGAAAACTACCAATTATCACTGAAACATTTTAGAAGATGTATAAGAAACTCTTAAAAAATCAGTATATTTTTAATCTATTGTAATTTATATACCCAATAGTAAAGAAGTTATAAAAACTGCAATGGTTCAAAAGGAGAACAAAGTAAAAGAGTTTTCATCTATTTCCCAACATAAAGAATTTCCTAGCATTGAGACTTAGATTTGGGGATGGATTACTGAAAGTGGTTCAGAAATGCAGAATGAGGTTTCACAAAAGGATATGCAATCATGTGTTTGGATAATTAAATTAAATTAAATATTTTCCAGTAGAAGAACATGGTCTTAAGCATTTTTATGGTCTTCCTAATACTGTGAAAGTATAAATTTATAGATTGTTTAACTAGATCTGAGCTAAGTGACATTTACAGTACAATTAAATTCGAGCTTGGCGCCCCAGAATAATATCATGAGTTCATGTTATGGGTTCCTGCCACAAGAAAACAATGGATTAATGAATAACTATGAGCAATTCAAGTAAGTCACCCTCTCAAATTAAATTTAAGACAGTAATATTATTACAAATTTTTTACCACAAAAGTACATTTTTATCTCCATTATACCTGTAATAATGACCATGGCAAAGGCTGCAAATCCACCATCATCCTTCCCCTTCACAATCTGTGCTCCTCCTTGAGGGTCTGTGAGAAACACATAGAAGAATTCTTGCCCCTCGGGCTCATCATCATCCAAAATTTGAACCAATACTTTATGTTCTCTTTCTCCATCTACAAATGTAAGGGTAACAGTTTGTTCTTCAAAATCTTCTTCTTCAGTTGCCCACGTTAGGTTGGAAATTCCATAGATATCATGAAAGGGCAATGCATTTGGTTCCTTCTGAGAAGATCTTTCACCAAAAGTTTTAACTGTTACGCTGACGTTGCCAGTAGACCCACCAGTTCTTCGGATCAAAACTTCTACAGCATTAGATGTACCATTTTTCACCTCTTCTTCAACATAAACAACAGGTGGCCCAAGACTAAATGTTCCATGGATGGAAACATTTGCAGTCACAGTGGACACCTCGGGCTTCCCAGGCAAGGCAGATGTATCAGGGACAGTGACAAGTTTCTCAGGGATGGCGGATACACCAGTTGCCTCAGGAACAATGGCAACCATTTCAGAGGGCTGTGGAACAGCATTTATCGTGGTTGTGTCAGGGTATGTGCTTGAGAAGTCAGTTTCTACAGGAATGAGAGCTGTGTCAACTGCTATGGCCACAGTTGTCTCAGGGAAAGAAACACCCATTCCCGCCGGGTCATCATTATCCAATATTGAGATCAATGCCACACTGAAATCTAGATTCAGGCGTGGTCTCCAATCAGCATCAAACTTTTGTAATCCTTTCATTTCTACTGAAGTAAGATTAATGTAAAACATTTCTTCTTCCTCAGGAAGCTGATCGTTAATAATGATTATTTCAATATTGACCTCAGGTTGGAATTTTTCAAAAAGTAGTTCCCCATTCTGAACAGGCTCAAAGTCTTCCATGGGCTTTGCACTGCCTGCAGTTGTCTGATAAGAAACTTTAATAAGATCGCCGTGGAACCCAAAGAGTCTTTGGACATATAATCTAATCATCTGTGTATCCTCTGACACGATGACATTTCTTGAACTAGGGGAAAATTGAAAGACTCCCATTGGTTCAATTTCAGCAAAGGTGAACCCTGATCTGGAAAAAAACAACATGAAAGAACAGATGAAAAAAAGGAATACTATTGTAGAGATTCATTTTTCAAATATTTAAGGTGCTTCTCATGAGGGCATCTTAAGTTTATTTATGTATTTTGAGAGGGAGAGTGCATATGCATATGCATGTGTGCATTGGGGAGGGACAGAGAGAGAGGGAGAGAGAATTCCAAGCAGGCTCCACGTTGTCAGGGCAGAGCCTGATACAGGGCTCAATCTCACAAACCAGGAGATCATTACTTGAGCTGAAATCAAGAGTTGGACACCCAACCTACTGAGCCACCGAGGTGCCCCTCATGAGAGGCACCTTAAAAATGGCATGCCCTTTCAAATTCACAAAACCCTATTTACGCATTAGTGAATACACCAGAACACAAGAAATGTAAGAAGAGAAGCTGTGATCATGGGTGACAAGCCCTGACAAGTTTTATTAGCCCAGTGAAGAACATACAGGTCTCTGGCCTGTATATCTAGTTTATCCCAGAGCAGTTCTCTGAAGAATTTGAAACAGGAGGCTCTCTCTTATGATAAGTACACAGGGAGCCAAAAACTCAGGATGCTCTGGATGTCAGCCAGATTTCTTATCTACCAAATAGAAATGGCCATCCCTATTAAATGCAAAATCCTTGCTTCTTCCAGCTGGCCAGTAATGGGACTATTCTCTCACACAGTTTTTGCTAAAATTTTTCATGTGAATTTGAAGAAACATCCATAAATGAGTGATTTATCTTTAGCTTTTTCTTATGGAGTTTTGTTGTGAATTAACGGTTATGCCAGAGGTAACACAGGTGGCCCATCAAGAGAATTTAGATCACAGACATAATTTCTTGGGCTAACCGTTTTTTTTTTTTTTTTACCTGTTGTTTAATCAGTTTTTTTAATCCTTTAGGGAGGACACCCCAGAGCCCATCACTCTCTAGTGTCAAGCACCTATCTCTCAACACATAGCATAGCGGTTAAGAGCTCAGAAAGTAGAAGGCAGCGTGGGTTCAAATTATGGTCCCAACCTTATAAGCTGTGTGATGGGGGGTACATTACATATCTATGAGTTCTTTCTTCATCTAATGGGACTAATAATAGTATCCATGTCATATGGTTGTTGTAAAGTCATAGTAAACATACATGCATACATATAAAATATAATTAAGACATATATAACACCATATATACAAATTATAAAATATATCTTTTTTTAATGTTTATTTTTGAGAGAGAAAGAAATAGAGTGTGAGTGGGGGAAGGGCCAAGAGAGAGGGAGACACAGAATCTGAAGCAGGCTCCAGGCTCTGAGCTGCCAGCACTGAGCCTAAAGCAGGGCTTGAACCCACGAACTGTGAGATCATGACCTGAGCTGAAGTCGGACGCTTAACCGACTGAGCCACCCAGGTGCCCTGAAATATGTATCTCAAAACAATGCCTGACCTATCATAAGCACTATAAAACTGTTAACTATTGTTATTGTTAAAAGCATTTAAATTTCTTACCCAGCATTACATTCTGTGGACAAACATTTTTTAAATATTTAAAAAACATTTTAAGATACTTTTTAAATATTTGATTGTGCCAACCAAGATCTCTTAAATCTAAACATACATACAAACATACTTGAACACACGCTGGTTTTGCCCACACCTTTCCACCATTTTCCTAGTAAGTAAAGTGAAGAGAAGAAAGATCAAGTAACTTTCCCAAAGTCACACAGCAAATAAGTGGCAGGGCCAGGACTAAATCCATGAGTCCACCTTAAAGGTCTGCCCTCTGCTATTCTGATCAACCCCATCGCAGGTATGAGACAAGTAAACTGCTTTTGACTGGGACATATTTATCTGCAAATGTACTGATTTAAATTAAACTCAAAAGAGCCACCAGTACAAGTCACATTATAACCCTGCTATGCCTATTCTTATTCTTAATCCCTTGGGAAAATTAGGTATTTTCTGGCAAATTCTCAGGAGACAGCCTCCTTTAATAACAGATGATTTGCCATCACGGTTTTTGTTGGAGGCGTTACCTAGGCCAACACTATGGAGTAAGAGGACAGGAAGAACTCTCTTCAAAGCAAGCAGAGGGCGGTGACTCTAGGAAAGTCAGCCTCCCTCTGTGGCATCTTTGGCATGCAGGCCATGTGTTGCTCTACACTAAAACTGTTCTCACATTTGCTTCAAGGAAAGTGATCCTTGTGTCTTCTTCTGTTTCAACTGCTAAATTCCACACTGTTCCTCAGAGATTTTACTGGTTGAGAATTGGGTTGAAAATTCTCTTTGTTTTGCTGGTTGAGGATCTTACCGAAGTTGAGCCCCACCAGGGGCACTGCTCTGCACCCCAGAGAGGTGAATAACAAAGGCCTCTGGACGACCAGGACTGGGAAATGTCCACAGCAAGACTCCTTTACTTTGTTCTCCATGAGAAAATGAAAGGCTCCCTGGGAGGGAAGAGGACAAGAGTATCAGGGTATTATTTATGAGTTCTTACACTGGGATACAACTCTTAAAAATGCAGTAAAATACTGTCTTTTCCAAAATTCTGTGACAGTCTACAAAAGGTTAAAACATTTAAAAAGGCAGAAGGGGAAGTAAACTTAGAGAAAGGTCATTACGCCACAAGTTCTGCCTTCAATCCCTGTCTGTTCCGCATGGTAGAGGTCACATCATCTAACATTTAGGTCTCAGTGACCCTCACAGAGCTAACGTTATAATTAAAAAAGAAAGAAAGAAAATGAAGCAACAGCCACTCTATTGTGAGAAATATTCAGGTGAACACATAAATGAATACAAAGTTCTACCTTTTTTTAATATTATACAGGCACATTAAGTTTTTAGAACTACTTTTAATAAACTAATATATCGACAGAATCATCTGCTTAGTGACCACTATTTCCAGGTGAGGTATGAAGTTTTTATTTTGATTGAATAAAGTTTCTCATTTTTACCAACTCTGATCACTCAAATATGAAAGCAGTGTATTAGAAAACAAATGGTGGGGCACCTGGGAGGCTCAGTCAGTTAAGCATCCGACTTAAGCACAGGTCATTAATTATCTCAGGGTTTGTGAGTTTGAACCCCACTGACAGTGCAGTGCCTGATTGGGAGTGTCTCTCTCCCTCTCTCTCTCTCTCTCTCTCTCTCTCTCTGCCACTTCCTTACCCACACTGTCTCTCTCTCAAAATAAATGAATAAACTTAAAAAAAGAAAAATAAAAAGAAAAGAAAAATGGTTCAGGGCGCTGGGGTGGCTCAGTCAGTTGAGTGTCCAACTCTTGGTTTCAGCTCAGGTCATGATCTCGTGGTTTGTGTGGTGGAGCCAGGTCAGGCTCCACACTGATAGCACGGAGCCTGCTTGGGATTCTCTCTCTCCCTCTCTGCCCCTCCTCTGCTTGCTTTCTGTCTCAAAATCGATAAATAAACATTAAAAAAAAACAAGGGGTGCCTGGGTGGCTCAGGTCATGATCTCGTGGTTCATGAGTTTGAGCTCCACATCAGGGTCTCTGCTGCAAGCATGGAGCCTGCTTTGGGTCCTCTGCCCTCCCCCCTACCCACCCCTCTCTGCCCCTCCCCAGCTTGCTCTCTCTCTTTAAAACATAAACATTAAGAAGCAAAAAACAAAAACAAAACACAGCTCATTATCCAGAGTAACGACAGTCCAAGAAAATGAGTGGCCAATTACACATCTCCATGTCCTATAGGGCAGATCTTAGAAAAGCTACAACTCACCTAATTTTGGGGTCATATTGCCAACAACAATGAATTCGGGGATTTCTAACCCAGGAGCATATCCAGCCACCCAGGCAACCACGAGAGAGCCATATGTGCCTCTCCTAGAAATCACAACGTGGCTTGTTCCCGCAGTGACGTCCGTGAGTGGAAAAGCAGTAGATTCAAAACCAACCTGAGAAAAAACATGCTTAGAATATTTTATTTCTTTCTAAACATTCCTGTTTTCTAAACAGTCAGTTATAAGTCAACTTTCTCTTTGTTTATACAATCTATTTTCTTGTTTTGAAAATATTCAATTCAAGAGTAATGCTCAAGAAATGACATCTGAGGGGCGCCTGGGTGGCTCAGTCGGTTAAGCGGCCGACTTCGGCTCAGGTCATGATCTCACAGTCCGTGAGTTCGAGCCCCGCGTCGGGCTCTGTGCTGACAGCTCAGAGCCTGGAGCCTGCTTCAGATTCTGTGTCTCCCTCTCTCTCTGACCCTCCCTCATTCATGCTCTGTCTCTCTCTGTCTCAAAAAATAAATAAACATTAAAAAAATAAAATAAAAAAAATAAAATGACATCTGAGATTTGGAAATTTATTCAATTTTGTAACTCCAATGATAGTTTATACTTTTTTTTAAATCAAAATATAATCCTCTGAATTTACAAGACCCAAAAAAGACAAATGTAATTTGTTAAAAATGAAAGCAAAAGATTAAAAATTTTAATGATTTGTTTATGGGTTTTTATAGAATCTGGTTTATCTAGAACTGAAATCTGACTTCTTTCCAAGATATAATGATAAATTCTTCATTTGTAAAATGAGCACCATACACTAGATTTTCTATTAAGATTCTTTCCAGCTCTTTGACTCAATTTAATATTTTTTTGAGGACCAGAAACCTCCAAAGATTTTTTTAAAATAATCATCTTTTTCATCCATATCAAGTAAGATCTTGTTTTAAGGGTAACCTTTTCAGGAAACTCTGGGACTTAAAAATGATTTATAGATGAAATAATTTCTGGCCAATAAGTAAAAATAAAACCAGATTCCTGGCTTCACACTGTGATTTGGATAACTCAGTTTACCTCTTTTGGTCCCAATACCAATAAATTGGGATACCATATGATTGACAGTTCTATATTAAGACTCATTTGCCCCATTTTATTTTTCTTCAATATTCCAGACTTCTTTTTTTTTAATATTTATTTATTTTTGAGATCAAGAGAGAGAGAGACAAAGAGCAAGCAGGGGAGGGGCAGAGAGAGAGGGAGACACAGAATCCAAAGCAGGTGCCAGTCTTTGAGCTGTCAGCACAGAGCGTGATGTAGGGCTTGAACACACAAGCTATGGGATCATGACCTGACCTGAAGTCGGACACTTAACTGACTGAGCCACCCAGGAACCGTCTAACAAATACACACATTACCATGAACCAGAGACAACAGCCTCTGCCTTGCTCGTATACTGACAGAATCTGCCTACATAGGAATTAAAGCCCTCAAGTTATTCTTTGTTCTCCTGTGAATTTACAAAGTGATTAGGAAACACTCTTTCCCACACTGAACTCCTGTAGAAGATTCAAATATGCAGGGACAACCAAGTCACAGGATCCTATCACGATTTATCTCCAACATCACAAACGTGGCACAATAAAAAAGGCTCTCAAAATGAAAGAAAAATATTCACAATGAGTAAATGAAAAAGTCTGAAATATTAACTGATGTTTTGTTCTAATTTTAATTATTTAGCATAAAATATCTCAATATGAAATATTCACTAACAACAACAACAAAAACCTGGAAATTTTTATTCTAGGTGACGGTTATTTTAAAAATCCTTATATTCACATTCTGTGAGACACAAACTTTCTAAATCTCCAAAAAGGAAAATGCCAAAAATTGGCAAATTACTTTCATACAATGCATCTATAATCAGTGCATCTACTTTGATACTGATTTAAGGAAATAATGAATCTTGAGCAATTTTAGGTCTAAGAATCTTTTTAATCCTTCCTGTGAAAGCTGCCCTCTAGTGGTTCAACGACGGTTACACACCCTGGACTCATTACCTGAGAATTGGCGGCTTTCTCAGGGACAGGAAGGACAGTGGATTTTGCTTCCTGGAGAATTTTTGGCATGCCGTAGAAAGGCCCACTGACAAGCATCACAGTCAGCAGTTGCAAGGTGAAATTAGAGCCCAGGGATAAGAAGACCTATAAACAATCAGTATCAATGACTTCTTTAGTAGTATAAAAAATAATTTTCAGAGAAAAATACTGACATTTGACAGGAGTCATTAGCACAACATCTCACGGTCCTTGCATACAGTTTCATCAATATATGTCTTTTCCCTCAGGTCATAAAACAAATCACAAGTACAAAGACTATGGGGTGAAGAGTGATCGAGTGTAAAAACACAAATTTGCAAATCTTCCATGTGTGTCCAAATGCCTCAAGAATGATAACAATCACAGAAGTCACATTAGTAATGGAATCATGTACCACAGGAATAAAAGAGCGCACTGGTGAACAGTCAGCATCTAAAACTCACTTTCTTCTTCTCCATCGAGTGATAATTACTATGCTAATGAGATTTACTCAAAACGGACAATGATGTAGGTGTACTGATCATCCGAATATTTTGGATAAATAAAAATTACTAATAAAATGTATTAGATTACAAAGTTTTAAAGTTTTCAAATCTAACTAAAAAAGGGAAATTCTGAATTTAAAAATTAATGTTACTCTAAAATGGATTTTTTTTAAATTTACAAAGCATTTTCCCACAGAAACATAGTTGTTGATAATGGATAAGCCTCCAAGTCATCTCATAATCTGGACTATTACTAAAAACTCTGTACATCTTTATTGAATGCAAAAATAACCATTTTTGTGGAGTCTGTTCTTCTTTTAAATATAATGTACTTAAACATACACCACGGTCCTCCAAATGTGCAAAATATGTACCCTAGTAGTTTCAAATGTTATGTAACATGAGGATAACAGATGCTTCAATCATGCAATCAATCTTCATTTTTTCAAAGTGACACTCACTGAATATGACTCATAGATCAAGTGCTAAGGAAACAGAAATAAATCAGTGTCCTCACTTGAAGCATGTGCCTCCCACCTCTCTTCTAGGGGTGCACCCTTCCTCCACACAGTTCACTGGCTGGGCCGTTATGGTGGGGCATGTGCAGAAATTGAGGGTTAAGATTTTTTCAGTGGTCTCCTTTTTCCCTTATGCTCTAGATATAATGCATTGCTCTTTGAAGACTGGGATATTAGTTAGAAGAAGAAAATATGCATATAACTTTTGATTCTCCAAAACTTAACTACTGATGGCCTACTGTTGACTAGAAGCCTTACTGATAACATGAATAGTCAATTAACACATATTTGATAAGTTTTCACATATTACTACTGTATTCTTGCAATAAAGCAAGCTGGAGAGAAGAAAATGTTCTTAAGAAAATCATAAGGGAAAATACATTTACAGTGCTGTACTATATTTGCTGCAACACATCCACATGTAAGTGAACCCGCACAGCTCAACTCAGGTTGCTCAAGGGTCAACTGTATACCATTCATCTTTTCAAGTGAAAGGAAAAGAAGACTAACACCCTTCAAAATGTTCCAGGTACCATGCACTACAAGAGACAATCTAGGAGTTAGGCAGATCAAGGCTTTTAGTCCCTGTAATATATATCACTTATTTTGGATTTCCTACACATAGTCTGAGAATAGTTTTGTACTATCCATATGGCTTAGTAAAATAACAGAATAATCAAATCTTCACTGTGGCAGGTCTTACTGTCAAATGAAATCTCACTATAAAATAATAGGAAGCTATTCCTAGAAAAGCTAAAGGAATGTCCCCTGGTGTTCATTAACAGAAATTAAAACTTGAATGCATTCACAAGGTGATATTACATAGATAGGTATAAGAAAATGTTTTGTTACATAATTTAGGCACACTGTATTTTTTTAAAAACTCTTCTAATTTGTCAGTGAGACTTAATACAATCATATTCTGGTCAAGTTCATCCATCTCCCACTTCCCCAGCTTTGCAGTCTTTATTCCAGTCTGGAAAATTTTCAGAAACAGGAAATGGAGGCTAGAAATTAATACAACAGGGTCAGGGCATCGAGTCAATTTCCCAAAGAACTACAGGAATGTTAGAAATAAGTACTGCATTAAGTGTCAGATGCATTTAAACAAAAATACGTTATTACCAAATGGGAATATACTAAATTCATTTATAAACTGCACATGTCTCATCCAATAATTATTATGCATTTTTATGGCATTTTTTTATGGTTATATTTAAATATCTCAGTAAGATTTTAAGCTGAAAACGAGATAAGCCAGGCCTCTCCTTGAAACGGTCAGGAAACTGAAGAAATGCTACAAACCTGACTCCTCACTGGCACCAGGTCCACTTTATATCTGGCACCGTCTTTGACCACCAGCTGCCTCTCTGAATTTTCACTAACAACTAGCTGCTCCTTTTGGTCAGAAGAGATCCGAAAACCAACAGCCACGTCTCCAAATGTTCCAGCAAGCCGGGTTACATTAATTTGGATGAATCTACTAAGGTTTTGCCCTACAAGGATTGACTGGTAATCTGAATACAGAGCAAATACTCCATGTGGGTCATCATTTGCAGAAACAGAGAACTGTGTGATGCATTTCTCTGGATCCAGTTCTGCTCCTCCCTCTACAGAAACAAGCCGGATCACATAATCTTCTTCAATCTCAGGTATATCATCTGGCAGCAAATGAACATCAAATCTCACTTCACTCTCTCCATCAGCAATAGTGAAAAATCCTTTTGTAGAAAGAAAGTCTCCAGTAATGTCAAACACACTGCTTATTTCCCAGTAAACCTAAAATAAAAGGAAATAATCCAACGAAGTCACATAATTCAGTATATTGAATCAAAAGCCTTTATATTTCCCCCCATAATATACAAAAACTAACTCTGAATTGTGCAGCATCATAGTCAAAGCCAGACTCTCCAAATAGTCAGTTTAGAAAGTATGGAAGAATGACATTAGCATCATGAAAGTATATGAACTCTTTCAGACTATTGTATGCAATTTGCAGGACAAGATTACAAAATCTCATTTCACTTCTAAAATAATAACATGATTTGAAGAGATAAAGCAAAGCAAAGTTAACTTTGGAATGGCAGTTCCATAAATACATTCTAGAGTTCTGAATATGTATTTGATAGGCATTTGAATCACAGACAATACTTGAAGATAAAAAGCGAGTAGAGAATCTGATGCTTCATACTGGAATTTGTTTGGGTTCACTTTTAACAAAAAGGGAATATCTACAAGATTTCAAGAATTACAAATTCTTTTCCAAGAATTTTTGTACCCCTAACCATAAAGTTTCCACTGAGGAAGTACCAGTTAATCTCCAATATGTGAAAAGAGTTAAGTTCATAAAGAAACTGCAAAGTATGTTCTGCTAGCAAACAAACAACCTTGATCTGTTAGACAAACATCCCGATGATTTACAAGAGCATCCCCAAACAGTCTATGTCAATATACATGCAAATGCAACCTCTTAAAAATCAGTTGGTAAATGAGAAAATTATACTGAGAAATAAAGCTCTAAAGAACAGATTAAGCAATTTACAAAACTCATTGAGGGACTTAAGTAGGAAAAGTTAAACATCAGAGCAAATAAGAAAATACAAAATAATTCAGTCACACCCTTCATGACTAAGTGTGAGAAAGATCTTTTCAATCTAAGTATAGCTGGGTTTAGAGAAACAGCTAGAGGTTGATGTTGGCTGAAGAACCCAAAGGTGCTGAAATGAACCTTCTCGGCTTCTCTGAAACTCATGTTACTTCTAAAATTTTTACCATAACATACAGTTTCTCTGTTCTTCACAATCACGTTTGTTAGGCAAATTGTCACACTATTTAAAAATCAAATGAAAAATAGTACCATAATTTCTCCAAAAATGCCCTTGACTCTTTTGACAAAGAAAGTAATGATCAGGGGCCCTTCCAGAGCCGACGGCTCTGAATAGGTCTTCTCAGATAAAGACTCAGGAGCAAACTGAACAACCCCATTTGGATCGCCAAACTTCTGTATCTAAAAACAGAAAAAGATAGCAGAATGAATAATATAACAACTACAGATGAAATTACAGTACCTAACATATCAATATGCAGATAAGCTGAAGAAACGAAAGAAACACAGAAATAAGTCTTGAATATAATCTGCCTAGCTACCTGATTTTTCAAAAGCTTCTTCAGTACACTGATTGTTATCTAAAACAAGTAGGTTCTTATTCCCCAAGGGTAATGGGAGTGTCTGGAAAACTGTAATTTGTAGAGTCTCAGAAGGATGGTACTTCAATGCCTGAATTTGATTTGATTTGCCTCATGTTTGCTTCACTTTACCAGGTCTAATTGTTCAGTCAAACACTAGCCTATATTTTGTTGTGAAAGTATTTTGTAGATGTGATTAATATTTACAATTGGTTGACTTGAGTGAAAGAGATTACCCTTGATATTGTGAGTGGGCCTCCTGCAATCAGCTGAAGGCTTTTAGAGCAAACACTAGAGCTTCCCAGAAGAAAAGGAATTCTGCCTCAACACTGCAATTTAGGAATCCTGCTTGATTTTCCATTCTGCCAACCTGTCCCACAAAATTCAAACTCAAGATCACGACTGCAAGTCTTTCATAACCTTCCTACCAGCCTGCTCTATGGACTTTGGACTTGTCAACCTTCACAAACGTGTGAGCCATTTTTTTTAAGTCAATCTTTCTCTCTCTTTGTTTTTCTGGAGAAGTCTGACTGATACAGACCCCAGACTATTTTCTAAGCTTAAAAAAAAAAAAAAGAATATCTCTCTAGATCATTTTCACAGTAGCCGTGGTCCCCAGCACCTTCTACCCCTAATGGACTAAATGGTTCATTCATATAAAATACACTAAATTCAGAGTTGATGCAACACATCATTGCGCTAATTGAACAAATAACCATTCTTTCTCCCCACAATCTGCCTTGTGACTGAGTTAATAACTTTTATGTACTTTCACAGCAAGGATACCCAATGTTTAGGATGATGTAACAAACAGCTCCTGTCTAAAAGTGCAAAAATATTTCCAAAACACCAAATTTTCTCAGGGAGCAAAATAAGTATTTATCACACTACATGAAGGCCACTTAAAAAGTAACTACCAGTAATCAAGCTATATAATGAATTAATATAATAACCAGAAAGTCTGGTCCATAGGAATTATTCTGACTTCATCTGGTTTTATGACTTTCGATACATCTTAAGCCCATGGAGTTTCAACAAATATAAAATGCATTTTTTGATAAATTCATTAAATCCAAAATTCTGTGGGAAAAATAAAGTTGGACTTACTGTTATAGTAATATCTTTAGATCTGGAGTCTAATTTAGCTTCTCCTTTCACAAGTTCAAGTTTAATAATGAAAATCTCTTCAACTTCAATGTCTTCATGAGGATAGATTGTCAGAGTGATGGTTCTCACACCACCTTCTCCCTCTCCAAAATAGAAGAATCCACTCACTGGGTCTGCAATGTCTCTGTTCTGTGGTGGTAAAGCTTCTTGAGAATTGGGTCCTAATATCTCCCAGTTCACCTGAAGGATATTGTGTTTTTAATAGAGATGATCAATTTCAATTTTTTAATTTATTTCTTTATTTTAAAATTTTTTAAAAAGTAATCTCTACACTCAAGGAGGAGCTCAAACTCACAACCCTGAGATCAAGAATGGCACAATCTACTGACTAAGCCAACCAGGTGCCCCAGAGATAATCAATTTTAAGCAAAGAATTACTTTGCAGGATATGTAGTATTAGAAACAAATATATCTATATATGAAAATTATTCTATGATATCTCCAGCAAATTCCTCATGTCTTTTAAAAAATACTAATATTTGAGGGGCATCTGGGTGGCTCAATCAGTTACATGTCCAACTTCGGCTCTGGTCATGATCTCATGGCTCTTGAGTTCAAGCCCCATGCAGGGCTCTGTGTTGACAATTCAGGGCCAGGAGCCTGCTTAGGATTCTATTTCCCTCTCTCTCTCTGCCCCTGCCCTGCTCACACTCTGTCTCTGTCTCTCTCTGTCTTTCAAAACTAAACATTGAAAAACAATTCTTTAATTAAAAGTTAAAAAAATAAAAATACTAATATTTGCAAATATAAACTACCTAATTGCAGGATATAAGTTTTCAGGGATAACAATGTATATGCTTACTAAGTAAAGAAAAGTATGAATACTTGGTCATTTGTCATCACCACAGGATAACAAAAATATAAAAGCATGTATTTTAAATATACATTTTAGAGAAATAAAAATTTAAATAGTATGAATACAACACTGTTTTGCTGTATGCACAGGTTCTGTCAACCAAAACCCATTTGAATAAGATAATAAAACTATGTGAAAAATCTTATGGGTGTGTAACTTCTTTTAAATACACCTAAATAAATTCCTAGTGTAAAACAAACACAACTTTTCTTAAATTGTTATAAAAAACAAAATTATATTCTAAATGCCTTTTTAAATATTTCTATAATATAAACTCATATACTTTTCATATCTGCAAGGAAAGAAAATTGGGAATTTCTCTTTGCTTCTTTCCTCTTTCCGCAGCACTGGGCATGCAGCTGACCACTGCCTCTTTCTGGCAATGCTGCATCCTGTCTTCAGTGGCCTCCATGATACATACCTTCCCAGTTTTCCTCCGCCTCTACATCTCAGGTTTCTTAGCTGGCTCTCCTTCCTCAGAGAGTTCACTGCTGGCAGCTGGGGACCTCAGGCTGTCTCCTTCACGTCCCTATCTACGCACCTTAGGCCACACAGTTTTAAATGCCTCCACACGTCAGCAGCTTCTCCCCTCCCCACAACCGCAACCCATACTTACACATGCCCCTGCCTGCCCGACCCTGCACTGGGACATCCGGTATCAATCTCCAATTAACATGGCCAAAACAGAACTCTTGGTTTTCTGCCAAGCTTCTGCATCTCAGTAAACAGCACTACAATTTAACCAGCCGCTCAACTGAAATTGCAGCAGTTATTCTTCATTCCGCCTTCCCTCAGCCTCCACTAGTCTAGTGTTTTCTCCAAAACATACTCAATATCTATTCACTCCTCACCATCCCATCTCCACCTGTCTGAGCCACTGTCATCTTGACCCTGGACGACACAGGGCAAGAGCCTCCTAACTAACCTCCCTGCTTCTACTCTGGCTTCTTGACATTTCATTCTCCTTAGAACAGTCAAAAGGGAGCTACTTAAAAATGGCAATCCAGGGACATCAACACCATTCCCCCACTTCAAACTCTCTAATGGTATCCTGTTTGCACTTAGAATGCTCTTTAGTCTGGCTAAGGAGGGTCGCTGTGATCAAACACCTCTCGACCTCTCTGATCTACCTTGTGCTGCTACCCCCGACCACCCAAGCCCGCTACCACATGGAACTCTCCGTACCTCAAACATGCCAGGCTTGTAGATACACACTTATTCCTTCTGCCCAAATGCTCATCCCTCTAACAATTACGTGACCATCTCTTTCTCAGCATCCAGTGTTCAGCTTAAATATCACGTCACCATCTAATCTAGAGTAGTCAACAACTCTAACTCTAGAGTAGTAGTCAATCTAGAGGTAACTCACGATTGTGTTTCTCAATTTTACATCCCTGCAGAGCACTTAAGTGCTATCACATAATTTTCTTTTTGTTTATTGCTCTGAAAACTCTAAGAGAACAGAGACGAGGTCTGTCTAGGTCACCAGTGTATTCTCAGTGCCCAGAAGAGGACCTGGAACATGGAAAGCACTCAACAAGTACTTGAACTAATGCGTTTTATAAGAATTCTTCATTTTATTTCTAACTTGCTCTCGAGAGATTCTGATGACAGCTTGTCTCATACATTTTTATGGACTTATATGACCTGGAAGCCACTTTACCCCTATTAGGTAATTAATAAATATTATTGCATATACATAAATGGATATATTCGAATAGTAAGAAAATCCAGCTCCATACTCAAGCTATCATTTTTCAAACCATGGGAAGAAGAACTCTACCTGAATCTCTCCCAAGAGTCCTCCAGCCCGCTCCAGCAGCAAGGATAAAATCATTGTGGAATGGGGATTAGGAACAGAAATGTTGCTTTCATTAAGAAATCTTATAACGCCAAACGGAGGGTCACTCTTGGCAATTGTGATTCTGCTCACTAGGTGGCGCCCAAGGACCGCTCCTCCAGTCGCTCCAATGAGCAAAATTTCAATGGGCTCTGCAAATTCACTGCATAGCAAGAAGGAGCAATTCTGAGTTTAAACATATTAAAATGCTTCTAAAACCCAAATAACTAGTCATTTTCCAAATTGGTCATACATATTCAAGGCACAGCATTCATACACCAGTGGTACGAAGAGGGTGCTTAGCTAAAAGCATGAATGATCAACTTCAATATTACATAACCTGCAATAGTTATTAGACGTTCTTCCTCTCTTTTGAATTGCTTAATGCATTATTAAGGAAGTGAATTGCAGGATGCTTCTACATTCTGATTAGACTTTTCAAATCTAAAAGAACAAAAATTTATTGTTTCCCTCTATATGCAAAAAATGACAAAGACAATCCTAATGGTCTCCTGATCCCTTCTTCCCTACCCCAGCCCCCATAAAAGTTTCTCATGAGTTTCTCAATTGGCACATGTATAACCTAAAATCCTGTTATCAGTGCAAAACATAGGTAAAGACTGGAACACAAAAATCCTGCTTTACATATGCCCAAAGTATTTCCAACATTACTAAGTAGTATTACCTTTCATTATCATCAATGATGGAGACATTTATAAAACTTAAATTCTGTCCATGCTGAAAGGTGATTGAACTGCCATGCAGTATATAATCCACACCGGCAGGAACTGTAGAGGAACTCCGAGAGATGAAATCAGCAGTCACACGGCCATAAGTCCCCTGCAGCCTCACCACTGGAATCATAATCACTCCAACATCCTCCTCCACTGTGGCAGGAATATGTAATTAACTGGTATGCCAGACAAAACCACTATCTTTTTAAGACTCAGTCAAATTAAACACAGCAATATAACAGTACAATTGTGCAAGCCCTCAATGTTTCCATAGTTCATTTATCACTTTAAAAAATATTAGTGAAAATTTCAAGACATTTTTTATGAGAAATGCAGTTTGTCATAAGTTAAAAATTATAGTGAGCAGTGCAAGTTAGAATTGAAATAACCTATTTAATCATTAGCACAGGAATTCTTCCTCTGTGTGCTACATACAAATAAATGATGCTTGCTTTCCAAGACAATGCTAGATGAACATGAAAAACCCTTAGACAATGCTAGATGAACATGAAAAACCCTTAAAATATGTGTACTCAAAGGAAAGTATTCTGGACTGCTGCTACATTTAGTTGAAGTCTATGTAATATAAATAACTGTGTTTAATGTTAATTATATCATATGAATGTTTTAGAAGTCCACATATAAATATAATTCTATTACTTCTTGAGTTCCAATGAAATATATTTGAGAATGTGAAAATGTATCCTCAAAGTTTAATTTCAACTTAGAAATTCTTTTCAAAAATTTACTTCCTCTTAAGCTATGCCAACCTCTGTAAATTAAAATGTCAATTAATAGTTTACACTAGCTATGTTTACATTAGCCAACAGTTCATATTAGCTATAGCTAAATAATACTGAATTTACACTGTAGTTATAAATATGCATTGCTCCAAAGACAACAAATCAAACAGAAATCACTGAACACAAAAAAAATTCTAAGTGATTTATTTATTTCTTGGTATAAAACTAAAGCATGACTTTTATTAACTGTAGACTGAAGTTCACAAAATAGTGATGTCTTCCATATCCGTAAAGTCGATATTAATCAATTGCAAAATGATTTCTGATGAGCTTTAAAAATGGGTACATAACCAATGAATTTGATGGAGGCAATGAAGTCAAAAAGTTAATTGCAGCAAGAAGATAACATGTTAATTTTGAAAGGCATGTTCATATTCTACCTTTAAATAAAATAAAAAAGCAGCCCCTTTTTCCCCAGGAGGGATTACAGCCATAGATCATGCATTCTGCTTCTAGGGGGGTGGGGAACAGACAACAGTAGGTGGCTGCTGTTAGGAACTGTCACAAGAAAGTACGAGTAGGTGCCCAGATACCACCTGCATTGTATCTGCAGTCCAGTAAAACGGTCATTTCAAAGCTGATTATTTATTAGAAACTGAATATTCACTGATTTCTAATCAGAGAGGAAATGATTTCATAAATGAGAAAGATACTTTATGAAGATGACTGAAATCTAAACATTGCAATAATCCTAAGGTTCAATGGGTTTTCTAAAGCCTCGTTCCTTACCATTCAGCTTTGCCACACACAAGTAAGGTTCATACTGCCCAAAGATAACTCAAAATATATTTTACAAATAAAATATATAAATATATGTAAATACATATAAAGGTGTACATGTAGGGGCACCTGGGTGGCTCAGTCGATTAAGCATCTAATTCTTGATTTTGGCTCAGGTCATGGATCTCCCAGTTCATGAGACTGAGCCCCACTCAGGTTCTATGCTGACAGGGTGGGGCCTGCTTGGGAATTCTCTCTCTCTGCCCTTCCTCTACTCCCATCGTCTGTCTATCTCTCTCTCTCTCTCTCTCTCTCTCTCTCTCTCAATAAATAAATTTAAAAAACCTTTTTGAAAAAAAAAAGTTGCGGCAAATTTATAAGATGACTGAAAACTTACCTTCAAAGGCAGTGTATCTTGGGTCAAATTCAATGACACCCTCTACATTATCATTTTTCATTATTATGATTCGAATAATGGAGATGTTTCCTATTTCAGGAGGTTGATCTATCTGAAGTCCATTTTCTTGAATGGTAAAATCATACCCGCTTGCGAAGTCATAAAAAAAATAATAAAAGAAAAGGAGTAAATAATTGTTCATTGAAATGTCCTCTTAGCTCCTATAACTTAGTCCTATTAAGTGTTCTTATATTTTTAAAGATCCCAACACTAAAATATTTCTTTTTCCTGAAATGATGCCTGAAACAGACTTCTGTGCTGCTCCCAATTATCACTGCCTGCATGAAACCTAAACCAATATAAAGTTATTAAATGAGAAAAAGACTATTGGGAAATTGGGGAAAAGTGGTAAAATGAACCTCTGGGTGACGAATGCATTGATAAACTCATCCAACAGTGATGGACCAAGGAAGAGGATGTACATGAAACTGTAGTGCACTCTGAGACAGGAAACCAGCTGGGCCACAGTCACAGTGTCAGGATGAAAGGGTTACTTTAAAATTTTTTTATGTTTATTTACATTTTGAAAAAGAGAGAACAAGCGAGTGCATTTGTACGCGAGGAGGAACAGAGAGAGAGGAAGAGAGAGAATCTCAAGCATGCTCTGTGCTATCAGCACAGGGCCCAATGAGACTGCAGAGCTGAACATGGGGCTCATTGCCACAGACTGTGAGATAATGACCTGAGCCAAAATCAAGAGTTGGACGCTTAACTGACTGAGGCACCCAGGTTCCCCTAAAAGGGTGACCTTAACTTTTTTTTAATGTTTATTCATTTTTGAGAGAGAGAGAGACAGAGCACGAGCAGGGAGGGGCAGAGAAAGAAGGAGATACAGAATCCGAAGCAGGCTCTAGGCTCTGAGCTATTAGCACAGAGCCCGACACAGGGCTCGAACTCACAGACTGAGAGATCATGACCTGAGCCGAAATTGGACACTCGACTGACTGAGCCACCCAGGTATCCCTGAAAGGGTTACTTTAAGGAAAAAAAGGGTGTCATGCCACTAAAGAAATTTCAAGCTATAAGAAAATATCTCTGTGGACACCAACTGCAATCAATACCTCTATTCTTTAATACACATGGTAGTTCACTTGGCTAATGACATATTTCTGCTGAGGAAGTCACCTTTTTTTTTTTTTTTGATTGATGTTTTTCCCCATGAAGAAAAGTTGTGACCTCCAGAGTTTTATATCACTTTAATTCCTGAAGCTAAAAAATGTCACAAAACCATTTCAGTCTTTTCTTCAATTCTCAAATTCTATTTGCCTGGTGTTTTTATGCTACATAGTTTCAAAAGGTTGAAAGCTGATTAATAAGATTATTTGTAAGGCAACATTAGAAAACTGGGGATTAAACTATTAAATAAGAGTCAATGTTAACAGTTGTCTGAGATGGACTGTAGATGACCTGATTCCCTTAATCCCAAAGAAGTAAATTTTCTAGCAACTAGGCAAAATGAGATCATACAACTTTGCTTTTTCAAATCAAAGGAAACCTAGAAATTCACCTAGAAGGAAAAACTTGGTTTTCTCAGAATTAAACTTAAGCAGGAATTGCTTTTTAAGGCCAAGTCATAGTTAGCCAATAGCACAGATGTTATCTCCACACTTAATGAGTTAATTTGGCTAAATTTCACTTACTTAATGAAAACAGCGAGCAGCTCAAATTTTAACACATTTAATGTAAGCTAAAATTCATTCCCATTGTCGGTTTTCCTTTTTTCAAATGGCCAGGAAGATGGTGGACATTCAGACTAAGGATGCCTACCAAAAGCATGTAACCACTTTCAAAGTAAGAAGAGGGTCCTGCTTGGATAAACTGGCAAGGAGACGCTCCTGTGATACTGCAAAAACATTGGTCTGGGCTTCAAGATGCCCAAGGAGGCCATTGAAGGCACCTATTTGACAAAAATGCCCCTTTCCTGGTAATTTCTCCATCCAAGGGCAGATTCTGTCTGGTGTGGTGACCAAGATGAAGAAGCAGAGGACCACTGTCATCCACTGAGCCTCCCTCCACCACATTCAAGAGTAGAACTACTTTGAGAAATGCTTTAAGAACTTGTCTGTGCATCTCTCCCCATGCTTTAGGGATGTCCAGATCAGTGACAATGTCACAGTGGGTGCATGCCAGCCCCTGAGCCAGACTTGCACTCAACAGGTTCAAAGTCATGAAGGCTGCTAGCACCAGGAAGCAATTCCTTGGGTTCTGATATTAGACATCTGTCCACACCCCTGAAGAAAATAAAGTTATTTTTCCAGTAAAAAAAAATTAATTACCATTGCCAGACACAGAATCATTTCTGGGAAATTTAAGGCTTGAAGTGTACACAAATCCACAGTTATTTTTTTCCAAGTGGAATGATATACACTCTACCTAAGTCACACAGTGAAAGATTTTAGCTGGAAACAGCTTTTAAAGCATGGCATGCATATAACAGATGCAAAAACATATTCATGCACAAGAAAAATTCCTTTGAGACTCATAAATGTAGGGGCGCCTGGGAGGCTCAGTCCATTGAGCACCTGACTTGATTTCAGTTCAGGTCATGATCTCAGGGTTTGTGAGTTCAAGCCCCACGCCGGGCTGTGCTGACAGCGCAGAGCCTGCTTGGGATTCAATCTCTCTCTCTCAAGATAAATAAATAAACATTAAAAAAACTTACATAAATGCAAACATTATTCTAGTTGCAGGTTTTGTGTAGTCTGTCAGAGCAGACGTACTCCCTGGGATACTACAGAATGCGTAAGGAGTTTCTGTCCTTGTTCATCAAGTCTGCTCCCACCAAATCAGGGAGTGAGACAGGCTCAGTATGGTTAATTCTTAATCTTCAATAAAATCCTGGTGCACAGCTAACAACTATCTTTGACTCAAATTTTTCCCCAGTTAGAAACTGCTGATGGGCAAGCAACCACCTCCTTCCCCCACAGAAGATAACACGGCCTTCAGAGATACCAAGGAAAGAAATCTCTCACTCAGTCCTTTCACAGGTGTAGAGATAGAGGTTACCAATTACAAGCCCATGCCATGTTCAATTCCCTGACTACCCAGAGTGAATTCTCACAAGAAAAACAACATACTTTCAACTTTAGGGGAAAAATAATACTTTAGAACACTGCATAATTAACATCCTTTATCATAATTTCCCTTCTATGTCCTGTCCCACTGTCACATAAATCTGAAAAAGAACAAATTCAGTATTAATCCCCACAACAAATATTCTTCTCCCTCTCTCTTTTTTTGTTTGCTTTTTCCCAATTTTCTTTACCTTCCCAGGAGTTCCACCTTTGTAATTACTAGAGAAAATTCCTCTGGGCCTTCTGGAAGACCATCATCAAGTATTTCAATCGGCACACTTTTTGCCATCTCCTCTGCTTCAAAGAGCAGCTCCCCCACCGCAGGGATAAAATCCAAGCCTGCCTCTGCTGTCCCACTCATGGTCTCATACCAGAGTCTCACAGGACCCAATGATCCACCTGAACGGGTGACTGTGATGTTCACCTATGCAAGAAACAGTTTTTATTTAATTTGGATGTTTTATCTACCAGACAATACTTAATTTTTATCATTTCTAACTAATTTTCTATGTTCATCAGGGTTAAGATTGCAAATAAATATATAAAAGTTTATAAATTATATGTTAAAATAATGATATTAACAAATTAGTTTGTGAAAACTATGGAAAATGAACAAGGAAATACTTTGTCAAGATCACTCACACTATAACTTGTTACATTAACTCTTAATATTTAAATTAAAGCTTAATCAAGCTTGCCAAAAAAAATCACTCACTCACAAAAAAATAGAAACTAAAAATGGTATTTAAGATTTTAAGCATTTTACACTCTACCCTTTTGGCTTCCTCTGACACTCGAAGTTGCTCATGTGAAAAGGAGAATCGGCCATAGGGAAAGTCACTGGCCACCACTGTGATACCAGCAGTGCTGCGGGATTCACTTAGTATCCCCCCCTCACTGACCCCAGTGAGCTGAAACTCATAGAAGCTCTTCTCCTCAGGAATGTCATCATTCAAAGCCTAGAGAAGGACAGAAAGAGACGTTATCAGTAGGATCTATAACATTTAAAGAAAAATGCCTATCACGTAAACAACAACAACAAACTCAGGGATATCAACAACCCCCAACCACCCCACCCCGCCACACACACAGAACATAGGGAATAACAGAAACGAGTAATATTGATACCTGTATTATTACAACTGCTGCAGACTGTCCATCTCGCAATGTCAGTTTCCCTGATATTTCAGCAAATTCTCCCACAGAAGGAGGGAATATCCTCCAGTACACAGTGACCTCCCCCCAAATTGCTGAACCACGAACGAGGCTATAATATACAAAGGTATAATCAGTACAATTTTGTTGAAGTAATTTTTCCTAAATATATTTCCTAAATATTTTCTGTGTCTTTCAACAACAATACAGACAAAACCTGTATTCTTTTAAAGGGATTTAAAAGAAAGTATTTATAGACTTTTCATGTAATACACAAGGGGCAAAATATGAATAGTTTACCACAGTTCTCTTAAAAAACAGCACTTGATACAAAGAACACTAGAGGAAAACTATGAAAAAGATAAAGTATTAACCCAAATTCGGTTTTTTCATTGATAGCTGTCCCTCTCTTCATGAGAAAATTTGTAATAAAGAAAACTGTCTATGATCATACTACTTTAATAGGCCCTAATTACATATAGGGCCTAATTTTAGAACACTTAGAATCATAAAATGTTTGATCCAGAGGATTTTCAAAGGAATGATCTTGTAGCTAAGACACAAGCTTACAGACAGGAAGTAACTCTCTTATTTGACACGGTGTGTGACAGAACAGGGTGAAAGCATCAGATCTCCTGATGTTAAGTGAAGGTACTTTCCTTGTCGTAGGTTGTGCAAATCACCCAAGTAGCACTCATGATCATTAGATGTCAAGATTCATGAATATGCAACCGTATGATCAATACATATCTGTTGAAGAAACTTTTCCTAAATATTCTTCATCATCTAACTTCAAGATAGGTCAGGATAGGTCTTTAATTTTTAGCAAAACTTTTTTCTACTTTCCATAGGATGTTACTAACATATAAAATGATGATGCCTGAAGAATATGTATGTGATGAAAACAATGCACTTACATAAAAATGCTAAGGATTCTAAATAAAAGTTCAAAATCTCGACCTAAGCAAAGAAAAAGCATGAAGCCCATACCTGATGATAGCAGTACCATTGTATTTTCCTGAGGGTTCCCCGATGAGGACATGCTTAGATGATGGAGCAATCCCAACTTCTCCTGATGTTCCCTTATCTCCCCGAATGATTATTGATGCACTACCTGAGTTGAAGATGATACATAACATGAATGAAACAAACATATGTATTCACTTATTATATGCCTGGCAAAATTCTCAGCACTTTACATATATACTAATCCTGTGAGTCAATGGTCATGGGAATCATATGAACTAGGTGCTAACATTATCCTCATTTATCCTCATTTTCCCAACGAAATTATTTAAGCGCATTGAGGCACTCAAGACAGTGAGGCAAAAAACTTGCCCCAAATCATATTTTAATGAAAGGGTGCAGGAGAAAGTGGGCAATAATTCCACTATCACTCTCCTAATAAGAGAGTACTCTTCCACCATTTGCATTAATTTACTTCCGCAATGACCATTTTGCAGTTCACTAAAACTGGCTATGTGGCAAAAGTAAGAATTCTTGGGGTGGTTTTTTAGTTTTAATTTTCTGACTCTGCTATTTGCTTACAAGCATTTATAAAAAGCGAGTTAAATAATAGAAAAAAAAATTATAACAAGTAATATGAGTATTCATATTATAATTTAGCACTAACTTGAAGGAAAGTGTTTCCAGAAGCTAATATTAGGGTTTTATGAAACAAAGGACTGAGTAACTATACTCTCACTTTCTTTGGCAATGGATTAATAAAACTAAGAGTGGTCCGTCATGTCCAAGTATGCCACAATTCGAAATATATTTTTTAGATTAATAAATTATTCATCCTGAACCACAGGTATATTCTTAGTCTTATGTCTAGTTAGTCTATATGACATCAGTCTGACATCCAATGTGATGTAGACAACTGAGCTAACTTAAGATGTATGGAAGAATATGGTATAATCATATGATTCCCTCAGAGGTTTGTTGGAAAGTACTCTAGAGAAAAATGAGAAAAGAACTACCTTAAGTACATACAGTGATATTCTCTACAATTTTGAGAATCTCTTTGGCCTGGAATTCTGCTTTTTCGGCCACAGACCAACTCCATAGGATGGAGCTACTGATGTTAAAAAAGGGCACGTATGTCACTAAGCTTTCATATCAAAGTTGCTGGGCCATTTTTTTATGGTTATTATTGTCTGTACCACAATGCAACCATTTTAGGACCATTAACCCTTTCTCTTCAGATAGGAAACAAATTTTCATAAGGACCATAGACAAATGAGAATTACGATGCCTGTTTCTGAAATGTCAAAATATTGAAGTAATCACTTTCAGATGAAAATAGACATAGCTAGCCTGAAACAGACATAATATGCTAAGTTTTAAAATAATATTTTATTATAAAAGCCATATGTGACAATTATAAATGTGTAGAAAATATAGGTAATCAAATCACACTATCAACATTTCAAGTAAGTAATTCCAAACACACTTATAACATGCACGTGAAAAAATGGGATAACTCTGAACATGTTATGAAGCCTGCTATAACACAGCAATTATCCACGTAACTAAGTGTTTTTAATGTTTAATGTAATTAAAGCTTTTTCAGCTATATTCTTTTGAATACTTATATGGTACTCTGTCATATTTAACCAGTCTCCTATTCATGGACGTTTTAGGAAGCTTCCATATTTTACTTTACAAACATCACAACAACAAACATCTTTTAAAAAATCACAGAGCTAAGTACTGTAAAATCTTTGATATATAACTTTACCAATTCCAATACCAATCAGGTATTAGAATTTCACTTTTAAAAACTCTTTGGCTGTCATACAAGTGGGTTAGCTTATGTTTCAGCAAACATTTTAGTAATTATAAAACCTAACTTTGTAACTCTTCATTATTTGGTTATATTTTCCTGAGTATCTACTTTCTAATTTCCAAACGTGAATTTCTCTTACCTTTCACTGGAGATATTTCTACTTCATCAATTGGTATCAAGTGAATGGTAAAACGCCTGTCCTCCTCCAACACAGTATCATGAAGCGTGTGCAACACAATGGTCTTTTCAGACTCTGTCTATATCAAATGAGAAGAATAATAAATTTTCTGGATTGATAAAAGCCAAATTTTGAGTGTTCTCATTAGCAGAATAATGTTTATGCCCATAAGTATTTTTTCAGTGTCTTTTTGTACCTTAGAATTATGAGTTGCTTCTAGAAAAATTACTATATAAAAATTAGCTCTGACCAAAAATCCCATGTAAGTTTTTACTTGGAAAGAAGGGGGAAAATTAACATAATCTCTAAACTGTCTAAACATTGACGAGACTTGGGATCAAATAAGAGTTACAGAATGGGTGGAAATGGGGATAACTCCCAGATGTCCAGCTTGATTGATGGGTTTTACCCTCAATCAGGAGAGGAAACGTTGAGGGATGGAGGCAGTGTCTGAAATTAAGTTAGATTTTAGACATCAGGTATGTGTGTGATTTTCCTCCAAAGTGCCTATGATTTCAAATAAATTCCACACATAGTATATACTATCATACGAATTCATAAGCAGTACTATGGGAAAAAAACAAACACAAGTTTGAAAAAAACTACAGGAGTCCTGATGCTGACGATACCTCATCAAAAAGAAGCGTCCCATTCAAAGGCCTGAGATCATTTTTAGCTGTCTCATCTATGGTCCACTGAAGTCGAACAGCTCCTTTTCCTCCTAGGGACCGGACAACTGTCAATGTCACATATGAATCAGGGTCATCAGACAAAAGAGATTCATTAACCATTACCTAAAAGAAAGAAAATCCAGTAAGGTGAAAAAAGAAAGGAGCAGGAAAAATAATCTTATTTCTATTTGCAAAGACTGAAACTTTTCAATTCAGAACTCTGTTCATGGCATGTTACAATCATCTGGCAAAAAAAAAAAAAAAATACTTCACCAAACCCCATTTCCTTTTTGTCCTAGACACTCTGCTGAACTTGGCATCTCCTAGCCTTTCCTCATCTCCTAGCAATTAGGTAGAGCATGTGACTAAATTCTGGCCAACAGTAACACATGGGAAGTGAAGTATGTTCCTAACAGTCTGCATCAGCTTCCCACAAAACATTCCACATTCCTTTTTTCTCCATGTGCTGGGTGACTAGTGAGGACTCCCAAGAACCAGGACAGAGTCAAGAAGGAAAGAAGTGGGTGGCTGAGACGCCAGTTGGACAAGAGGTGTCCCTAAGACCCCACAAGGACCATGGATGTAGGGCTTCTGAAGGAAGAAAAAAATAAACTCTTATTATCTTAAGGAAGTAAGATTTAGGGGTTCTTTGTTAATGGAGTCAGGCTCCCCAGATAATACAGACTGCAAGTGTCCTCCTAATTATCTGCAGTTTGCCAATTTTAGGAAGTCCAAATTTATTTGTTTTATTTTGTTTTTTTTTAATTTATTTTCAAGTTACTTAACACAGTGTAGTCTTGGCTTCAGGAGTAAGTCCAAATTTAAAAGAGGTTTTTATTAACCTGACAGAAATAGAGAAGGAAATTCAATACATTAATTTACCTGTACTATTTATTTTCTACACAAGTTCCTTATTAAGAGAGCTGGTTCAACTGAATTGCATATACTGACTGGGGAAGCAAAGTCCAAACTAAGCCTATAATATCCACCTGTTATGTAAATACAATAATATAAAACAATGCTTTCCATTTTCAAGACAGATACCTAAGTGCCCAACACAAATTTGTTTTGCTTTTTTTTTTTTTTTTCATGAGATTTGGTAATGGTTCCAAGAGCAGAGCTTTAGAGCTAACTAATATTTATTGAACTTCTAGTATATGTCAATTCTGGCATATACATTATCTTATTTAAGCTTCACAGACGCTCTAAGAAATCTGGGGGTTGGATATATGCACATATATGGAAAAGAGAAGCCTTCTCTTCTGGTTCAGATGTTCTGACTCCATAGCCAGTGCTATTCATGCCACCCCTCAGATAACAGAAATATTAAATAAGAAGCAAAGTGAGAAAGAAGATACCCATTATAAACTTATCATTCATATATAAGTCCTTTTTCTTTCCATAGATAATAACATTGTAGCTTCAGTTTCACAAGGAGATTTCTTGAGCCTGTGCTATTGCCAGTGCTTTGGTATACTTACCATATTGCTCTCATGAGCAGCTTATTTGTTCTGACAGATTTATATTAATAAACTTTCCTCAATATTGTTGACTTCTAAATCTAATCTGTCATCAAATAATGCTAACAAAATGTTCACTATATGCACAATACTGTGTATCTTAGATACATGTTAAAACAAAAAATGTTGTGTTATCAAGAGCCTTTGGCAGTAAGAAACACAATATAAAAAAGTAACCACAAAGGGCTGAAAAACAAGCTGCTGCTGATACTACTAATTATAAAAATAGCAATTGACACCTACTAAGTGTAAGACTCAGTTTTAAGTGCTTTACATATATCAACTCATTTGTTCCTCACAGCAAGGCTTATGAGAAATAATACAGTAGGAATTGGGTGACCTCACTCTCACTTTTAGATTGCAAGACAAATTGGAAACTTGAGGTAACTACAATAAGATATGAGTTCTCAGGCCAAGGGTGCACTAAAGTTTACAACAGTAGTTAAGATAAAATACAGTTATTTATGAATAGTCATATAAGTCTTCATTTTCCCTAATAGTGAGAGAAACTTATACACATACCGTCTAATGCCTAGGAGTCCAAAAGCATGACAAAGTTAAAAGCAACATTTATGTTAAGGTTTTACCACTGAAGATTTGAATGAAACCCTGAACCTTTTATCCAAACTCAGAAGTTAACTGACATTTTATGAAAACTGAATTATATTTATATCAATTAAAATATTTCTTTTCACAAATGCAAAGAAAAAAAGCATAGATGGAAATAAAAAAATATTAATGATGTCCGTATCTTAGGTTAATAACATTATGGATACTTTTTACTCTCTTCTTTATACTAATAGCTTTATGTTTTCCAGACTTTTCATTTTGCTCAGGAAACATTCACAGCCACTCTTGTGACTCTACCACTCCTTACAAACACTTAATTCTGCTTATTCATTTCCCAAGAAAGAGAGACTCATAAGGCTATAGCAGAAATGTGTGTGTCCTGTCCCTCTCATAGTTCCCATTCTCTTATGAAATTAAAACTTCAATGATGGGGGTGCCTGGGTGGCTCAGTCGGTTAAGTGGCCGACTTCAGCTCAGGTCATGATTTCGCGGTCCGTGAGTTTGAGCCCTGCGTCGGGCCCTGTGCTGGCAGCTCAGAGCCTGGAGCCTGTTTCATATTCTGTGTCTCCCTCTCTCTGACCCTCCCCCGTTCATGCTCTGTCTCTCTTGGTCTCAAAAATAAATAAACGTTAAAAAAAAAAAAAAAAACTTCAATGATGTAATCATTAGGTAATTATTAGGATATATTTAAAGTTTGGAGCATCTGGGAAGCCCAGCCTTAATGGGCAAGTTATAAGTCTAGCCTTTCATCCACAAAATAGTAAAGACATGAGCATTTGGAGCAATCTGTTTATTATTTAAAATGATCTATTATGAATTACTAATTATCTATAAGTGGTCAAATAAAGGGAAAGGTGATCTATAGACCAAGAAAACTTTGTATATCAGAATTATCTAAATATATGATTATTTCATCTTGGAATTTCCTTTGAAAGACAGCCTTAAAAATGGTGATATAAAATCATGTACTAATTGTGATACAGTTTTAACAATTTTTTAATATTTAAGATGTAGAGATAATTTAGCATTAGTCACCAAATCTGGCTGCATAAATGGTTAAGTTTTTTTCTCCCTTAACAATTAAACCGGTAATAGTAACTGGCTTCCCTCTTCCAGGTCCTGAAAGTAGACAACCAAAGGGAAGTAAGAGGGACGAAAGAACAAATACAAAGAAACATTTCAGCTGGGTTGACTGTGGTGTTTGTTCAATATGAGACTGAGTACCAGAAGGGAAGGTAAAGTAAATCCCTCCGTGTTTTGTTCAATATAAGACTGAGTACCAGAAGGGAAGGTAAAGTAAATCCCTCCCCAACTAAATGTATCCTAGGATTAACACTTAGAGTCATCATAAAATCTTGCCTTGTGACCAGGATGGTGGTCTGGTAGCAAGACAGGCTGAGAACAAAACGTATGGACAAAAACTAACTCTTGGTCTACGATACCCAATAAGTAAGATTTTTGTCCCCCTTTGTAATTGTCTGATCTTAGATGACTCATTACTGTCAAACACAGATCAGAGGACTGACCCTTAATTCAACAGCCAACTTCAAGGACTTTTGAGCAGAAAATCATGAGTGAGAGGTAAAAGTTTTTTAAAAAATGAAAGATATCTTTCTTTTAAATCTACAAAAATAATTAGCTTAGGGGAAGGCACCCTCCCCCTGATATATTTAACTTACAGTCTTTTCTTCAAATCCAAATACTCCAAATGGGGAGTCATTTTGCGGAATAACAACAGTTACCACAACGTCATCGCCAAGTCTGCCACCTCCAGCCACCCTGATTAAGGAAATAGTGAACGTCTCCATGAGTTCAAGTTCAGCATCATCAATTATGGTAATTTCTATCATTGCAGTAACCTACAAAAGAAAAGGGAGAAAGAAGGAAAAGGAGGGAGAGAAATCAGGGAGGGAACAAGGGAAGGAGGGAGGGTAAGAGGCAAGGAGGATATAATATAATAACAATTTTTGATCACATATATTTAAACTTTTAGTTGACAGAAATATAGTACAAAAATATAGTATTTTTTGGCCTGTTATGTTCATAATACTATTTTAAAATTATACATACTATTTAGTATTTCAAATCAGAAATTTACAGTCTATTATTTTCAAGATAAGGGAATTACATATGTAATAAAATATAGTGATATTTATGTATACAAAAACTAATGAAGCCTGATTCTTGAACAAAAGTATTTGAAATGCCATATAGGCTCTAATAACCATTTCGCAAATATAAACATTAGTATACTTGGCATTAATATCACATGATATACAATGGTAACATAGAAATTACCATTGTCTTCAGCAGTTAGAATAAATCCCTTTGGCTTCAAATGTCACTCTTAAAATGTTAAAGAAAGGCAGGAAGAAAACCCAATTCTGCTGTTCTCAAATGTTGGTGATCAGGATTTCGTACATTTGTCTGGGTCTATGTTAAACATTTTTATAACTTATAAATAAGTAAAACTTGGCCCAGTTGTGATTTCACTACCGGTCATAAAAATATTCTAGCTGTATCTCTACATTTAAAATGTTTTCTGTATCTCGGAGGGAAATTCCAGTATTTTGACCAAGACGTTTACCGGAAAATGAAGTTTTTCTACATAAATCTACCTAATACCTTTAATAAAAAAGTGAGAAATCTGGATTCATACTCAGAAGCGGAAACCTGAACAAAATCAAATGTTAAAATGGAAGCTTATTAAAATGTAGGCACCTCAACTCTATACTGTAAAATACAGAATACTTGCTTAGAAGATGTTAACTTTAAGAATGACAATGATCTTAAGGTACTGTTAAATAACAGGACTTCAACCTCATGCACAAAATAAAGTGCTAGTAATGTAAGGCAGAATGCTACTTTGATGAAAAATATATGTATTTGTTTCTACTGTTAGTGTAAAGATCTCTCTTTTCCCTCCTTTTAGTAGGAAATGTTTGAAGTTCTAAATTTGTTAAAAACTCATGATTTCAAATATTAATAAACCATTATGTATAGGGATGTCTAACCTGTATGCTTATTTTTCAGCAGCAACTAATAGGCTGATGCATACTGTACAAATCTGTCTCAGCAAAATCAGGCTTCATACATATTACAAAATGTCCAGTTTCCAAAATTGTAACTAACTCTTAGAGAATACTTTGGCCCAAATCTAGAATACTGTTTTTCAATTTTTCAGATTTGATTATTTTGTCTCTTCTCTATCATTTTAAAAAGTCTTGTTTTTAGTTGTAACAAAAAGTTCTGGATATTATGTAATAAAATGTGCACACTTTCAGGGCAAATCCTAAATAAGTAAGTTATCTGTATTGATAAGCATTAAGAAATCAATAGAATAAAAGAACGTAAAATTTATAGGAATAACAAAGTTCATGAGGCAATTTTTTATACATTCTTACATTCTTAGGCACTTCTAAGCCATTCATTATCCTCCTTTAACTTCTCCTTAAAATTAAATGAGGTAGGAAAGTTCAGAAAAGGGTGAGATTTTTGTTCCTTTATATTCTCTTCCTATGTCCACCAATAAATTATAACATATTAATTAATAAGAGTTCGTTTGGCTTGATATACAAACAAAAAGTATAATACATTTAGCAGTCACTAATGCATCCATTTGGTGGGTATCTAGAAGATGTTTGAAGTACAACGAAAAATTGCTAATACATTTGTAATTAGCATACTTGTTTATCTGCAAATTCAAGAATCCCATGAGATGGCTTAAAGTCTTCCAGGCCAGCACTATCCAGTGTTGCTTTCCAATAAATATTTACTGCCCCAAAGCTTCCAGCCATCCGGACTACAGGAATTTGAAGAATATTCAGTGGTGGAGGCACCTCATAGGCAGTAATAACTCCACCAAAATCCTTTAAATAAAGAATATAGTTAAAATACAAGAGAAGATTAACATCTTATATGTCATCATCACTTTCCTTTTTTTTTAAACTTATTTATTTGGGGGGGGGGGAGAGAGAGAGAGACAGAGAGAGAGACAGAGAGAGAGAGAGAGACAGAGAGAGGAGGGACAGAGAGAGAGGGAGGAAGAGAATCATAGCAGGCTCCCTGCTATCAGCACAGAGCCTGATGTGGGGCTCGAATAAACCATGAGATCATGATTTGAGTTGAAATCAAGAGTCAGACAGGACACTCAGCCAACTGAGCCACTCAGGCACCCTATCATCATTTTCTAAATTTATTATTTCTTCTTACATTTCTTATATTTCACACTTCAAAGTAGAAATCAATAGTCGGATATAAATATGCATAATAGGTGTTTTCAAAATTCTTTTCAAATTTAAATTTGAAAATATACTTGCTTAACCTCTTGGTCTAGCACAAAGAGAATTAAGAATTAGTCTATAAGACAAATTTTAAGGCACATACTTATTTTTTAAAGGCTTTTTTTAATGTTTATTTAATTTTGAGGGAGAGAGAGACAGAGCATGAGTGGGGGAGGGGCAGAGAGAGAGAGGGAGACACAGTATCTCAAGTGGGCTCCAGGCTCCGAGCTGGCAGCACAGGGCCTGATGTGGGGCTCGAACTCACAAGTTGTGAGATCATGACCTGAGCCGAAGTCGGACACTTAACTGAATGAGCCACCCAGGTGCCCATTAAGGCAGATATTTATAAATATCTATAAGCAAAGCCAATTACTCTGCAGAAAATATATAACATTGAGCAAATCAGCAGGTAGAAGTGTCTGTATTACTATAAATATATTAAAGTTTATCTCACTGTGGTAACATGAAACTTAAAAATTCCTCTGGGATCATCATTTTCTTCAATCATTATCTCAACTATTTCCATCCCAGGTCTCCGCACACTTGGCTGTCCTGCAGAGAAGTCAGAATTCACCAGGTACACTTCAGTGATGTTGACAATAAATCCTTCTTCCAACTCAGGAGCATTATCCTGAGGGGGGGTGGGGCAAACAGGAGAGACATGGTGTTCCATTTTTAAAAATATACTGAATTTGTCTTGGAAACCTGATTATTTTTCAGTAAGGAATAAATGATTGACCACAGGAATGGGCAACTTTTTCACAAATAAAAAAGATTCCCTTTTATATTTTAACACATTCCCACTGACAAATTTCAGAATCTTAGGGAATATTCAAGCTTATCAGTGAAGTTTTAACTGAAGCCTAATACTCATTAGCAAATTTTTTTTAAATATACCACACAATTTTGATCATATTCTATCAAATATGTTTTATGCACATAATACCCCACCAAATACAGGAGAAATGGTAAATGCTACATACATCTTAAAAGTAAAAGCTCTAGACTTGCAACTCTAGATATTATCCTATATTCTAATTAACTTTTTAAAAACTGTTACCTTATTTTGGAATAGATGATAAAAAATTTCCAAAGATAGAAATAATGGACACTGAACAGGAAAGGAAACTTCCGTTCTGCCTCATCCCTTACATCTTTCCCAGAATGTCCTTTCTAGAGGCCACTATTATTTAATACCACTAATACTGCAATTAGTAACACTGATATTACTATGCAACATTATCTTTATTTAATAATATATATTTATTGTTAACATTGTAATATATAAGATTATAACACACACAATATTAGATAATATATATTACAGATAACACTAATAACTACTCTTAGTTTCTTGTGAATTATTACAGATATATACACTTATTCTTATATACGTGAGAAAGCACTAAAACCAGATCTAAATCATCTAAAGAATAATCTTGATTTGAATAATATCATGACATGAAAATACTGTACTATCAAACCAACAATAAAAATAACCACATTAATTCGGGCACTCTATTCATTCACTCGTTAGTTCAAAACAACTAACTAACCAGCAAAACAGTGAATGCAATGAAACATATAATCAAATGTAAATTCCATGCTTCAACGGTCATTCAAACAATATTCCAGTTCAAAAATAAACACAAATCATTAGTAAATATATTATTTTTACCAGTTATAAAAAGTAGTCATCTGTTATTAAATGTTAGGGTGGGTGGAAAAATTAGAATACTCACAATTTTACATGTAAAAGCAACCTTTTCAAAGATTTTTATCTTCCAGAGCATCACAATTTTATCTTTAAGAGCATATTCTTTTATTTTACATCCTATTTATTGCACCCTAAACTCACCGGCAAAATGGCAACTTTGATGTAAGTTTCTTTCATGTTTTCTTTCATCATTATTATTGTTTCTTGTACCACAAAGTCTTCATTCTCAGTAGCTTGATTATCGATGTGCAGTGAGAAATTGGGTTTAGCTATCAAGTGAATGGCAATGTCCCCAAACAGTCCTTTATCTCGAACAATGGGTAACTGAAGAACGGTGATGTTCTCTGTGAGATACACATACCTCAAGTAAATAACCTTTCCTATTTGTGGTCGACACTATTCCAAGCACTTACGTGGAATGTCCTGCACTATCCCAATGTATGGTCCCAAGGAAGATTTTGTGCTTTGTCCCCCTTGTCCCTAAAGTTGTGCTGGCAATCATCATATATTATATCCCAGTTCTAAACCCTCACTTTGGGTTCTCTAATCACCCTCCTATGTTGCACACTATCATGTACCTTAACAAAAACTGCTGAAAATCTTAGGTTAAGTACATATGTGCAGGTTGACAGAGGTGCTAATTGCAAATGTGAAGATTTTTCAAAAATGAAAAAGTAAACACCCAAAGTCATCATTTAATAACTTAATCATTAGACGAACAGTCAGTAATTCTGTTCTTATAGTCAGGTGTTTACCACAAGGATCAAAGTATTTCACAGCACCTATTTTTTATTTCATTTCTTAGATTTTTAACATTAAATTTGCCCTGTAAATGGACCAAAAAAATGCTTGCCAATCTTCCTCACTGGTCTGTGAGTTTCTAACAACCTAAGACTGTGTCTCTGTTTCCAGAACACACAGCACAATTTGTGGCACTTCCTAGGTGCTTCAAAATGTTTGTTGAATGAATAAATGAACATATTCTAAGTCTACTGCTTCTGTTCCCATATATACAGACATATAAACGCCCAGATATATATGTCATTTTTTTCAGTCAACTATCTAAATGAAAGATCCTTGAAAGATGTCCATGTTCCTGTCTGAAAATTTTAGAGCCTTCACACAGCATATTCTAAATAAATACATATCATATATGTTCAAATATATTTGTTCAAATAAGTCAAATGGCATTTATCTAAAAAAATCCATATATCTTATATCTATATAAGTAGTTATTTGGGCAGAGATTTCAGCACTAAGCTTAAAGGAAATAGGGACTGATTACTTACACTTCACAGAAAAAATATTGTAATTACTGATTTGGGGTTTAACAATACCTTGAGTACTATATGCATTTCACTGTGTTGCTTAATGTTGCCTATAACTGCTGAAAATCTGTGTAGAGGAAATCTGAGCATGGAAAGACAACAAATAAATAATGAAAAAGGGAAAGTAAAATAAAAACCAGTCACCTTTACTGCAATGATTTACCAAAATATTAACGTTTCTATTATGATAGTAATGTCTCAAAAGAGTAAAAGTGTTTCTCGTAACACTATTGTTAAGTGATTATATGATCATAAAATTTAATAAACAAATAAAAAGTAGAAAAGATTAAATATGATCTGTCAAACTGGAAATATGTATGTATGTGTATACATATATATATATTTTTTTTAATTTTATTTATTTAGTTTGAGAGAGAGAGAAAGAGAGAGAGAGGGAGAAAGAACAAATCCCAAGCAGTGCTCTGGAGCCAGACACAGGCCTTGAAATCACAAACCGTGAGATCATGACCTGAGCCAAAATCAAGAGTTATCCAACTGACTGAGCCCCCAGGCACACCTGAATACACCCCCCACACACACACACACACAAAGGGACTTATATTCCTAGTAAACATTACAATTAAATTACCCAATAAAAGTTACTAGAACCTGAAAAATATTTAACAAGACTTACCTTTAGGCTCTGCTACTCTAATGAAGAGAAACTCAGCATGCCAACCCACTAAGCCATAAGGTGAATCATTGGGCAGAGTCGTTATCACAGATCTGTTTCTTTTCTGATCAATGGTAGCACCTTTAGATAGGTCCTCAACTCCTTCTGTGGTAACACGAATGAGTGTTACAGTCACAATTTCTGATAACTCTGGTATATCATCAGCAATAACAGTCAGAGTGATTGTAGATAGTGCCTGCCCTTCAGAAAATGAAATCTAAAATTTTAAAGAAAGAAGATTTTATTTATTTTGTAATTATCACTGTGCAGTAAGAATATCAGATTAAATTTTCTTTCAATATGAACCACAACTTAAATAACAAGAGATATTTAAGCAACACAATATGATTCTACAAATCAATCAAATTCTTTTCATATTAAAAGTGGAAGACTGTTAGGAAAAAGAAAAAAGTAAACAATTACTGAAACTCAACCTGATAAAACCTGTAGCCAAACTGTCACATCCTGAAGCCTACATTCTATTAAAATATAGAGTATATAGTCTCTCTGGGAGTCTAAGTCCCAGATAACATATTGAAAAATCTATAAAAATAAAAGAAGGTCGGGGAGCCTGGGTGGCTCAGTCGGTTGAGCCTCTGACTTCGGCTCAGGTCATGATCTCACAGTCTGCGAGTTCAAGCCCTGCATCAGGCTCTGTGCTGACAGCTCAGAGCCTGGAACCTGCTTCAAATTCTGTGTCTCCCTCTCTCTCTGACCCTCCCCCGTTCATGCTCTGTCTCTCTCTGTCTCAAAAATAAATAAACTTTAACAAAATTTTTTTTAATAAGTATACAAATAAAAGAAGGTAACATACTAGTTTAAACATTTTTCTCTACAAAAATGTTGCCAGGATTGCTATTTCTTTTGGCTACAATAGATGTATGATTTAACAATCAATGAACCAAAACAGAGGTAGAGAAAGACAAAAAGAGATACAAATCAGAGCATCTCTCTCCTCCTGTTGTATCTGCACTGTCTAGAGTCAAATCCAAATTTGCTAAAAGGCATCTGAAATCCTTTCTGATAGGGCTTTCTTTGTTCCTTGAATGTCATTTCCCATTGCTCCCCACCTTATACTCTATTCTCTAGCAACATGACTACAAGCTACAACCATTCAAACTAGCATTCCAGGCCCATTTTGTTGACGCTCATCTCTCCACCTCAGAAGGCACTTGAAGATATAAACTGAAGAGCTTTATTAATAAAATCAGGGGTCAGAGCACTACTACCCTTTGGTGAAATCCATTTTTTAAATTAAGTTTTACTGGCATACAGCAAAGTTCACTTGATTATATATCATCTAACATTGCTATTATGCTACAAAGGCAAAGTTGAGAATCTGAGAAAGAGACCATAACAGCCCATAAGTCTAAAATATTTACTATCTGGCCCTTTACAGGAAAAGTTTATTAGCTCTTGAATAAAATAATTAATTCTTCCAAATATAGTCTACACTTAAGATACTATTATACATTTAAATTAGAAATCATTTTAATCATGTTTATGTTAAGAAATATTAATTGGTGAAATATAATTCAGAACACACATAACCTGATAGATACAACTTATAGTTTTGGTAACTTCCATAAAAGTAAATACTCAATGCAATAAAATTTGCCAAAACATTTTTAAGGCACTAAAGCTCTAATCTTTGAATGGTACAAAAGCCTAGAAATGGTAGACCTAACATACACCCATCGTTTTTTTTTGAGATAATTCCATGAGAGGCCTTTTAAAGGAACTCTTCAGAGAAGCATTTGGGAAAAATTTTATGGATAAATCTGTGAAACCCAAGGTGAGTCAAGAACACCACCCATTTTCTAATTAGGAACTAAAGGTTCTTAAAACCCTCTCTTTTAAAGTCCTTTACCTTTCTGACCCAAATCTGATTCCATTCTTCGATCTCTGACCCAATTTTATACTATCTTCCAATAGTAGATAAAGTGATCTTCTGCCCAGATCCCTTCTTAGAGCTGGTGTGCCCATATCCCAATTGGTGGGAATAAGAGCTTTTGTGTTTGTCACTGGGACCTGCCTTCAGCTACAGTACACTTCCGCTTAAGATTATACTCTACCCAGAAGATGATGTGAGGTGAAGGATACCCAAAATAGGGATGCAAAATCTCAGCCTCCTTGTTCCACTGGAAAACAACTCTGGAGAACCAGTTCACCGCCAGAACTTCCTCACACACTCAACCTCAGGTGCAACTACCCAAGGACCAACGGCCCCTCTGCACATTCCTACCTTCCTTGTTTCCTTATGGGTGTGTCTCCTCAGTAAACTACCCACAACTCTTAATCTCGGAGTCTATCTACAGAAAACTAAACCTACATCACTCAGCAATTCTGATCTACTTTTTCATACGCCTGACTATCTTACATAGATTCATTCCCTATTTACTGCTTCCATTTTATACAAATCTTGAAACATTTCCATCTCCAGTGTAATCGGTTTTATCTTTCTGACAGTGTAACACATCTACAATCTGGCCAACTGATGTACTGAACCTAAAAAGGGATGACTTTTTTATAGATAATTTTGGTATTAAAGAAAAAAACGAACAAAAATCACAATAAAACTAATCTTAAATTGTATCCCTCTCTACAGTGATTAGTAGGAATCCAGGGCTGACATGGTCAAACTCAAACACTTCATCCATAAGGCAGGCATCAACAGTAACCATAATTTAGAAGTGACTCTCCTATAATTTTGTAAATTACGTACCACTCCTGAGGTAGGAAATACATCACTAATACTTCCGTCAGCTTCCCATGCTGTGGTTATACGACCATATGTTCCTTTTAAGCGCTCAACATTCAAAGTTATTAAGCTATCTTGCTCCATTTCTTCCACTTGCTTATATAATGAATTCTGAAAAACACACAGGAAGTCACAAGGGATTAACGGACATTACCTAAGTACACTTTTATTTCGTGCTGTTATGCATGTGCAAACTTCATAGTACTAAGCAATAATGGGTAACACAAAAATGTGATATAAGTGAAAAACAATAGTTAAAAAAACAGCAGTATAAGATAGCCATGATTTTATTTCAAAAACATACATGTGTGAATAGGTAAAAGGCTAAGTTAAAGTAAACTAAAATGTTAATTTTTAGACGATTATTTTTTACTTTGTCTTCTGTAATTTTCAAATTTATTCAACAAACATATGTTATATTCATATCCAGAGAGCATATACTTTTTGACAGTATTATACATAGTATATAAAGTTTGTAGAAATGGATGGACATAGAGTCAGGAGATGAAGGAAATCTTCTCCCCCTGTGCAACTTCTGGCAATCCCTCTAGGTCTTGTTTCCTTCTTGTAAAATAAGTTTTTGATCTACGTGGACTTTAAGGTCCCACCCAAATGTAGAAACACCAGTGAGAATCAGGGCATTCTTCCTGTTCACTTACAAACGTTTTATCCTTGAATTCATACACTCTGAAATGTGATTATCCTTGAATTCATATACTCTACAGCCTGTGCTGTTTCCACTGATGATGTTTCATCCTTAGTCCCTAGTCTTTACAACTATTTTTCCTGCCAGAAATAGCCCCTTCTCTGGTATTAGAATCTCACACTCTCTTCTCACCCAAGCTTCGTGGTGTCTTTCCTTCGTCCCAGACTGATTTCTACCTTAGTGTGACTGGAACTCCTCCTCCAACACTTGCAGCATCTCTTGCCAGCTGCTGAATGAGCTTTTCCTCAAAATCAATATTCAAAAGAATCCCTTCTTACAACACCCCTACATTATCTATAAGCAATAAAGGAAGAATATGGAGTATAAAGATTTTTAACAATCTTCCCAGTAATAGTTTTCTTTTTCTTGTCTTTTTACTATGGTAATCTGAAAATAAATTCCTCCATGAATTTCTTAAAGCTTCTATTTAGAAGGCTAATTTGAGTAGATAGCCTTTCCTTTGGCAGTGTTTTACACTGCATTTTTCACATATTGTTACAAATGTTACACAGTAATAAAATCTTGCTCAAAGCATTCAAACATTCCTACAGAAAATATCTTGATTTTAAAATATGGATATTTTAAATCCATAAAAATGGATATGGCTGGATCAGTCAGTAGAATACGCGACTAAATCTCAGGGTTGTAAATTCGAGCCCCATGATGGGTGTAGAGATTACTTAAAAATAAAATCTTTTAAAAAATAAAATAAAATATGTATATAATTTGTACATAAAATACAATGCCTTTCAAAGAGAAGCCTCTCAGGCTCCATGCCCTCTACCAATAAGGGTTAGTAAAACAAGGATTTAATACAGCCAGAAAAGTATGAAGAAACTCTCTGACAACTAAATCTTATCGTACAACAAACTTGTCCAGACACAAGAGGCCTGTACTGAGAAATTCTAGCGAATGGACTGAAAGAACCCAGGATATTATCTACTGGGAAAGATTAAACCACAGTACTATGATGTTTCTATGATAATTTTGGAGTAAGCTTCATAAAGAGAAATCTGGGGCACCTGGGTACCTCAGTCGGTTAAGCATCTGACTTCAGTTCAGGTCACGATCTTGCGGTTCATGGGTTCGAGCCCTGTGTCAGGCTCTGTGCTAACAGCTTGGAGCCTGGAACCTGCTTCGGATTCTGTGTCTCCCTCTCTCTGCCCCTTCCCACTCATGCTTTCTCTCTCCCAAAAATAAATAAAAATTAAAAAAAAAAAAAGAGGAAATCTACCATACTTAAACAGTTAAGGAATAGAATGTGCTCTCCATGCTCAGCAAGGTTTAACGACAGGAGGATGAGACCACACAGCAGAGCATGTTGGTTCTTGCTCCAAGGTCTCCAGCTCTGCCCTGTCAATATCTATGGCCGGAGAAAGCCATGGGAGTGTTCTGTTCCCTCCCCTGCATTATGAAAGATTCATACCAAACACTTCCTGTGTATCAGGCATTTTTCTGGCATAAAGCTGTGAACAAAACAGTATCTCAGTTCTTGTAGCCTTGCATTCTAGAAAAAGAAACTTGACAATAGACAAATTAGGCCACTATAAATTCCATAAAGAAGACTAAGGCAGGATAAAAAAGGTACAGAATGATGGTGGTGAATTAACAATTTTCAATCAGGGAAGGCCTTTCTGGTAAGTTGTTATTTCAACAGAGACTGGAAGAAAGTAAGGAAACAAGTCATGTTTCCACCTGGTGGGGAAGGTAGTCTTCTTTCTTTCTAATCTTCTCCACCACAATTCACGCCTTAGAGCTGTACTGTCCTACACAGTGGCCAGTGGCCACAGGTGGCTACTGAGCACCTGTTACGTGACTGGTCTATAAGTGCAAAATGCACTGGAGGTTTGAAGACAAAGTATGAAAAAAAGAGTATAGAGTATTTCATCAGCCATTTTATGTTGGTTAATATATCAGGCTAAATAAAATAAAATACTAAAAATATTTTCACCTATTTCTATTTTTCTTTTCTGGAGCTAAAAAACTAAAATTATATATATGGCTCACATTATAATTCTTCTGGGCAGAAGTGCTTCAGGAAAAGCTGACCTGCCTGTATCTGCAGAGATGGGCCAGAATGAGGAACATGGTGATCCTACAACACTTGCAAGGACTCATTCAGGACATTAGCACATCCAAAACTCCTCATCTCAGCTCTCAAACCTGCTCTTAATAAGTTGTACATCTCTCACTGAAAGGAAAATTCCTGCTTCCTGTAATTCTGTGGTTTATTGCTAAATTACGGCACTAGTTTCCCGTCAATTTCTGTCCTTACCCACTTACAATCTAGTGTCAATTCTATGGCCAGAGTAGTTCATTTATTTTATTTAAAAATTTTTTTTAATGTTTATTTATTTTTGAGAGAGACAGCGCGTGAGCAGGGGGGAGGCAGACAGACAGACAGACATAGAAGCCGAAGCAGGCTCCAGGCTCTGAGCTGTCAGCACAGAGCCTGACACAGGGCCCAAACACACAATGAGATCATGACCTAAGCTGAAGTTAGAGGCTCAACCCACTGAACCACCCAGGCACCCCCAAAATGGTTATGTGAGCCGGGTCATGTTGCTCTCCCACTTCAACCCATTCCCTCAGTGGCTAACTTCATGATGGTAATCAGCGGCTTATACAGGAGTAAGTTCACACAGCAGCCTCCCTGCTATCCTTCAAAGGCTGCTCAGAGGTTGGCCCTTGCCTGGTGTCTAGGAAGCTGGATTTCAAGAGGATTCTCGCCATTCCTGGAACTCATAGTGGCTCTCCGTGCCTGTACTATACACACAATGTAGTTTTTACTGAACACCTGTTTTCACTCTGGGAGTCTGGAATTGTGACATGTGCCAGGCTGAGAGGGCCTGCATGAACAGTTCCCAGGGAAAACCCCAGGCACGGAGTCTCTAATGAGCTTCCCCGGTTGATAACACATCTCACATACTGTCAGTGTTCACCTCAATGCTGGGGGAATTAAGTGTGTCTTGTGTGATTCCCCTGGGGAGAGCTCTTGGAAGCTTGCACCCAGTTTCCTCTGCACTTCACTCCATAAGCCTTTTCCCTTATGACTTTGTTTTGTATCCCCATAACTGTAATAAATCACAGTATGAGAATGACAGAACCCTGAGTCCTTTGAGTCCTCCTAGCAAGTCATCAAAACTGTGGGTGCTGCTGGGGATGCCTGAAACAAGGCCCTGGCCCTTCAATTTCTTTGGCCTCATCTCTACCTGACTGACTTCGGCCACAGTGGCCTCCTTGCTACAACAGATAGGCAAGGCTTATTTCAGGGCTTCGGCTGTTGCTGCTGGTTCCCCCTGCCTTGAATGTTCTTCCCCCATCTCCTACACACCTTCGTCCTCATATCACTTCCTCAATGCCACCCTCCCTGATAGCCTATGTTTCACTTCTCTGCACACAATCCCCACCCCCTCCCTCACAATCTCCATCTGTCCTTCCTGCCTAGCATTCTTCCATGGCACATACTACCATCAGATACAGTACAGATGTCTCTTGTCTACTGTCTCCCTTTGCCTCATCTACAATTTAAGAACATTGAGGATAAAGAGTTCTACTGTTTTACTTTTTGATATATCTCTAGCACCTGAAAGAGCATCTGGTACACAGGTGTTTGTTTAAAAAAATGCTACACAAATAAATAAATTAATGAACAGTTGCATAAGTGGCCTTGTTAGTTCAATGAGAGATGAGAAGAGTTTTCCAGAAGCTTTTGGGAAATCTCTTCCTTACTCCAAGAGCCACATTTCTCTCTCTCCCCAACTGGACATGAACAAGAAAGCAGTAGACCTAACAGTAACATCAGCTTTCAAACAACCAGATGAAGAACCAGCTTTATGCTGGCAAAGTGGAGAGATGGAAAGAATCTGAGCCATGTTGACATAGTATCCACCCAACTCTGAAGCTTATCTTCTCTGTGGACATGTTCTTGGTGTTTAAGACAATTTGAGCTGGGTTTTCCTTACTTGCAGAAGATTTCAGAGAACGATACATGATAGTTGCAGCTATAACTCTAGTTAAGAAATAAGAATAAAAAATAAACTCAAAATGGATAAAGGACCTGAATGTGAGACAGGAAACCATCAAAACCCTAGAGGAGAAAGCAGGAAAAAACCTCTCTGACCTCAGCCGTAGCAATTTCTTACTTGACACATCTCCAAAGGCAAGGGAATTAAAAGCAAAAATGAACTGTTGGGACCTCATGAAGATAAAAAGCTTCTGCGCAGCAAAGGAAACAATCAACGAAACTAAAAGGCAACTGACAGAATGGGAAAAGATATTTGCAAATGACATATCGGACAAAGGGCTAGTATCCAAAATCTATAAAGAACTCACCAAACTCCACATATGAAAAACAAATAATCCAGTGAAGAAATGGGCAGAAAACATGAATAGACACTCATCTAAAGACATCATCCATATGGCCAACAGGCACATGAAAAGATGCTCAATGTCGCTCCTCATCAGGGAAATACAAATCAAAACCACATTCAGATACCACCTCACGCCACTCAGAGTGACTAAAATGAACAAATCAGGAGACTATAGATGCTGGTGAGGATGTGGAGAAATGGGAACCCTCTTGCACTGTTGGTGGGAATGCAAACTGGTGCAGCCGCTCTGTAAAACAGTGTGGAGGTTCCTCAAAAAATTAAAAATAGATCTACCCTATGATCCAGCAATAGCACTCCTAGGAATTTACCCAAGGGATACAGGAGTGCTGATGCATAGGGGCACTTGTACCCCAATGTTTACAGCAGCACTCTCAACAACAGCCAAATTGTGGAAAAAGCCTAAATGTCCATCAACTGATGAATGGATAAAGAAATTGTGGTTTATATACACAATGAAATACTACTTGGCAATGAGAAAGAATGAAATGTAGCCTTTTGTAGAAACGTGGATGGAGCTGGAGAGTGTTATGCTAAGTGAAATAAGGCAGGCAGAGAAAGACAGATACCATATGTTTTCACTCTTATGTGGATCCTGAGAAACTTAAGACCATGGGGGAAGGGAAGGAAAAAAAAAAGTTAGAGAGGGAGGGAGCCAAACCATGAAAGACTCTTCAAAACTGAGAATAAACTGAGGGCTGATGGGGGTGGGAGGGAGGGAAAGTGGGTGGTGGGCATTGAAGAGGGCACCTGATGGGATGAGCACTGGGTGATGTATGGAAAACAATTTAACAATAAATTTCATATTAAAAAAAAAGAAATCAGGATAGAGTTCGCACACAGGGCTAAATGGTGCAATATAAAAGGGTGTCCTTTTGCTCATGAATAAAGGAATATGAACTCTGAGATGGAAGTCAACCTGAGAATATCTGAATAGTTCTCTTTCTTCAGGGGAAAGCACCTCCATGTGTACAATGCAAGTACAGTTATAAATCTCTCTCTCTCTCAATATACATAAGACAGTAATATATTTGTAGGTGATGTGTGTGATGAAACACAGTATATAGTCTATTTGGGACTCGTTTCATCATTACCCTCTAGAGATAAGGCTAATAGCAGAGCCAAACTCCTGGACTAAGGCCAACTGGGAACATTTCAAATTCAATCCTATAAGAGTAATCAGTACAAAAAAAAAAAAGTTTAGGACAAGATGATTCAGAAGTTTCAGTGTGTAGGACTATAAATTATAAGACATCAGTTAAGTATACCTTAAAATGCACAGTCAGGGTGAAACAGGGAAAGAGAAGGAAGAGAGGCTTAAGATACTCAAAGGAGGACTGAGTGCTGACAACATCTAGCATATAAATACAATGAATAAATCATTTTGACTTTTAAGTGTGGGATCTATACCTGAGCAAATCCAACGACTCCATAGGCATCATCATTAGACATAATAGTTACTTTTACATAACCATTAATACCAATCTCTGCTCCTCCTTTGGGATTTTTAAGCTCAACTCTGAAGAATTCTTCTTCTTCTGGAACTGTATCATCAAGGACATTTACCACTATTACAGCTTCTCTGTCACCAGGTTCAAATATCAGTTCACCTGAACTAGCATAAGAAGCACATCAAATAATACAGCTGAAACAAATCTCAGGCATATACACAGTAGATTACATATAAAATTCTCAGAACACTGATTAATACTAATCATTTGGAAAAATCACATTTCATAAATAAAATTTTAATCCAAAATGTTTAAAATACTGATTAGCTCGATAGAATATATATAAGTAATATGGAACATAACCAAATTTCTAGATTATAAATTAACCTTATATTTTATATTTTTTCAGTCATTAAATAAACACTTAGAAATTAGGTGCCCTATAAAAACTATGGTAAGCATAAAGAGGTTCCGTATAAAATGGTGAACGTACCTAGGAATAAAGTCAGACTGGCTGGAGATATAGGCCAGCTCATATATGTGTGAGTGCCTGGTTCCCACTAGAGCAATTAAATTCTTGCTTGAATTAAGGGACTTTACTGTAACAGAAGCTGCATCATGAGCAGAAGGTGCTTCCAGAATAAAAGAGAATTGATTCAGCTCTGAATTCCAGCAGTAAAGTGCAGACATTGCTTGGCCAACAAGAAGTATGTGGACTGTGGAAAGGAAAGAAAAGGCAACTATAGTAAAATGTGAATGTTATCTCACATGCTCCCTATTGTAGGACCAAAACAAAATCTTTTCAACTCTCAAAGTTCCATTTTGGTGTCTGAATTAACTAAATATGATCTGATTTCTGAAAATCAAAATATTATTTGAAATGAATGTAAATAGTAATTTTTTAAATGCTGTGGAATGATCAAACCAGCCTAACAATAAACCTATTTCCACTTAAGAAATCACTGGATAGGGCAACTGGGTGGCTCAGTCGGTTAAGCATCTGACTCCTGACCTCGGCTCAGGTCATGATCTCACGGTTTGTGAGTTCGAGACCCATGTCAAGCTTTGAGCTAACAGCATGGAGCCTGCTTGGGATTCTCTCTCTCTCCCTTTCTCTCTCTGCCCCTCCTCAGCTCTCTCTCTCAAAATAAATAAATAAACATTAAAACAGAAAAAAAATCACTGGGTGAAACACAAATGCATTGTGGACTCTCTGCATTCATCAGTATTTATGTGCTGGGTAATATGGGAGGATATTTTTAAAAGTGAAAAAGATGTATAATCCCATCACTAAACGCTTCATTTTTGTATTTTCCTTTCCAGCCACCATCCATATGAATTCATGATGAACCATGAGTAAAGAGACTATTTACAAAAAAATTCTTAATTATAAAGCTTAACCTTAAATTTATACAGCATTTCTTAGGTGTTATTACAAAGCATTGAAATTTATAGTTTTAATGCATATATAATCTACAGGGTTGATCTTTAAAATATGCGTAAATGTTCATGGGTGACTGGGTGGCTTAGTTGGTTAAGCGTCCGACTTCAGCTCAGGTCATGATTTCACAGTTCGTGGTTCAAGCCCCACGTTGGGCTCTGTGTTGACAGCTCAGAGCCTGGAGCCTGCTTCGGTTTCTGTGTCTCCCTCTCTCTCTGCCCCTCCCCCACTCGTGCTCTGTGTCTGTCTCTTAAAAATGAATAAATGCTAAAAAAAATTACTTAATAAAAAAATGCCTAAATGTTCTCTACATTGAATGTTTATTATTTTTATTTAACTTTTCAAGATGAATTAGAGACAGTTATTAATTTTTTTCATTTGATAAATTCTTAAAGGTGGTAATTAGGCCAAAGGATATGAACAAATTTGTGATCTTGCTGCCAATGCTTTTTGAAATGTTAGTAGGAAAATGTGCTCTTAATGATTCAATGCAATGGTACATATTAGCAAACATGGAGGGTAAAGGGGCTTAGTACATTGTATAAGGGGAAATTCAGAGAAAGGGAGCTTATTACGTTGTATATACCATTAAGCAATCTTCAGGCTTAAAACTGAGAAACCATCCAGAAACATGCACAAATTCTAGTACTTGAAGAAACACATGGGAACATAAAGATATCAACTAAGATGGGTTGGATATTAAAACAGCACTAGAACCAGAAACCATGAACATTTCAGCCTATAAGGTTACAATGGAAGATTCCAAATCCTTAAATATCAAGAATTATTCATTATGTTTCTTTATGGTAATTATTTAAGTGCTATTGCAGTCTAATAAATGTTGTATAAAAGGTAAAAATCAAGAAAAATGTTATCAATAAACTTGTATGTTAACAATGATGACATATTTTTCATAAAGCTTTGTTAAACTGGGGACATTCAGTAAAGAGCAAATTTCTCAGACAGATCTCAACATCTCCCAAGTTTAAATGATTCTACAGGTCCAATCAATAATTGTTTCTACAGGCTCAACCAAAATCATAAACTAAAGTACTCTGAGCATCACTGATTGATTATGTATCTTAATCATTGGAGATACACTCTATTCATTTCCTCTCAATCTGAGAAATATGAGAAGGCAACAAAAAGATAATCAGACATTCAGACTAGGAAATGTAGGGGGCTCAAATCTGTAGAGTATGTATGCAGAAAGTGTTTTCTCAGAAAACGATATTTGTACTGTTCAAGATCACAGAAGTGGGCCAGGGAATTTAAAAGAAAAAAAATCCTATACCTCTCCTCTGGAGAACAAAATTTTAACTGGTACTGATTATAGATTTCCCTTCCAGTTATCAAAACCATAAGCAAACAAATAAGAGTATTCCAAAGGAAGGCAACTGGCTGAGATCATTTAAGGAGTGTAGATAGAGAAGTCCCAGGACTGAGTGCTGAGTGCTAGAGCGAGGTTCCAGGGCAAAGAGGTGAGGGAAATTACGAGAAAAGTTGGGTCTGTTCTGGGAGGCACTGTGGAAGGGTGTAGGAAGTTGGGGGAGGGAAGAGTTGTGCCCCTGGTCTGGAAATTAGGGCTCATGGGATCTAGGACACACACAGATGAGATGACAGTCGCTTTCTCTAGAGGGGGCCTGGGCTTCTTATGGTCACTCTGCAGGAATGAAGAGAATGATGAATTCATCCAAATGATTTCCAAAGATGATGGTTTTTCAAAGGTGATAGTGAAGCTGAGAGTATTGGGGAGTTAAGGAGAAAGGGAGGGATCAGTGTCTTTCCAGCAGCATTAATTAAATGCCTCTTCCTTAAAGAAGCTTTCTGGACATCCCTTAGACCTGGTCAAGTCTTCTCTATTTTGTGTTATGACAGCACCGTATCCTTGGACAACAGTTATGTTTGTACCTAGAAGCTTTTTGTGTGTGATTATATATCATGTCCCCCATTCCCTATTGTATGTTAAACTTCTTCAGAGCAGGGACGAGAATTCGTTTTGTTTGTCCTTATTTCCTCAGGGCCTACCACTACGCCTGGCACATAACTGGCATTTTAAAAACTCTATTAAATAATGAAGGAGAGAAGGAAGAAAGAAAGATAAGTGTATATGTCCTTGCCTTCTCTGTCATATCCATTCTTCCTCTTGCATTTAAAGAATTCTGTCACCACCCAATAATCTCTGTCAAGTCATTAACCAGAATAAATATGTAATCCTCACAGTCATGGCTCCAATCTAATATTTGACATATTCAAAATAAGAAAGTCCTTGAATATTATTTAATGCATAATTTCAGCTTTCAGGGGATCTATAATAAGCCATTCTAAATAATTACTTACAATCTTTTCATACTTCTACAACCTCAAGTCACAGAAACAAAAGAAATAAAGAGACCTCACAATGGGTCCCCTAACAAGCCTCTGGCAGAATTTTTCATAAATTCTTTTAGAAAGTGTGCCTATTCTATTTCTTTAAAAATCTTTAAAGAGAATTCTATAACTTCAATTAATAACCCATTCAGGCAGCACTTGTCATCCTTAAAAACATTCATTAGGAAACTATTTTGAATTATAATAAGTGACTCAAGTAGATACTGTTAGTCCACTTGAAAACTTGAGGTGTAAGAAAAGCAAAACTAATAAAGGAACAAAATTAAAGGACAAGTAGACACAAACAAATACACGGTGAAAGATACATAATTTATTTAGTAAATCAACTGCTGAGTGAATAAGAAAGTCACAGCTACGACCTGTCAGAGAGGTGTCACGACAAGTCAAGAGAAGGTATTTACGAAGAGGATGCACAGAACAGAGACACACACAGGGCTCTGACAGCACAGTGAGCCTAAGGTAGAGGCCAGACAATGATGTAATGGTCCAGATGTCAGGTGGCCAGGGTCTGGGAGAAAGTAGCATGGACATGGGACTGAGGAGGGAAGAGGGCACAGGGAAACAAAGCACAATGAGATAGATAATCCATAAAGCAATGAGAGATAAATAATGCTGATTCCTGCTCAACAGGTGAGGTAACTGAAGGAGACAGGGTCTAAAGATTACAGTGCCTGAATGAGAAAACTGCAGTCAGGCACCTAAGAGAGAAACTGCGAGAACAGATTCCTATATTTGTGCTAAATCCTCTACTCTTCTCAGTATCCTAAGTAGATTCTAGCTTTTATGAGTTCAACTACCTGAATGCATTGATGTCTCCAAAATCTAAACCTCTGGCTGATTTCTTCAGTGCCACATCTCTAAACCCTGCAGAGGCTTCTATGTTAACTCCTGTCCGTGAAGGTGCAAACTCTGCATCCAGCATATTACATACACCAAAGCTAGGTGGAATTAGAAAACATGTTTTTGATCATCATTTGCTTTTGAAATGCCTTCAAGGATTTCTCTACCCTAATAATGCTCAGAGTTTAGGTAGTCACCAGACCCCTAACAGTCACTGACACACTTCAAGAGGGTCTGTGAGGTCAAAACTATTTTTGTAGTAATACTCAGATGCCGTTTGTCTACACCATTCTTATTCTTTGTTGAGTGTATGTGGGATTTTCTGGAGGCCATATGACTGATAATATTGCAGTAGACAGAATACAGACACAGACATAAGAAACAAGACATTAAAGGAACTTGTAAAATAAGAAAGTAATACCATTCTTTGTACAAAGGTTTTTATTTTAGAAAATACTTTTTTTAAAAAAATAAAACGTGTTATTTTTGTTCACATGTAGTAAGTTCATTGCTCTCATTCTTAATTAAGAAGTATCTTTAACATTTCTCCTTTTTAATTTCTAATACAATAAATATTAGTAAATAGAACCCACACAAACAAAAGCACTCTGAGTTCCTTAACATTTTAAGAGAATGAGAAGTTCCTAAGGCAAAAATATTGGGGAACCACTGAACCATCCAAACACATATGAAATCCTGAACCTGACATTCCAGACCTTCTTGTATAGATGCTAGTGTGTTTCCAACCTTACCACCACTACGCTGAGTCAAATCTTCTGTCCCTACCACTCTGGTTGACTCACTGTGCCCTCAGCATCATGTCTACTTCTACTTTTCTCTTTTGCTCACACCTTCCCTCCTGCGCACAACATTTCCTACCAGCCCACCCAGGCCGAGCTCAAGCTCCCCTCTGATACCTCTTACCCACTTCAATTCCACCAATGACAGAGCAAATAGGACTGGAATTCTATCTTGAATTATTATCTTAATATTTTTCTTGCTTCTCCAACCAGACCTTTGAAGGTACAGAATTCTTCATAACTTTAGGGGTGCCTGGGTGGCACAGTCAGTTAAGCGTCCAATTCTTGATTTTGGCTCAGGTCATGATCTCACGGTTCATGGGATCGAGCCCTGCATAGGGTTCTGTGATGACAGCACAAAACTTGCTTGGTATTTTCCCTCTCTCTCTCTCTCTCCCTCTCTCTCTCTCTCTCTCTCTCTCTCTGCCACTCTCCTGCCCATTAAAATAAATAAATAAACTTGAAAAAAATTTAAAAAAAGAAAGAACTCTTCATAACCTTAAACAATGACTTATATATAATGGCTAATAATAAATGGTGCTGTTTGATTCATACAAAATTCCTATGTCTCAGTTTAAAAGTGAAGCTTTGATCCAGACTCACCTGCTGAGTCACTTGGTTTGGCTTCCAAGTTCCTCTGGGCACCCTAACAGGAGACCTGATGACTCAGTGAGCCTGCTCCCTGCATTGTTCACACCTGTTCGGAGAGGCAGCCCCACAAGCTCAATAGGCCAAGAGCTGCTGGCCTCTATGCCTTGTTGCCACTGGTCCACCTAAATGATTCTTCACCAACCCTGCAATAATCCTACAGCCTCCAGACAACATTCACCCCTTGGTTTCTCACTAACGGACTTTTGTTTCTGAAACAACTGTGAGTAAAAATATTGCTTATGTTTCTGATGTGTATATTAAAGCACAGAAAGTCAAGACAGGATCAGACTGGAAGAAGGATGGGAGAGTGAACAGCCATTTTCTGACTTTTTAAAAATACTTCAATGCAGATACCTGTTATCCTTTTATACTTTCATATTTAAAATATACACTATATGCAATGTCACTCTTCATTTTTCTCTAGACAAAATAAATATATTACTTTATCCTTCACTAATGTTGTCTGCTCACTAATATGTCCACTAATGCTCACTATTGTGTCTAAAATAACACATTTCAGTTATTCTGATTCTTCTCAAGCACAATTCCCATTTAAAAATATTAGTCCTTTTGAATTTCTAGGATTTCCAGAAATAGTACTGTTAAGATCTTGATTTTAGATCCTTATTAAAAGACCCAGTGTCTGGCAAAATGATACTATCTCTAACTCAACAAGATTAAAATTATTCTAGCTTTCTACATTGCATTTCAGACTAGTTTAAACACCCTTACCTATTCCTGAAGCTGGTGTAAAGGCGTAGATCCTATTAATGGTAGTAAAATCCAGGGACTGAAAATATCTGAAAGAAGACTGTCCTGTCTCCCAGATGAAAATATCAATTGAATTCTGATTTCCTACAATAATGGAATAAAAGCCAAATCTGAAGGCAAAAGTTACAGGAAAAAAATGACGAAATTACACAGTAAAAAAATTATAAAAATATTTATTGATTTAAAAACAAATTTAGTTAGGACATTCCTCCAAATTCATTTATTTAAATAATAACACAGCTTGGTAGGAAACACTTCAAATGTCTTTTTGCATTTACTACATGAAGTATGGTCACTGCTTAATCAAATCATGATCTGATATTAAAGAACAGTGACACACGTTTGTTTTTTTAGGAATGCTTAAGTTTTACCTAAGAAAGTTCCACTAGGCAAAAGAAAGCATATTTATACTCAGAGAATATTTTGAAACAGTCTTATCAAAAGTCGCTGAGCACTATTTATTACTACTATAAATTACCCACGGCTCCCCAAGTACAGTCACATAAAATGTTATCTGTTTGCACTTCTGATATAAGATCTTCATAGATCTTTCCACTTTACATACCCATCCCAAATTTTAATATAACTTTAATGTGATAGTTCGTCATCTAAAGATTATACATATAACACTTAAAATCTGTTTTTTCCCCCTAAAATCCATTTGTAGCTGACAGTCAATACCTTATGCATCAAGAAATGGATTAGCTGGGGCACCTGGGCAGCTCAGTCAGTTGAGCATCTGACTCTTGGTTTTGGCTAAGGTCATGATCTCACGGTTCACGGGATGGAGACCCGCACTGGGCTCCGCCCTCACAGTGCAGATCCTGCTTGGGATTCTCTCTTTCCTCCCTCTCTCTGCCCCTCCCCCTGCACACGTGTGGGCACATGCTCTCTCTCTCTCAAAATAAACATTAAAGAAAAGAAGAAATGGATTAGCTAAAAAATTATTCCAAGAGCTACGTGTTTTCATAAAGATCCTACTATATGAATGCCGTATAATTTCAACCACAATGTATATATGGCAAACGCTAATATCTTCTTACCTAGAGAGAGAGTTTTGGCAAAGATTAAGTAAATATCATCTCCTGAAGCCAAGGCCTCAACTTGTGTTGTCCCACTAATTGGCACTTCTTGAAAGTTAATAAACTCACTGCCAGACCATCTGAGTAAAAGGGAATTTAGCCTGGCATTAACCTGGGAAACGGCTAAGAACACAGAGCCTCTTCGGGTGAACAAGGCTATGCTCAGCACACCTCGGACAGGAAGTGTCTGATGCAAGGTGAAGCTTTCTCCGCTCCATCTGAAGACCTGTGGGAAATGTTCAAATACAAAACCCTTCATGAGTAGGAATTTAGTACTTGTGTGATTTTAACCAATATCATTTATTTACTTTCCTGGTACCCTTTATTTAGTTAGGAGGATACTTTCATAAATGAGAAAATATCAAAACTGACGCTCTCTCACTGCTCTGTGTGTGTGTGTGTGTGTGTGTGTGTGTGTGTATAAGCACATGCAGAGAATGAGTGAAAAAGAAGTTATATGAAAATAAATCAATTTCAAATATACATCTGGGTAGGGGCAAGTCACAGAAAGAGAAAAGGAAAGCTAAAAACAGGAGAGAAGTTACTTATATATGAAAATTTCAGTTGTGGGTAAGAAACCTTCTGATGCTGTAATATCATTCCTTATCCACTGTTCAAGCAATAGAATATAAAAAGAAACATCAAAAATTTTTAGTCCTGAAGGTGGCAATGCATACAAGGTTTTAAGGTGAGTGTTCACATATTTAAAATTAAAAGAAGATCCTGAATCTACCTGGTTTCTTACACAATCTGGTCAATTGCAGAATTATATTTATTCAGTCAACAACTGGAAATCTTATGTGAGACTGGCATTATGCTAGGAATTATGGATAGAGTGGCCTCTCCCTTATGGATCTTATTAACTGTTAGGAAAAGGCAAACAATAAACACACTGATAAATAAATGTACGATTATTCAATTGAGACAAATGCTGAAGATAACAACTGGGATGATATGATAAAGAATTATGGGTGTACTAGGGAAATAAAGTTGGGAAGAATGACAATGAATGACATGGAAAAATTTCTAAGGCAAAAAATGTTTGTCATAAGCTGAATGAAGAATGGTCCAACTAGAAGGAAGTTGATAGTGCTAAGGAATGAAGACAGTGAAGACAGTGAAGATGACCATATAATTTATCACTGGGATCCTTTACAGAGCAAAAGCGACAGTATTGACATAATCCAGTCCTGTGTTGAGTGGATACAGAAATATAGTTATGCTACTTATAGTCCATTATTAAATAACTTAGAATTTATTTTACATATAATTAGAAATCACTGAATAGTTTTAAAATGAGGAATAATATGAAATATTATTTTTAAAAGACTGCTCCAGCTACTTGATGGATAAGGGATGTGAGGAGTCAGAGAAGTTCTGAGAGCAGCTGGGAGGCTACTCCAACAGTGTGGGAGAGAAATGACAGGACCTGGACTAGGCAGTGAGAATAAGAGATGGAAAGAAATGTCTGTATTCAAAACATTACTAGGAGAAATAATCAAAAACAGTTATAAATTAGATGTGAATGAATAAAAATGAGTAATCAAGAAAGATGAATGCCAGCATTTGGTCTTGAGCAATTGCATTTATGAGGTTGCTATTTCCTGAGATGAAAGCAAGCATTGCAACAAGTTTCAAAGAGAAAATCAAAGTTAAGTTTGCGATATGTTATTAAACTTAGGTACTTACAGAGTGATGCCAACAAGAAGTTAGATATGTAAGTCTAGAAATTAGAGAAAAGGCTACCAAGAAAATTGGAAGACAGACTATAACTGACACCTAAAGGCACAGGATTGATAAAAGTACCTGGATTGGACAAAAAGAAAAATTTGAACAAACACTAAAACTGAAAACCGCCAAGATATCTAAGTTCAGAAAAGGGAGGAGGAACTGGCGGTGGAAACTGAAAAGGGTGACACAGAGACACAGAGGCAAACCTGTGTGGTATTTCAGAAATGAAGAGAAGAGGGGTGTCGGGGTGGCTCAATTGGTTAAGCATCTGACTTCGGCTCAGGTCATGATCTCATTGTTCATGAGTTCGAGCCCCACGTCAGTCTTTGTGCTGCTGGCTCAGAGATTAGAGCCTGCTTCAGATTCTGTGTCTCCCTGGCTCTCTCTGTCCCTCCCTTGCTCATGCTCTGTCTCACTCTCTCTCAAGAATAAATATTTAAAAAATTAAAAAAAAAAGAAATGAAGACAAGAGACAGTTTAAATTTGAGGATGAGGTAACTGTCACATGCTAATAGGAAGCAGCATAAGACAATGACCAAAAAAACATCCAGTGAATTTGCAACCCAGCTGTCATCAATGACCATGAGGAAAGACAAAAGCTGGTAGACAATTCTTTCACCGTGTCTTACTACAGAAGGGAGAAAAGAAATGAAACAGAAGGTAGAAGGGGGTGAGATCAGGAGAGAAATTTCTTTTGAAACTTGGAGATCCTGCATTTACACTGATTGCAATAATTTGACAGAGAGAGACACTAGTGATGCCAGACACAAAGGGAATAACTAAACCTTCTTATGGCAAGAGGAGCCTGGTTGTTATAGAAGGAAAACTTTTTCCATAATGGGATGGAGGAATAAGACTGGGTTTCAAGAAGGTTTCTGAATTTGGTCTTGGCAAGATGACTAAGCTCCTTTCTGGTAGATTTCATTTCAACAAAGTCATCAGCTGAAAATGCAATGAGAAGCAGGTAAGTGAGTCAGAGGAGTGAGAAAATTATCAAATAAGTATTATTAGGATTATGAGATGTAGTTAATTAGAGAACTGTGGAATTTCTGGGGGTGATGTTAAGCGCCCATTTGGCAATGCTAATCATGAATTATTAGTGATACCATCTGTCCAGTTACATGATTTTTCTGCATAATGTTTTCCAAAACCATTAAACTCTAATTAAATGCTCATGCTTATTACTGCACTTGGTCTGCCTCTTGAAGACAATATTTATAATTCCAATGTTTAAAAATTAACTGTGAATAATTAATATCTACATTCTACTTTACTATTTTACCACCATCAAATAATGGGGGTTTTTTACACTAAATTTACAGACTACACCTTTGACGAGTTTCAAATAGAGTACTTTTTAAAAATTCATTTTAAAAGAATCAGACCTGAGTTAATTCAGAATCATCTCTTTGACTTGCAACAATTAAATAATCTTGATTTTCTGAACTAAAATATTTTACTTGAGAACGTTCCGAAATAATGATGGTTTGTACCTGCAAGGAAGATAAGACCATGGGAAAAAATATTTAAAGGCGAATTTAACTAGGAAAGGCTTTGAATACACTAATAGTATGAGTAATATTTGAAGTTCAAAATTTTAAAAATCATTCTGAACACTAGGAATGCATACTTAGGTGTCATTTCAAGACAGACAAAAATATCCCGGATAAAGTCACTCTGCTAAAATGTGTATCAACTTGCAAAAAGCTGCTTTTCATATTAATATAGAACATATATTATCTTCCATTTAGATCTTACAAATCTAATTTTCCTTTTAAATAAAGAAATCTACAAAAAATGAAGACATTTTTTACCAAGAATAATTTGAATCCAGATGTGAATGTATACACACTGATAACGGAAGACTTTTCTTCATTTCTTTCTTCATGAGTAATCACAAAGTAAGGAGAAACACCAATATTAAATGCCTCACAAGTTTTAGGATTTTCTATATTTAAATCCTAGGAAACAAGGAATAACAGTTAATTCATGAGTCATCTGATATTTACATGTACATTTTATTTTATGTACTATAAAATGACTGATGTTTACCTCAAGTGGTACAAAAATCCCTTGCCATCGATAAATAGTAGAAGACACTTTTCTTAACATTACACCATAAATTGAATCTTCCAAAATAAAGAAACACCAACCAGAAGGTGATGCATCCAAAAAACTTTGAACTATGGAAAACACAGCATCCATTCCCCCTGAAAAACATAAATCATGATTTGCTAATGTAAAACCCCTTCAAATCTTTATGCCAAGTTTATTGTTTAAACAGTTCAACTAGTGAGTTTGTTGTAAGACATAAATGGTGTGTGTGTATAAGACAAAAAATATAAGCCATAGAATTTAAAAAATAACTAAAAATAACAACTTTTAAAAATTGTTAAAACTCTGTTCTAAATCTACATAGATCTTTCCAAAGTGCATTTAAAATACTAAATGTATATTTAAAAATGTTTTAATGTTTATTTATTTTTGAGAGAGAGAAAGAGAGACACAGAGAGTGAGTGGGGAAGGGGCAGACAGAGAGCGAGGCACAGAATCTGAAGCAGGCTCTAGGCTCTGAGCTGTCAGCACAGAGCCCAACGTGGGGCTCAAACCCAAGAACCGCGAGATCATGACCTGAGCCAAAGTCGGACACTTAACCGACTGAGCCACCCAGGCACCCCTAAAATACTAAATGTATATTTTAAAGGGAAATATGCTCAACATGATTTTTATCAACTTTCATAAAGATGATGAAAATATAATTGAGAAATGTTTAAATAATCTAATTTTATAGAAACACACTAAATGTTTAGTTTTAAAAACTTACACTGTTAATTTGAAACTATGCCCATCCACTGATTTCTTGCTTTACACATTATATATTTAAGAACACCAAAACAGACTCACCTACTTTAAATAGTTGTCAAGTTTTTAATCAACTTATCACAGGTACATGTCCCAAATTTTGCACATTTAAACAAAGACAAAAAAAAATCTCTATCCCATGAACAATAATTTTTAAAAAGCTCTACGTTTTATTATCATACCAGTTTCCCAAAGAAATTTCTTTTTAAACTTTAGCTAATGTGTGAACAATAAGAATAAATGTCAAGGTTGAAATCTAGGCTCCTTATAAATTATTGATCATTTTCAGATTACCAGTTCAAGAAGTCATGTCAATGCCTCAAAGTGATTTCCTTTCCTAAAAAACAAGTATTTTTAATTCCTACTGTCATCTTTTAAAGGTACACCACAGCTTTCGCATTAAGAGTCTGAATGTTTTACATTAAGGTCCTTACCATCTGGCCTAATCCTTCCCTACCATAATGCAGGAAGATGGTGAATGAAAAATAAATAATGCTGACATTTAAGAATCTCCAACATACACCCTCACAAGTACTTCCAAAAACACATGCAGATTCCAAACCATAATGAGATAACTGAATTAGAAATCATACTCTTTCCTTTTTGGATCCTATCACCTCCTGTCTTTTAGAAAATTATACCGCTACTAACCCTTTCCATTTTAAATATTCACTCTTTCTCTACTTACTAGGCCTTTTCTGTCAGCATTTAAATATGCTTAGGTCTCTCGAAACTAAACAAATGAATAAACAAAACCCCTTGAGTCCTACACCATATCACTACCTTTGCTAGGTCCTACCTTCTCAGTCAAACCTCAAACAGTTACATATATTTGAGGTCTCCATTCCCTTACCTCCATTCAAAATGTTATTTCAATTCCTATCCCTCTATACAAATAGCTCTTGCTATTTTATTCCTTCTCTATTGCTAACCACAATAGACATTTTTTGGTTTTTATCTTACTGGGCTTCTACACCAGCAACTAACACAGTTACCACTCCTTTTTCAAACATTCTTCTGCTGCTGTCTGCAATCCCACATTCCCTTGGGTTTCTCACACTAGGTCTTCTACGTCTCCTTTGCTTCATCCTCTTCCTCTCCCTAGTAACTCAATTTGAGCCTTCTCAGAGCTCAGTCTGGGTCCTCCTCCCTTCTCTACCTACAGTCCCTCTTTCCAGGTTTTTACATGAATTTCCATGATTTTAAATACAACATACACACTAAAGATATCCAAATTTATCTCTGCAAAAGTTTCTTTTCCTTTGAGTCTAGAGAAATGTCTTCTCAAAAGTAACTCAAATTCAAAATGTGTTAAATCACATATTTTACTCCCTCTCACCAAAATAACACCTAGCCCTCATCCATTACTCCTTTTCTTACTGGCAAGTATGACTCTCCATGCAACCACAGAAGCTAAAAATCTAGTAATTATCTCTGCAATCTCCTTCATACACAATCCATCACTTTGTCCAAACGACCATAGGCTGACCTTTTGTTTGTCTCCTTTCATCCTCTCTTTTCTTCTTTGCCAAATCATTCTCTACACAGTACCAAGAATTGTATCTTTGAAATGCAAATGAGATTATGCCACACTCCACAAATATACCTCGCAACCCTCCTGTAAGCATGAACCACTCAGAGACTTTCCATTAACCCTAGAATAAAGACTAAAGTACCTAACATATTCTTCAAGCTCTTCAATGATCAGGTCTTACCTAGTTCTTCAAAGTCAACTCTCCCACTTATTTCTAACTCCAATGTCCACTCTACAGTTCATCATTTCTACACTTTTTTATGCCTCTAGACTTGTGCCTCAATAGTTTCCCACCTTCCCTCCATGTTCCTCCAACTCAGATCTTTGCAGAATCAACATCACTCATCATTCAATCCTTGTTCAAACACTGATACTCTTGGGAAGCACTCCTTCGTGTTCTCACAGCACTTAGAATTACTCCTTTAAAACATTTATTACAGTTTTAAACTACATACTGAGTTTTACTTACTGAGTTTATTTTTGTCTCCTCCTAAATTCTAAGCATCATGAGTTCAATATCATGCCTGACACATGATAGACTCTCAATAAATATTTGCGGCTGCAATGAAAGAATTAGACATCTGTTCTCCATTTTCAACAGATCCATAAGATACAATTCATGGGGGGAAATTAAATCTGATAGATGCGATCTTTCTCGGTTATAAAATTTTGTGCTTACAAGAAACCAAACGTACTCATGCCAAAGGCTGTTTCAGATACTGTCTCCCACTCCACACTCACAGCTAAATCAATGCCATTAGTGCGTGACACGTTTAAATATACAGTCCTGTTGGCTTCTTCAATGTCTATAAACGTGGCTCTAAAAAAAAAAAGATTACAGAAAGCAGAAAATAATATAATTTCTACATACTGAATATATATATCACAATGCTAGAATATATTTAATACACTTTTAAATTTACATAAGCCAAGGTGAGATCCATCCACAAATTTCACACAGCATGAAAATTAGACCCCTACAGCTCAAAATATTAATTTATGAAGATTAAAGAAGTACTATGATCTGATACTGTGGTTTTAAAAATATACTAAGTACATTCTTAAGTATTAAGAAATACCCAGAGTCAGTAACTTCATACTATATATTCTAAAAAATAAAGCTTTGTCACTCCTAAGTTTCCTCTTGGATGAATCAACAGCATATCAAAAAGAAAAAAAATGAATCCAAAAATTATTAGTTTAGTACTAAAACTAGATCTACTGGAGTATTTCTAAGAAATAGAGTATTTCTAATAAATAAAAAATCAAATATGTGTCAGCTTCCAGCGGAATTTCAAACTACAATCATGTTAATATATGTATGAAGAGTCATTCATTTGGTTTGAACAGCTAAATATTTTTATACCATTTCTTGCTTTTTACCATCACTGAAAATACAAAATTGTACAAGCCTTCACTTGAAAGTGGGAATTCCAAGGAAATAAGAATTCTAATAATACCATTATACAAGACATGATTAGGTTTTGGATGTTCCTTGTCACAAGAGGGCATAACGCCTCTCTGGATCTATCTGCTGGAGCTCATTTTAAAAGTACCCTTTAAAAGAGTCAGAGATCAATTTCCCTCTGCATTTTCTTTATGTCAAAAGATATTTCCTACTTGACAATTTCCTTATGAATAAACTATACCTATTTGCAACTGCAGAGATACTGAATAACCCCAGAGGGGCCTGGTTTTGCAAAACTGTTATCAGGGTTTGAACATGTGCCCCCAGTCTAGCACCTCCAGTCGGATTAAACAAGGTGCATACAAAATGCTCATCCATCTCTGGTTCAGTGTCCAATATGGCGGAAATGTGTAGGGCCTGAAAACAAAATTAAAAGATAAAGTTACTAGACTTCAGTATTTCTGCAATACACATACAAAGAAATCTGCTAAACATTTTTGACAACAAGATTATACATTTTGGAAAAGATCGCTTCTTTTTTATCTTAATACTGATCCCCATAATATGTAATAGTTATAAGTGTTTCAAGTTACCACTTTCAAGATTTTCAACACTGTGATATACTGCACTGAAGTCTCTAAAAATAAATTTTATGACATTTAAAAATAATGTTGAGATTAAAAAAATAAATTTAGGTCTTGATGTTTGCTAACTCTTTATCCTGCTTAGCTACATAACTGCATCAGTCTCATTCTAGTGTAAGAGTCACTGTAAAAAAAAGCAATTATAGCCATAGTAGGCACAAATTAGAAACAACCCACGTGTTTATCAAAAGAAAGACAGATAAACAAATACTGGTCTATTCAGTGCAGTGCTACTCAGCAATAAAAAAGAACCAACTATAGGGGCGCCTGGGTGGCTTAGCTGGCTAAGCATCCAACTCTTGATTTCGACTCAGGTCATGATCTCATGGTTGTGAGATCAAGCCCCACATCGAGCTGCACACTGAGCACAGAGCTTGCTTAAAATTCTCTCTCTCTCTCACTCTCTCTCTGCTACTCTCCCCTGCTCAAGCTCTCTCTCTCTCTCTCTCTCTCAAAAAAACAAAAAACAAAAAAACAAAAAAACACCAACAACAAAAACCCTAACTACTGATGCAACTCAATAGATCTCAAAAACTACATAGGCCAAAAGAAGCCAGATACAAAGAGTACATACTATATGGTACCTATTTATATGAACCTCAAGAATCAGCAAAACGAGTCTTCAATGACAGAAACCAGAAAGCAGTTTCTCTGGTGAGGGCAAGAGAGAAGAAAGAAACTTCTAGGTGATGGTAATACTCAATATATTAATCTGAGTGTGGTTACATGGGTGTATATATATTTTGAAAGTTAATGACCCATGTACTTAAGATTTTTGAATTTTACTGTTTATACCTCAAAATAAAAACATGGGGAAAAAGACCGTTACGTAAGTGAAAGAAAATTCTACTTAATCCAATTTTCTCTAATGTTTAATTTGCCTAATTAACAGAAAGATCTTTAAACACTGTGAAAAAGAATCTTTTAAGAAAAAAATGTTAATATTGTAATTTATATTTTAATTATTATATTATATATTTATTATATTAATATAATTCATAATAATGATCAATTATTATAATTAGGAAGATTATATATTTTATATAGATGTGTATTTATTATAGACATCTATATATTATATATTAATATTTATATAATATATAATAATATATAATATATAATTTATATAATATATATTATAGTTATATATTAATTATAATGAATAATTTTTATAATTTAAATAGATAATAAAAATAAAAATGTTTATTAAATTAATTAAATTAAAAACATTTTTTTAAAAGAGGAAAATGCCTGTGAATGTAAAGCAATGGAAAATTCATCAAATACTTAAAGTTTGAATTCTTTTATATCTATATCAAGATATAAGTATTCTTAAATGATTAAACTTTCAAATTTCCAAAAACATGAAAAAATTGGACATGTAAATAAATACGAATTTAAAATGAGTTAAAGTGTACACAAACTGATCACAAAGAAAAGTGATTACCAGGTAGACTGTTTTTAGATAACATAATTTTAAATACATTATAATTATACTTTATGTCAGGCTTGAAAAACCTTAGGCAAATGTAGTTACCAATTTTAAGCTTTAACTGTATTTTAAACCATAAAATTTAGGGGCGCCTGGGTGGCTCAGTTGGTTAAGTGTCTAACTCTTGATTTCAGCTCAGGTCATGATCTCACGGTTCATGCAACTGAGCCCCGTGACAGGCTCTGTGCTATCAGTGCAGAATCTGCTTGGGATCCTCTCTCTCCTCTCTTGCTCGTATCCTCTCTCTCTGTCTCTCTCAAAAATAAATAAATAAACTTTAAAATGAATGAATGAATGAATAAATGAATAAAATTTAGTTGTGGGGACAGAAAATTATCAATATACAGAAAAGGAAGTTTCAGAAGGTAAACTTCCATAAGTATAGATCACATTTATAATTAACCCCAAATCCAGCATTTCTTCTCCAATAAGCTATTTCTATTCACACAGGATACAGGCTTCTCAAATAAGCAGGCTAGAGTAAGCAATTATATTTTGTTTAATGAAAATGTGGCCAAAAGGATGACTGGCGAGGGCTTAGTGACTATAATAAATGGTTTAGAGTTTTTTAGCTTTTGTTTTAAAAATAATATAAAGTGAAGTATGTTACCTAAATAGTTAACATTTACAACAGCAATATGTACATTTTCCTTATTACTTGCACATTCCACTACCCTATTTGCAGAACAAATTTCTCCACCAGCACTCTATGCAGACTATATAGCACTGTAACACTTTCACATGGTAATCTAATCATCTTTGCCTGTCATCTAGTCTGGGAGAACTTTTTTTTTTTTTTTTCTTTTTAGGACCCAGGGTAGTCCCCTAAGAGAAAATTATTCATAAATATTACTTATTCTGATTAAAGAACATTAGAAACAACCCACATGTTTATCAACAGAAAAATGGATAAACAAATAATGGCCTATTGAGTGCAGTGCTACTCAGCAATAAAAAAGAACCAACTGCAGGGGCATTAAAGCCTCATACTATACCTTGAAGCGAACACCTTCTTCTAAAACAATGTAGCCTTTGACGGGGGTCAGATCTTTGGACTCCACTGAGGAGTTTACCTCTGTCACAATGAACTGAACTGTCACAGTTCCAAAGAGTCCTTGTGCAGGTTCCCGAACAACATACAATAGTGCACTACTCTCCTGTATGTAGAGAGCTGTCGGTTCTCTTAGGAAAAAGTGCTCACTGTTGTTAAATGATAGGACTCCAGGGCCATCATCATTAGCAAGGATGGTAATTAACGCTGTTGAAATAAAAATATTAAAGCACTAAATCAAAATAGGGCAGGTTATAAGTACTGGGAAGTATGGAGATGTTTCATTATAAACTAAGACAACTCTTTTCTAGATCACCTTAAAAATAAAGGGAATTTTAAAAGGCATTTAATAAAATTCCATATTCACTCATGATATAAAAATAGTCAGTAATCTTAAAATAAAAGGCACCTTTCTCGTCAACCTCAAAAGCCAATAACAAAGACCTAACTCAATGTTGAAACATTGGAAGGGTGCCACTAAAAACAGAAAGACGACAACAATACCTGCCATTACTGCTACTATTCAGCATTGTCCTGGAGCCAGGAGCCAGGTAACAGGTATGAAAACAATGGAAAGGAAGAGTCAGAACTAACACTATTTTCTAGACAACATGATTGTCTTCTTAAAAAACAAAAAACAGGAGAAAAAACTTCTTAGAACTATTATAAGAGTTGAAAATGTAAGCTGAGTAACCTTCAAAAACTAAGAGCTTTTTATTTTTTACTACCATTAATGATAATATGAATAATAGCAGTGGAACAACTAATCCTACTGAGAACTTACAAATTGCTTAACCTGTGTTAACCCATTTAATTCTCACAACCCTAGGAGGTTGATTCTATTACTATTTTCACTTTACAAATCCAACGGCTGAAGCACAAAGAGGCAATCTGTGGAAGTACACAAGCTAGCAAGTGGCAGTACTGGTCCTCAGAGCTAGGAAGTGTGCTATGGAACATGCATCTAAAAGATTATTATAGGGGCGCCTGGGTGGCTCAGTCGGTTAAGCGGCCAACTTCGGCTCAGGTCATGATCTCACGGTCCGTGAGTTCGAGCCCCGCGTCGGGCTCTGTGCTGATGGCTCAGAGCCTGGAGCCTGTTTCAGATTCTGTGTCTCCCTCTCTCTCTGCCCCCCTGTTCACGCTCTGTGTCTCTCTCTCAAAAATAAACATTAAAAAAAATAAAAAAAAATAAATAAAAGATTATTATAATATCTCTATGTATAAGCTATAACTATTAAAAAAAACAACAGAAAAGGGACCTCATTCACAATAGCAACAATACCTAGAAATTAAAGTTAAAAATAGAGGACCTATATGAACAATGTATACAGTGTTAATGTGTGACTGTGACCAATGCTATCAGTGTCTCTTCCATGCCCCCTAGGCCCTTTCAAGACCACTTCAAGAGTTTCTTTTGCCAACTGATCTTTCTACCTGAGGACACCATCAGCTGATGCAGGAATAAAGCCAGAACTGCTGGAGACTTAACACCCAAGAGCATACTCAAACAACGAGGGACAGGAGCTGGTGAATGAATATCCCAACTTCTTTTTAGGACGATCACCCTGAGCTTTGCTCATCTCGGTGTCTAGGAAGGACCCCAGCAGCACTGAGCTCCAGTTGCCCAAAGCAGTACCATTCGTCAGCCCAACTTTTACCAGCCTTCTTCTCTCTCTCTGTCTCACTTCTTCACTTCTCACTATGTCTCCAGAGATCACTTCCTCCAATAAACTACTTCCATCCAAATCCTTGTCTCAGGGTTTGCTTTTGAGGGAACACAAATTAAAGCAATGATCCAAAAGATGATCTAAATTAATTGAAAAGTATATCATATTTCTAAATGAAAAAACAGTATTATAATGATGCTGAGTTCTTTCAAATTAACCTAAAACTTGAATTCAACCCCAAAACTATCAAAATAGTTGCTTTATGGAATTCAGTTCATTGATTCTAAAGTTCATATGGAAAAGATACTTGAAAGAATAGGTGAGATGGTACAGAGAAAAAAAATAAAAAGTATTTGGCCTAAAAAAATAAAATGTATATTAAAGCTATGATAAATAAAACTGCTATTAGTACATAAAACAAATAGAACAGAATTAGAGGCCAGGAAAAACAGATGAAAGAGAGAGAGAGAAAGAGAGAGAGAGAGAGAGATGTTAAAATCCAAAGAAATTCCTGCTGAGGATGTGAAGAAATAAAAATTTTATATATAACTTTGGAGTGGGGGTAATAAAGAAGGCAGCTGTTGTCCTTTCCACTCAATACCCAATGTACTCAACAGATGATCTTAATTACTCATATATACAAAGATTTATATATAAGAATATTTATTGATATTTTATGGAATTTTTGAAATGGTCTAAAGGCTGATTAATGGGGCATAGTTTAAGAAATCACCCACTATCAAAGCACTGAGGACTGTTTTTAGATTTAAAAACAGAAAATCGCAAGTATAAAGTAAACCTGACAGAATAAGATAGTCCTCATGGTCGTGGGCATATAACCTACATAATTCCAAACAGAATTGTATTAGGCCTTTTTTAGGAATGCTTAAGTTTGAGTGCTCTTCTTTCCTATTACATAGAATGTAAAAGGAAGATGTGGATAATCATCTTGTGACAAGTAACATTAGCCTTGTGTGGAAGCCAATATGCCAAAAGGCAAGGAGAAGAGGCAGAGAACAACAAGGTCTTTGGTGGCATGTTAAGTCCTGGTACCACTGCATCTAAAACTGTGTATGCCTCTGGACCCTCAGATTAAATGAGTCAATAAATTACCTTTAAGTCCATTTGAATTGGGTTTTCTATTGTTTATACATAAAAGATTCTTAATCAACACATCATTTCCATTCCTACAACCCTTTACATACAACCCACTATGTTGTATGTACAAAAAAATATATATTTTAAGAGTGCCTGGGTGGCTCAGTTGGTCAGTGTCCCATTCTTGATTTTGACTCAGGTCATGATCTCACAGTTTATGGGATTGAGCCCACATCAGGCTCTATGCTGGCAATGCGGAGCCTGCTTGGGATTTTCTCTCTCCTCTCTCTCTCTCTCTTTCTCTCTCTCTCTCTGCCCCTCCCTTGCTCATGCTCTCTCTCTCTCTCTCTCTCTCTGCCCCTCCCTTGCTCATGCTCTCTCTCTCTCTCTCTCTCTCTCTCTCTCAAAATAAATAAACATGTTTTAAAGTATATTTTCAACATACTCTGAATTTGAAACAATGGCTGTAGACTCAAGAAAGGTTCTAAATACACAGAAATATCAATCTGTTTTATTAATATGGCAATAAAAGTAAAACCCAGTTCTTGAATTACTCAAGATTCTTTCATGTTTTTTATTACAAATCAAAATTTTTTTCACATATAGACCAATAATTTAGGAATATAAAGGTTAATTAAATTAAGGGAATCCCAAAGAACTCTCAGCCACTAGCTAAAACAAGAGGTTGAAGAGTCAGTCAACTCTTGGTCTTCTAAATGCACCTGACATATCACCACAGAAACTAAATTAAGTGACTTTTAAAGAGACCTTCCAATCCTACAAGTTCTATATTTCCATGAAGTTTTCTCCTCTCTTTTTTACCCTCTCTAAGCAGTCAGTATCATATCTAACAAGCAGTAAATTAGTATGACATTTCATAACAATGTCAAACTGCTCCAAAGAATTGTGGCTCCCATAATGTCTTAGGTATCAGTATACTTCAACTTTATGTGAAAATACTATAGCAATAAAATGATACTAAACAACTTGTCATTCCCTCTATTGGTAAACAGGAAACCAGAGAAGAATTTAAATTCTAAATGAAAGACATTTAGTTATTTAATTTGTAGCTACAGAAATGACTTAATATAATTGTTACTACGAGCCTACTTCTTTGTTTTACACACACACAAACACACACAACTACACAAGGCTGGAAGGACTATTATACTGACATAGGGATTCCAAAATGTTGAATTTAAAATGCTTTTTATTCTAAGCATAGAAAACTATCAAGACTTTAATCCCTGTACAAGTGCCTCCATCTTAGGAAAACATCATGGGTGAAAGTGAACTGTATATAAGAAATTGTTAATTACCTATTGTTTTTTCCCCCAGCTCTAGTCCAGGAGAAGGATTTGTTAAAATCAGCTGAAATGTTTCAGCTCCTTCTGGAATGTCATCATCAAGAACCATGATGTCAATATTTTTATACCTTTCTCCATCAACAAAATGAAGAATCTGGACAAGAAAGTGAAAGTAGGTGGTATTATATATAAATATATGATTGATTTTTCACAGAATATTTGGCAAAAATACAATATGGCTGGCAATATGAAATAAACTTTTTAATAAAAATAAGGGATTTTCCCTTATTTTTTATTGACCTTTTTTATTTAAATTGACAACATTAAGTTTAAAAAGTAAAATGTGTGGAGAAAGAGAAGAAAGTAAACATTTGACTGAGGAATAAAAGGCACCAAGAGACAAATCAAAAAGCATTTTAAAACACTAATTGTGTTTCAGTAAATTAAAACAAAGAAATAAAAGACTTAAAATTTTCAGCACGCCTGGCTGGGTCAGTTAGTAGAGTATACAACTCTCAATCTCAGGGTTGTGAGTTTGAGCCCCATGTTGGGTGTAGAGATTACTATAAAATAAAATAAAAACTTAAAAACTAAAAACCTTAAACTTTCAAGAAGCATAAGAAACACTCCAGAAAATATGTTTCTAATGATATAAATATAATGATATAAATTCTTTGACACAATAACTTGTGTTCTCCATTATCATATATTGCAATAAGACAGTGAATAAAATAATATCAAATATTAAAACAAAATAATAAATGAATAAAATAAATAGAGAATAATGTTTAGAACTAAAAATTTACAAATTTTACTAAAATAGTGAAGGGAGCTATTCCATAACGTAGAAGTCTTCTACCCTAATTTAATATGCAATACATAATAGTTCATTACTTTCAGATTTATTACTACAAGACCTAAGTCACTATAATTCACAAGGAATTCACCGATGGGGTGAAGATGTAATCCAGCCCCAGCTGTGCTTCCAAATTCTGGGCATATACAAACAAGGAAACATGGCCAAGAGTCCTTTTGCTTCGCTGAGCTACCAATGTTAAACTTCCTTTGGTTTCATTTACTGCAAACCTAAAATAAACATAATACATTAATCTTTTCCTTGTAAGATTTTATTCAGTAGATAAAAAATCTGAAACTCAGAAAAGGACTCTTACACAGCTTTGGTCTTACCTGCTATGTTGCCATTCGATTACACCTCGAGCACCATCATTGGCATCAATAATAATTTGTGCAGTCAAGCCCTCTGAATCTGAAAACAACACAGAAATATATTTTTAAATAGAAATGATTAAAAAAGAATGATTTGACACAGAATTTAAAGACCATCCTTTGAGATCATATAATTTCTAATATAGAGATATCATAGACATTACTCAAAGATGTTTAAGAAAATAAAATATAAATGCTTATAATATTTGAATAAGAAAACTTTTTCCTAACAAGAACACCCACTTACTGAAATCTAATGAACTGAGAACAATATAAAATAAGCAACTGAGGTTATGGTTTTATTTCTATTATTTTAATCCATTTCAAGAGGAAAGGAAAATAGGGACCACTGGACGAAGTAGAAAGAACAAGAAAAGAGAAAGGAATGGGAAGAGAAAGGCGATAAGTACTGCAGAGAAAAGTGCAGGTTTAAGGAGAAGCAGGGAGAGACAGGGATACAAGGTGAGACAAAACGGAAAGATGGGGGAAGGTTAGGTGGCACAGAGACTAAGACTGAAGTTTTATCCCTTTTTAACTTATACTCGGTCTACCAAGTTCAGTATATTCCCAGTATTCATTATTCAGTCTTGAAATATTAACCGTGTCCCTGTTTAGTTTTTTAATATTTTGTCCTTTCCCCTTTAAAATTTGAAGGCTCTACCTTACTCTTATGATACTTCTAACAGTGGCCTAGGTGGGGAGGGCGTAATTCTCTCTGAGCGAAGAGAACATTGTCAAGAAAAGAATATAAAATCAAAATTTGTGTCCATCAGACTAGAGGCTTCACAGCATAAGCCCAGCTCCACCATCTCCTCACTGTGTGACTCTGGGCATGTTACTTAGCTTCTCCTAGCCTCCACTCCCTCATCTGTAAAATGCTCAAGTGTAACGAATGATGGTACTGACATATAAAGCACTTGAAACAGGGGCATTAGAAAGCACTCAACAGAAGTTACACTATTTAAGTTACCTCTAATATGAGTATAAAGAAATATGAAGTAAGTTTTCTTAGCATGAACAGTAATTATCTTATAATAAATACTGGATATAAACAGCTTAGTCACTGGAGTCATAAATTCCTTTTGTAAAAGAACCAAACCTTTTCACATTCAGTAAAACCTTGGATTGCAAATAACTTGTTCTGCGAGTTTTCTGCAAGATGAGCAAACATTTCTAATAAATTTTAACTTGATAAACAGGCAATGACTTGCAATATGAGTAGTATATGACGCCAAATGTCACATGATCACAAATGAGCCAATGGTTCTTAAAATTTGCTTTGATATTTGAGTGCTTTGGATTACAAGCATGTTTCCAGAACAAATTACACTCGCAAACCAAGGTTCTTACTGTAATATGTTATAAACTCATTATTCTCTTCTGTTATTTTCAAAGTTGTCATACTGAGTCTCACAAGTGAATGAGGAAAACTTATTCCTTAGGTTACTCCTCTTGGCCATGCTTATCTTCCTTGAACCCAGGCTAATTTCCCGCCATCCAGCCCATCTTCTAACCAAGGGAGGGGGAACAGGCTACCACAGGGCTCACAGCCCACACTTCCCAGGCCATCATACCTACAAGCTTCAGACAAAATTCTCAATACTAAATGCCCAAACTGCACACTAAAGATTGTGTTTTAAAATAAGAATACACCTTGTTAAAGTAATCTACGTAAATCTATACTGAGGTTCAAGTTTTACCTTTCAGTCTGTAATGAATAAAGTGAATCTTTTCTAAAGCATGAAAAGAAAGAGGTAAAAGGTCAAAAAAGAAGCAGAGAACACAATAAACAAACAAAAGTACTGCTTACCCTAAAGAAAAATAAAATCATCTGACAGTTTGGAGATCTAATAAAAATAGCAAATTAAATTTTAACAGGAAAAATGCCTAAGAACTAATTCTATTTTTAAGATTACAAATTTCATCATAAATAGTTGTAAAATTTAGAAAGCATGACACAATAAATAATTCTTGAATGTGTTTATGACGTCCAATGTACAAAAATGCAACAGATGACAATCTCTAAATTAAAATAAACCTAAAAGCTCACTATATTTTCTTTCATAGCTGAGATTAACAAGTATTATAAGCGATTACTTCTGATTTAAAAATGAATAACTTTACTTCATTTGCAGTGAATAAATGAAAACAAACAAAAATCATACCTAGTCTAGGAGGAAATGAAGTTAAAGGAGCCATGATAAGGTCAACATAAGTTAAATTCACAAGGAAATATTCTTCTAGCTCTGGTATGTCGTCCTGCAAAAATTATATCCATTAAATTCCCTATAATTATGCTCTCAAAGTCATGACCTCTCACAAGCAGTTTTTAAAATTATCTGGTAAATATATACACTTAAGTAGTATATAGCAACAAGTATAAAAATGCAAAGCTAGAATAGAAAAGATTTAAAATTTTAAATAAACATTCTTGGCTATGATGTTTTTTTCAGATTTGACACCAAAAGCAAAAGCATAAATAACCAAGTGGGACTACAACACACTAAAAAGCTTCTGCACAGCAAAGGAAACCATCCACAAAATGAAAAGACAACCAATGGAATGGGAGAAAGTATTTGCAAATCACATATATGATAAAGAGTTAACATCCAAAATACATAAAGAACTGCTACAACTCAGCAGCCCCTCCCTCCAAAAAAACCCCATGAATAATCTGATTTAAAAATGTACAACAGATCTAGTTATTTTTCCAAGAAAGATGTGGCCAACACATACAGGAAAAGGTGCTCAATATCACTGATCATCATGGAAATGCAAATCAAAACCAGAATGAGACATTACCTTACATTTCTTAGAATGACTATTATCAAAAAGACAAGTGATAAATATTGGTGAGGATGTGGAGAATAGGGAGCCCTTGTGTACTGTTGGTGGGAATGCAAATTTGTACAGCCACTATGCGACACAATATGGAGGTTCCTCAAAGAATTAAAAATAGAACTACCATATAATCCAGCAATCCCACACCAGGGTATATACCCAAAGGTAGTAAAAACAGGGTATCGAAGAAATATCTGAACTCCCATGTCCGCAGAATTATTCACAGTAGCCAAGATACAGAAACTTAAGTGTCCATCAATGAGTGAATGGATGGGGAAGATGTGGTGTATATATACATGATGGAATATTATTCAGACACAAGGAAGACAGAAATCCTGCCATTTGCAACAACATGGATGGACCTAGAGGGCATTTTGCTAAGTGAAATAAACCAGACAGTGAAAAACAAATACTGCATGGTATCACTTATATGTGGAATCTGAAAAAAAAAGAAAGAAAGAAAGAAAGAAAGAAAGAAAGAAAGAAAGAAAGAAAGAAAGAAAGTTAAACTCACAGAAACAGACAGTAGCAAACTGGTGGCCAGGGCCAGGGGCTGGGGGGGGTGGGAGAAATAAGGAGAAGTTGGTAAAAGAGTACAAACTCAGCTCTAAGATAAATAAGGTCCAAGGGTCTCATGTAAAACACAGTGACTATATAGGTAATAACACTGTTATCATATAATTGAAATTTTAAAAATTCTCAGACACAAAAAAAGATAAACAGGTCAGGTGATAAATATGTCCATTAAACAGATAGGAGGAATCTCTTTCACAATGTATACATGTATCAAATCACCACAAGGGCACCTGGGTGGCCCAGTCGGTTAAGCATCTGACTTGGGCTCAGGTCATTATCTCACAGTTTGTGAGTTTGAACCCCCGTCAGGCTCTGCACTGATGCTGTGGAAAGCTGCGTAAGATTTTCTCTCTCTCTGCCCCTTCCCCTGCTCATGTTCTCTCTCTCAAAGTAAATGAACTTTTTTTTAAAAAAATCACAATATACATTTTAAATATCTTACAATTTTATATATATTTTGGATTCTGCATAAGTGATACCATGCAGTATATAGTATTTCAATAAAGCTGAAATTTAAAAAAAATAATAAAAGTATAAACTTACACCTATTGTACGATAAGTTATTAGGTTCAACACACAAAACTGCTAATATATTTTTTCCTAAACTGATATGTCAACCAATAACACAAATATACAAAACTAATAAAATTTAAATATAATGGAAGAAAAGAAGGTTTTAAATTACCTTACTATCCAATGATTGGAATGTGGAATACAATACCATGAAAAAAAAATACAGACTTCACAGTCAAGGAGACCTAACACCAAATTCTGTAATTTTAAGTGAGTTACTTAAAGCCTCAGCTTCCACCATGGGGGAAACAATTGGGGACTGTAATAATGATTAAAAATAATGAGTATGGAGTGCCTAGCCTACAGAGAGTCCTTTAAAAGTGATAGCTATTTGTGATGGTTAATTTTTTAATGTTTATTTATTGATTTTTGAGAGGGAGAGAGAGAGAGAAAGGGCATAAACAGGGGGAAGAGTAGAAAAAAAGGGATAGACACAGAATTCGAAGCAGGCTCCAGGCTCTCAGCTGTCAGCACAGAGCCCGATGCGGGCTCGAACTCACAAACTGTGAGATCATGACCTGAGATGAAGTCAGATGCTTAACCGACTAAGCCATCCAGGCACCCCTGTGATGGTTAATTTTAATACACTATTACTTTTAATCACTAGTTCCCATAACAGCATTGAAAATAAGGCAGATATCCAAAACTTAAGGACTAGCAAAACCCCTGTCAATCATGACAAGACAGTCAACAATATTTACATAAAAACCCAATGTCTCTGTGTGTGTGTGTGTGTGTGTGTGCGCGCATAGTGTCAGTACATACATTTTGTATTATTCATTTTATTTAATGGAGATGTATTTCATTGTGAAAAAATAGGAAATGGTCTCTAAACTATCTTCTATACTATACAGACCAATGGGAATTATAGAATCAGTTATGTAAAAGGGACAGTCCCTTACTCATCCCCACTGTTCCTCACTCTCATGCAGCAACTCCCCTATCACTGCTCACCCTGTCCCCCAACCCAGGCCTGGCTTATTTCTGTGTACAGGCCTGTAGTCTCTTAACCTCATGCCACTCAGGGAATAGAAAGGGCTACAAAGACCTAGGGAGGAAAAAAAAGGTAAACTGGAAACTCTATGTTCATAAAACTAGACTCTGCAAGGAAAAGAAGCGTTGGCTACATATTTTCTGTTTTAAAAATTATCATATCTAAGGAATAATCCATTTATTTATATTTACTTATTGTATTAATAGGTTACATATTTGAAAGAAGATTTGGCTTAATGTTTTGTTTTGTTTTTACCAAATCGTGTTACATGTCACATGCTGAGTATTACCTTTTATCTTAAGGCTCTAGAGATCTCATACTACTGTATGAGGTCACTATGCAATGGTAATCAACAAAGTTTAAGAGTTACTAACTTCAGATGATGAATGGTTTACACTACTTAGAATTTTCTAAGTAAATTTACTTTCTAAGTAAAAAGCTTCTGAGCAAATAAAACCTTTTCAAAAACAGAAGCCCCAAAATACAGACTAGTTGAAAATTATTTTTCTAAAGCAGTATTTATGGTCTTCCCTCCAACACACATACATACCATCTCCTACCTTCTCCATACATACTACTTTCATAAACCTTTCGGAAACGTATGCAGGTAGCTGAAGCACTGGGTCCCAAAACAGCATGAGGTTTTACAAGATGAAAAATCATTTAAAATGTAATTTCAGTCACCAGTGATAACTTTAAGTTTGACCGTAATCACATTTTATGCCATCAGCCTCCAGTGAGTTTCTCACTATCTCTAATTTAACCATTCCTAACAACTAAAATGCTGACCTACACAGATTTGCTGGTCCAACGAATCCTTTGGAGTAATCAAAATGCTTCCCTGGAATCTCGTAAGACAATGCCTATCTTAAAGGGGACTGCCCTAAAGAAGTTCTCTTTATCAGGAGATGTTTCTATAACAAAATACACAACAGACCAGCCTATTTTGACAAGAACAGAAACCCCAGTGTGGTTGTAAAAAAATCACAAAAGGAAATAATCTGATTTAAAGGTACTAGAATATTCCATCAATTTCTACTTTCTTTGTGGTTATTTGGATTTAATATAACAATAGCAAAATAGTTTTACCTCAAGTATAGTAATGTTGATGGCTGCTGCTGTTTCCCCTTCTTCTAAAATCAGAAAGCCAACCACTGAGATAAAGTCAACATCTGGCTCAGCAAGGTTTCCTTCTGTTTGGTTCTTTAGACTCAACATTCCAGGAACCGTGGTATATGTGACATTAATGGCTCCTAATTGAATTGGATGAGAAGAGATTTTATAATTACTTAAACTTTTAAAATAATATCTTAGTGTTAACTTTTTGACTTTCCTAAAAGCACCTGCAGTACCTTGTATTCTTGGCCCCAATTCCTTACCTTTTCCTATAACCTTGGCCTTGTAATACCTCAGTGATATCCCATTGTGGGTAAGGTATACTGAGCTGCCTTCAGACTTTGAGTTTGGCTGTGACTTGTTTTGGCTGTTAGTACAAGGTAAAAGTGATTATGTGCTAGTTCTGAGCTTAGACCTCAAGGAGACTGGCAAGCTTTTGTTTACTTTCTTGGGCCTCTAATGACCCCAGGAGAAGAATGAGAGACATCTGGAGTAGGGCCACCCAGGCCAAACCCAATCTATGGTAGTGGACCCAGAACAAGCCTATTACTACACACTGCTGACATTTTATGATTGTTACACAGCATTTCTGTGATGATAGATAATTACTTTAATCTTTCAAAAATAAGGAAGTTAGGAGCATCTGGCTGGCTAAATCAGAAAAGCATGTGACTCTATAAAGAACTTATCAAACTCAACACCCAAAAAACAAATAATCCAGTGAAGAAATGGGCAAAAGACAAGAATGGGACACTTCCCTGGATGTAAAGAAGACATCCAGATGGCCAACCGATGCATGAAAAAAATGCTCAATATCACTCATCATGAGGGAAATACAAATGGAAACCACGGAAAAACATTCTGTGCTCATGGACTGGAAGAATAAATATTGTTAAAATGTCAATACTACCCAAAGCAATCTACACATTCAATGCAATCCCAATCAAAATTGCACCAGCATTCTTCTCGAAGCTAGAACAAGCAATACTAAAATTCATATGGAACCACAAAAGACCCCAAATAGCCAAAGTCATACTGAAGAAGAAAACCAAAGCAGGAGGCATCACAATCCCAGACTTTAGCCTCTACTACAAAGCTGTAATCATCAAAACAGCATGGTATTTGCACAAAAATGGACACATAGACCAATGGAATAGGATAGAGATGCAAGAATTGGACCCACAAATGTATGGTCAACTAATCTTGGACAAAGCAGAAACGAATATCCAATGAAAAAAAAGACAGTCTCTTTAACAAATGGTGCTGGGAGAACTGGACAGCAACATGCAGAAGAATGAAACTAGACCACTTTCTTACACCATTCATAAAAATAAACTCAAAATGGATGAAGGACCTGAATGTGAGACAGGAAACTATCAAAACCCTAGAGGAGAAGGCAGGAAAAAACTCTCTGACCTCAGCCACAGCAATTTCTTACTTGACACATCTCCAAAGGCAAGGGAATTAAAAGCAAAAATGAATTATTGGGACCTCATCAAGATGAAAATGTTCTGCACTGTAAAGGAAACAATCAACAAAACTAAAAGGCAACCAACAGAATGGGAATATATTTGCAAATGACATATCGAATCAAGGGTTAATATCCCAAATCTATAAAAAAATTATCAAACTCCACACCAGAAAAACAAAGAATCCAGTGAAGAAATGGGCAGAAGACATGAACAGAAGACACTTATCCAATGAAGACATCCAGATGGCCAACAGACACATGAAAAGATGCTCAATGTCACTCCTCATCAGGGAAATACAAATCAAAACCACACTGAGATACCACCGCACACCGGTCAGAGTAGCCAAAATGAACAAATCAGGAAACTATAGATGCTGGAGAGGATGTGGAGAAACGGGAACCCTCTTGCACTGTTGGTGGGAATGCAAACTGGTACAGCCGCTCTGGAAAACAGTATGGAGGTTCCTCAAAAAAACTAAAAATAGATCTACCCTGTGATCCAGCAATAGCACTCCTAGGAATTTACCCAAGGGATACAGGAGTGCTGATGCATAGGGGCACTTGTACCCCAATGTTTACAGCAGCACTCTCAACAATAGCCAAACTATGGAAAGAGCCTAAATGTCCATCAACTGATGAATGGATAAAGAATATGTGGTTTATACATACAATGGAACACTACTTGGCAATGAGAAAGAATGAAATCTGGCCATTTGTAGAAACATGGATAGAACTGGAGAGTGTTATGCTAAGTGAAAAAAGTCAGGCAGAGAAAGACAGATACCGTATGTTTTCACTCCTTGTGGATCCTGAGAAACTCAACAGAAGACCAGGGGGGAGGAGAAGGGGGGGGAAAAGTTACAGAGAGAGAAGGAGGCAAACCATAAGAGACTCTTAAATACTGAGAATAAACTGAGGGTTGATGGCGGGGGTGGTTAGGGGAAAGTGAGTGATGGGCATTGAGGAGGGCACCTCTTGGAATGAGCACTGGGTGTTGTATGGAAACCAATTTGACAGTAAATTTCATTTAAAAAATAAATAAAATTTTAAAAAATAAAAATTAAAAAAAAAAATGGAAACCATAATGAGATACCACCTCACACCTGTCAGAATGGCTAACATTAACAACATGGCAACAACACATGTTGGCAAGAATGTGGAGAAAGAGGATCTCTTTTGCACTGCTGGTGGGAATGCACACTGGTATAGCCACTCTGGAAAATAGTATGGAGGTTCCTTAAAAAATTAAAAATAGACCTACCCTACAACCCAGCAAATAGCACTACTAGATATTTATCCACAGGATACAGGTGTGCTGTTTCGAAGGGGCACATGCACCCCAATGTTTATAGCAGCGCTATCAACAAACAGCCAAAGCATGAAAAGAGCCCAAATGTCCATCGATGGATAAATGGATAAGGAAGATATATATCTATCTATCTATACGTATAGATAGATATACATATATCTATATGTATCTATATCTATATCTATATCTATATATATATATATACACACACACACACACACACACACACAATGGACTATTACTCGGCAGTCAAAAAGAATGAAATCTTGACATTTGCAATTACGTGGCTGGAACTGTAGTGTATTATGCTAAGCGAAATTAGTCAAAGACAAATATATGATGTCATTCACATGAGGAATTTAAGATATAAAACAGATGAACATAAGGGAAGGGAAGCAAAAATAATATAAAAACAGGGAGCGGGACAAAACATAAGAGACTCTTAAATACAAAGAACAAACAGAGGATTGCTGGAGGGGTTGTGGGAGGGGGAATGAGCTAAATGGGTAAGAGGCATTAAGGAATCTACTCCTGAAATCATTGTGGCACTATATGCTAACCAACTTGGAGTAAATTTAAAAATTAATTAATTAATTAATTAAAAAAAAAAAAAAGCATGTGACTTGAGCTCAGGGTTGTAGGTTTGAGCCCCACGGTGAGTGTGGAGATTACTAAATAAATAAATAAATAAATAAACTTCAAAAATAAAAAAGTTATAAAGTCTTGTTCTGAATTAACAAATAGTAAATTGTCTCTCCTGTCTCTGATTTATTTTAGCAATGGCTTTCATCCACACACGTAGAATACTGAAAGAGCACCTGCCTGGAAACCCCATTCACTCTACAGTAACACAAACCTAGAGATCCAAATTCTCTGTTGATGAAAAGCTGAACTGTCATGTTAGCCTCCTGTAGCAAAACAAATCTTGACGAAAGAGCAAAATTTAAAACTCCATGCGGTTCATCACTGGCTTCTACAGTCAGGACAGCTGCATATCCTTGAGCATCCAGCAGAGCAATTCCTGCTGGTGGAACCCCTAAAAACATCAGGGATCACAAGAAATCTAACAGTGATTTGGCATTAACTTCTAAATACTTAAATTATAACCCCACCCTCTGAAACATATTGAAGCGCCCAAAAAGTGTTCTATTTCATTCAACCCTGTAACAGAAATCCTCACGTTGACAAACAGAACCTACATTTTAGTTTTCTTTTCCTAGATAGTAAATCATAAAATATTTTCACTTGACATACTATCATCATTTGCTATAATAATCATCCGAATTACAGAAATTGAGTAGAAATTAAAGGAAGTACCCAGATAATATACTCAAAATGATTAGATTGGAGCTATCTATATAACTGGCCCAAATCCAAATTGGTCTCCTAATATAAATTAATTACAGAAAAATTATTCTTTGGAAATGTATTTTATTCCAGAAGAAAATACTTAGCAAAACTTCTAGAGGTTATCTCCTGAATCCACAAAGAGAAGAATTCCATTTTGAGCTGATTGTTTTAGATCTAACATTTTTATGAGACCGACAATATTTAAAGACATACTTTCAAAAAATAAAGTAATATTTCTTAATTAGTATGCATCTAGTTGTTAAATATAGACATAGCAAGTATTATTTTCTAAAAAGAACAATCTGCTAGAAAAAATTTTAAATTGAATTTTGAATTACCTTGTGTCCTGACATCGTAGAGAAGGACTTGGTATACTTCTTTCTCTTCAGGAATGTTGTCATCAAACAAATGCACAAATATCGTTTTATTCAATGACCCCTATGACAAACAGAAAGAAGTTCATCCTTCCATTGCCACTGAACACAAAATATCTCTTGCTTTTATTGGCTTTATAAATTATGCATCTAAATAAATTTTCATTTAAACAAGCAGCCTGTGGATTAAAAAATAAATAAAAACCATTGACTCATGGGGAAACCAGGCTGAAAGTAGACAGCAGCTAATTACAGAGGATCCTGAATGCTGAGCTACTGAATGTAGATCTTATCGAATATGCAATGTAGCTCTACTAAAAATGTAAGACAAAGCAAAACGTTGGAGAGATTTGTATGGCAGTGGTGAATAGGAAAAAGGGGAACGATGAAAAAGGCCGTGTTGCAGGAAAAGTAGGTACGAGAAGGCCAATGCAGTACTCGAGGCAGAAAGTTATGGAACGTGGCTTAATATCAAGGGAGTGGAAATGAGGAAGAAAAAGAATGAAACGGACTATCAAACAAGAATTCATACTGAGTACAGAAAAGAGGTGAAGATGGGAGAGTTATAATTAAATGGTGCTGATTTTCTATCCAAGAAATGCTCTTATAAAGTTATTTCCCACCAATCACCTTCTTTCAATCTATCAGAAAGAGCTTCTAAATGGAACCTCAAAAATTCAGTGTGAACAAGACATAAAAAGATACTTAAGAGCTAAATTTGTTACTGTCTTGCATTTAAAGTTCCAAGACAGTGAGGAGTAACAGAAAAGGACAAGCACTATCCATCCTGTTCAGAATGACACGGTGGACACCAGAAGTGGGAGGGCAGGAGAGCAGCAAGAGAGCTTGGCTCAAATACAAAGTTGATATCTACGATTTCCTTCAAGTAAGTCTGCCAAAGACACAGGAAAAACAAACTCACTTTCTAAAATATATTTATTTATTTATTTTGAGAGAGAGAGAGAGAGAGAGAGAGAGAGAGAGAGAGAGCGCGCACACGCATATGCAGTGGAGGCGCAGAGAGAGAGAGAGCGAATCCCAAGCAGCGGTCAGCGTAGAGCCCAATGCAGGGCTCAATCTCATGAATCGTGAGAAGATGAACTGAGCCAAAATCAGGAGACAGAGCCTTAACTGACAGCCATCAAGGCACCCTGCCCCGGGCACTTTTTAAGTCTTAGATATTCTTCGAGTAATGTTCTTCCTCTAGGTTTCAAAGAGAACTCTCACATCAATCTCTGTTAATCCTTGTTTTACATAATCAGAGTTTTCCCATTTTCTTCAAAATATAGTAAAACCTTGGATTGTGAGTAACTTGTTTTGCAAGTGTTCCACAAGTAAACATTTCTAATAAATTTTAACTTGATAAACGAGCAATGTCTTGCAAAACGAATAGTACATGACACTGAATGTCACATGATCATAAGTGAGCCAATGGTTCTTGAAATTCACTTTGATATATGAGTGCTTTGGATTATAAGCATGTTTCCAGGACGAATTATGCTCGCAAACCAAGGTTTTATTTACATTGTTTTCTCTACATAGCTGTGTTAAATCTTTTCTTTGTAGTAATACCTCAGGAAAGAAGAGTTGTCCGGTAGAGTTACCAAAATTGAGTTCTAGATTTTCCCCAATAATTTTCCAGTTAACAGAAACATTTCCTCGACCAGGGGGTGTTCTTACCACATGGAATTGCAAAATTTCTCCTGCAAATGAAATGTAAAGATTGATAAATGTTTAACAGAAAATAAATAGCACTTCAACCCAACAAAACCCCAATTCCAAACATGCAACTATTACAGCACCTTTTCTACGAACATTAAAAGGCTGTCCTGTTTTGAATTTTCCAGAAGCTTTACACATGCTTATTGTTTAACATAGGGATCCCACTTTTAAATACTTTCACTTAGTAGAACTTCAGGAAGTTCAATATGTAGAAGTTACCAAAAGCACATGCTAAAATGGGAAACACAAACTTTCATACACTCCAAAACATGCACCAGAACATAAATGTTCTGTAAATTAAAGGGGAAAAAAGTCCTTATGGTCAAAACTAGTAATAACACAAGTAAATTCTTCCTTTACTTCTCAAAAGGACACAAATTCCTTACACTGATATGCAATGTGATTTTACACAATGCATGCATAAAAATGCTTGCAAATACCTGAAAATCACATTTCTTCAAATTGTAACTTACATATACCATCAATGATTTTGTTTTATAAAAAGAAATACAAAGGAAAGGTGTCAAATTTGTACATCAGCCTCTGTAACTTCACCAAAGTTACGGTCTTCCTTCCTGGATGATTGAGGTATTTTAGATACTTTCCATTCTTGGCTTTTATCCTTACATAATACTTTGTAAAATTGAAGAAAATCATGACAATCATTTCTTTTCAACTACTCAAAGAGGAAAATAAGTTCCTAGGAAGTATTGCTGATGGCCACATTGCTTGTTGAGAACATATGCTCAATTCAAAAGTCACAGATGATGATGAACACAAAGTTAATGAACTATATCACTAAAAAAATAATTTTTAATGAAAAGATAAATGGAATGGTGTTCCAAAGACTTTAAAAGAACACGAGTTATTTATATTTGTGGCATAGACTTATAGTTGAAATCCATGCATATTCACTCCAAGTATCACTTTTACTTAGTTATCCAATAAGCAAACACTTCTAACACTCTTTAAACAAGGAGAGGAGAAATAAGACAAAATATGTTTACATTTTCTAATATTTTTCTAATAGTTTTTAAATTACTACAATGTTTTTTATTTCTGAAGGTATTTTCTGAGAGAAATGTTTCTTAAAATATCATGGATTAATTAACTTAAAGTTTATCTTAATTCCAGTTACTAAAAAACAAAATAAAAATTTCATGCTAAAGTTAAGCACTCATAACTAATTTTAGGGCAATTAATTTTCTCGGGAGAGTGGAAAACATAAGGCAAAAGTATCAGATTTCTAAATAAGATTTCCCAGATACTTTAATGTATACATTTTTAAGTGTTTTAATACAAGAAAAAATTAATCACCATTACATTAGTAGACTATGTCTGAGAACAAATATTTTTTTTTGAACCATATAGGGACTGCTAGTTAGGAATCAATTTATCTCAAGGTTAGTGAAAGAAAGCCTGTAGAATGAGCCATAACTGCCAAGATATTCAAAATTTATATACTTGTAGAATTCATATGAACAAAAGACAGGCACCACTATGAAATCCTAGAGTTCCTCTATTGTATACCTTCTAGAATTTCTCATAGGGCAGCTCTGTATTCAATGAAGGGTTTATTAACTGAGAGACATAAAGAGAGCCTTGGAGTAATTAAGCAGTTTCACCTACAGTGTGGTCTGGTGACACAAATAAAAAGGTTTATAGTCATGGTTTTTTAAATTTTTTTAAGTCCCAAAACTTACTAATAGTGAAAGAAGAATATTACAGAAGTTTGATCAAGTGCTAAAAATGTATTATGAACACAAGTGGCAAGAAAACAAAATGTAGGTCAATATAGATCCACGTTTAAGGGGAACCTATAATCATAATAATAAAATATATGACTACAAGATTGTACACGGAGATCTGTGGGAAAATATACCATTAAAAAGTGAAAATAAAAATGAAATGCTAAGGAGAGAAAAAAAGTAAAGTCCTCCTACAAACTTAATGCGCATAAAATGCTCAAAGTCTAAAAACACCCATTTGATACCACCTTTAAAAATTTAACAAGTTACCATGCAAGTAACTTGCAAGACAATACTGCAAGAAACACAGCTTGAAGCAGGATACACACACAAACACACACATATAAATAAATGGTAAAGAAAGTATTCCTTAAATACAATCATGTAAGCCCACTGTAAATCATGTGAAAAAGCACAAAGAGGGTGAAAATTTTCCTAACAAATAATCAAAATGACAGTAGTGATATTGCCTCTTTAGGAAAGACTCCCAGGAACCAGGTCCATTTAATATGCTTCCTGGGAAAAATTATCAGAGTTACCCTCTACCTGGATGAGGAGTCAAGAAACAGTCACAGGAAAAGGAAGACTTAGAAACAGGTGCTTAGTCTTTTAAGAATAAAAGGCAAGGACAAAAGGAATGCCCTACAGAGGGCAAGTTATAATTGTCATATAAATATTTTGCTAGGTGCTATGCTACAGTGCCTTCTAGTTTTTGCCCAGAATGAAAGCCTAAGCAATGCCCTTACCTACAGGAGAGTCTGACGACATTCACAGAAGATCATTTTGATATAAAATGCAGAGTCCACCAAAAGTTGGTGATACCATAGAACTCTAAAACAGAAGATCTATCATATAGCATCTAGGCCTAGCCTAATGCAGATTAAGAAATATAAATGTAAAATGTATTTTAACAACTTTAAGTGTTTTGTTTCGTCTACCTGTTCCCAAAACAAACCAGGAGTCTTTCTAAAAGATAAACATCAACTATACCGTGTCCAATAATAATGGAAATTAAAACAAAGGAAATGTATTTTAACAGATACATGTACACATGCTATATATATATATATATATATATATATATATATATAGACCATCCAAATTAACTGCCCTCTACCATAAACAGAAAATGATTTAAACTAATTATAGGAACATGAATCATGTGCAACACAAACTGTCAATATGAACAATTGAGAAAAACGTTGAGTGTGTCTACTCTACAGCAGCTCTGTATGTTTAAAAATTGCATTTCTTGTTCAAATCTCTCCCTAAAAAAGATTCAAACTGTCTCTGAAAAAAGGCACATTTTTAAATCCATTGAATATGGCATGATGATTATGATGTTGCTGAGTTGATGACCAAGTGACACATCTACCATGGATTTATAACTGGCACACATAGTTTTCAACCACAGTAAAAATCTATTGCCCCCTATTTTTAAATTTGTCCATTCCATTTGAAAGAAAGTAATATTTACCATAGGGCATCTGTCCAATTGCTTTACAACAAAAAGAAGAAATAGAATTCTACAGAATTTAGTACACTGTTGAGCACGGAGGCAATTCCTCTCCACAAACTAAAAAGGTATTCCAGAGCCAGAAGTTCAGGATAGTCCACATTTTAAACCTAAACATATAAATGAAACTCCAACACTAGGCCAAAAGCAGGGTTAACACTAGTTAAGTCCACATGGCATGATTTTTTTTTTTACCCTGTTTAAATTTTTTTTAATGTCTATTCATTTTGAGAGAGAAACAGAGCCTAAGTGGGGGAAGGGCAGAGAGTGAGAGGGAGACACAGAATCTGAAGCAGGCTCCAGGCTCTGAGTTGTCAGCACAGAGCCCGACACAGGGCTCGAACCAACAAAGTGCAAGATCATAACCTGAGCCGAAGTCAGATGTTTAACCAACTGAGTCACCCAGGTGCCTCTTACTGTTTGTGTAGCAGTTATCTTGAAGAATCACCATGAAATTCTCATTAATTCACTTTGGTAAACATATATGGTTGATACACATTTCTCTGTGCAAGTTTATGGTAACATACACACAAAATTCTAAATTCTTGAGGCTCAATATAATGTTTTTGAAAAAAGAAAATAGGGGTACCTATGTGGCTCAGTCAGTTAAGCGTCCGACCTCGGCTCAGGTCAGGATCTCACAGTTTGTGAGTTCGAGCCCCGCATCGGGCTCTGTGCTGACAGCTCAGAACCTGGAGCCTGCTTCGGATTCTGTGTCTCCATCTCTCTCTGCCCCTCCCCTACTCATGCTCTGTCTCTCTCTCTCAAAAATAAATAAACATTTTAAAAAAAGGGAAAAAGAATTAATTTAGACTCCTGAAAAAACTTATGAATAAAGGTTTAGGAAAGCATGTAAAGGAATCGAATTCACCTCAAATTTTATTTAGAAAATAAGAAAAATCTAGGGAGCCCTCATGCAAGCAGTAAAAGTAAGTCAGTGTTTTATTTCCAGTACCAAACTCATGCCTTCAGAGAAATATGATAACGCACATTTTTGACCAATAACACAAGTGGCCTACTGATTTTAATTACTAGTTCTTTTTTCTCTTTGCAAAAAAACCCCCATAAATACATACAAGTTACAAGCCCACAGACAATGCTTTTGGTTATTAACAAAATGAAAATGTTTTAAAAGTTTCTAGAAGGGCTTATTTCAACTTCTAAACTTATCTTGCCACAAAGCAAGCACTTTGTGGATGGGCACTGATGTGAGCACCCTACGTGGAGGAGCACTGCCTGAAGACTTCCACGTTCTTAGATATTTGCTTCCCATCCCAAGTTGTCCTTTAAAATCCTCTACATTTACTACTGTTTCCTCCAGCCCATTTGGGAATCTAATCTCACTTGCTCCCCATGTTACTTTCTTCTTCTGATAATGAATGAAAACACACTCTTCTCTCAGTCTCTTCCCACCTCGGGGAGAGCCTTCTCGCTCTCCCAAAAGGTCTTTTTTCTTTCCCAGCATTTCAGCCTGGGTGTTCCACATGGTTCCATCTTTAACACCTTGCTTTTCTTCCTCTATCCACAAAGATCTTATTAATTTTCCTCACTTCAACTATTATCTCTAAAAATCCAATTTCCACCTATAAGCTGAGATAGTCAGGGTCTCTGATCAATTTGCTTCTCTCACATGGACATTGGCACTCAAAGTCATTATTCTTTCAACTCAAATCATGTGAAATATTTACCAAAAGTTCCTACAACGTCAAGTTATGCAGCAGATTAAATTCAAGTAAAACATGTTTTCTTCTCACAGATTTCCCTATAGAGTAGTAATGGACTTTGAGTTCACACAGTATTGTGTTTAAGCTCCACTATGAATAATTGTGTGCTACTTAATTTATCAGAAATTCAGTCTCCTTGTGAGAATATTAGGTGTATACTATTATACCCACTTTATAGGACTAGTGTTCAAATGAAGTATAATAACGGATGTTAAATGTCTGGCACACAGAAGAGACTCACTAAATGTTATTGCTGCTGTCATTATTATTAAGATTAACTTCTACAATGACTTTTATATTACAAATATTTTTTTGAGAGTTGATGATGTGTCTTTAGACTGCACTTACAGCAACCTGTTAGTCATTTTTATTATCGCTATGACATGAGATTCTAAACCACAATAAAAGGGAAGAGTGTTGAAAAACAGCTCAGACACTTGTACTGGGAAGTTAAATAAACTCCCATGTTTAGAGTAAGGTAAAAGGTAATGCACACTAAAACATATGTAGTTTCCAGCACAGCAATTAACTAGCTGTATGACCTTGTCAAGTCACCTAATCTGTGTCTTAGTTTCCTCATCTGTAAAACACAAGTCCAAATACATGAGCTATATCCTTGTCATTTCTTATCTTTCTGAGGTACAGTTATTTATTCTTCTAAATACAAACTATAGTGAAGCAAGTTATAAATACCAGTTTTATCTCAAACAGGCTTATTCAAAGACAAAAGACATTGCTAAAATGTTTTAAGTAAAAATTAGCTCATATATGCAAAACCCTACATATGATGTAAAATATTAAGTGAGGATTCAAGAAAATCTTTATTTTTAAAGAAAAAATGGACACATTCTAATTTTTTTCTAGTTTGGCACTTCATTCATAAAATACATCAACACAATATAAAATCCACACTGAAATATTCTCCAACTGCAAACTACTATTTGTTTTGAACAAGGAGCCAGTGTTTCACAGTTTAATATCAACAACTATCACTAGGTACATAGACACTTGCTAGGAACTATGATAAGCACTTTACATTCATTAACTCATGTAATCCTAAAAAAACTATGACGTAAGTAGTATTTCTTGTCATTTAACATACGAGAAAGCTGAGCACCCCAAGTCTGACTAACTCCCTTATAATCACACCAGTGGGAGGAAGCAAGCTGGAATCTTCAAGGCTCCTAAGTATTTGCACAGTTCACTATAGAGCCCTCTCCCAGCTAAGTTCCATGCACACTATATACACAGCTCTACAAAATAACGAAAGGATAAAAAAGAAACATCGGAAACTTTAAAAGAATAAACAAAAAATGACTTCCATGGAAAAGAGAATGAATGTGCTGAACAAAAAAAGGAACCCACCTTCATGGCCTATGACAGATCTCGAAGTTGTCTGAAAGCTAACAATTCCCGCCACGTTGTCATTGGCCAAAATATTCACTCTAACAGTGCTGGAGCTGGGCAAAATTCTACTTCCCCCTTCAGTGTACACCAAACTAACTATGATGCTTTCATCATCCTCTGGCTCAGAATCATCCAAAATGGCTAAGACGGCCGTCTTTCTGGTTTCACCTATTAAAAAAAAATTAGTACAATAAAAACCGAAGTAACAAAATCACCAACATACAGAATTCACGAAAGTCCCAAATTACTTCCATTTTAAAAAGGTAAGGGGCACCTGGGTGGCTCAGTCGGTTAAGCGTCCAACTGCTGATTTAGGCTCAGGTCATGATCTCACCATTCATGAGACGGAGCCCTGTCTTGGGCTCTGCAATGGCAACGCGGAGGCTGCATGGGATTCTCTCTCTCCCCCTCTCTCTCTGACCCTCCCTGCTCAAGTTCTTTCATTCTCAAACAAACATTTTTAAAAAGTTAAGTAAAAACATGTAAGTGAATATCATGAACAGTATTAGTGCCACTATAAGCAAAAGTTGTATGTTAATCTGTATATCCTTTCACATATAAAACCCTGTAAAATTTTATTAACATGGACAGATTGCGGAGAAGGACATTTTGAATTATTGAAAAAATTTTTAAAGGGTAGAATTATTTCAAAGAATCACAGTTTTATTCCTGGTCTTTGCCTAGAACAATGACCTAGCCAGGGAAAGGATTTCTAAAGCATGTTCTTTCAGAAACACCTCTCTCTCTAGGTGAGTGGAGTCTCATTCTCATTCTGGCATTGCTGTGAATAATTTTCTTTAGGTAATCGAGCCAATACCTCCCTAAAAGACTAGGAACACTTAGGAAATAGCAGTCAAAGAGTGGCAAACAGAAAAGGGATGGCAAATTCTGAGTGAAAAGAACCAGCCTGAATGAGATGAGTCTTTGGATGACTACATGACAGCATCAAATATCAGTTTCCAAGAGGTGGGGAAATGAAGGAAAAAGGCAAAAGAGGAATTCAGAGGGCTGTGTAACAATGACAAGGCTCAAGCAATCTATTTTCCCATTTGCACTAGGATCCCACTAGTGTGCATGAAGCAACACTAAACACCTCTAAACATGACACGGCTTCTGCAGATCAGCCTATTTTCCTCCACCTAATTCTTTACCACTTTCTGGAAAGAGGATGAAAGGGTGAGATGAGAAAAGGCAGGAAAAAGGAGAAAGGGGATACGAATGCATGTTCTCTCATGACCCTGTTGCATTTCATCAATTCACAGTATCATGACTGCCTCAAGAGACTACAGATTATCTAAGAATCTGGGTTAGATATTAAATATAGTCCATTTTGTGTGATGCTAAAATTATAATTCAAGGTAATACTAACCTAAAAAGTATATTACTTTTTAAATTTTGGTGGGGGGAGAATGAGTGGAGGATGGGCAGAGTGAGAGGGAGAGAGAGAATCTTAAGCAGGTTCCTCATCCAGTGCAGAGGTGAATGTGGGGCTCGATCTCACAACCAAGAGATCATGACAACAAAATCAAGAGTCAGACGCTTAATCCACTTAGCCATCCAGGCGCCCCAATGCTATTACTTTATATAACTTTCTCTGTAGTTACTAAAGCTGCTGGAAAATCTAACTTTAAATTTTCATCTCCAGTCATCCTCATTATGTTTTCATTATTTCCTTTGAAATAAGGAGAAATGTTACCAATTACCAACCTGCGGTCCCCACTCCACCAAGCATATCATATTCCATTATTCCCAAAATCATTTACTAGGAAATAACCATTATAGAAATGTGATGTACTATTTTTAAATTTTACTTTTAAATTTTAATAATTTACTTTTAAAATTTATTTTTAAAATTTACTTTTAAAATTTATTTTTAAAATTAAAACATAATGCTTATTAGATATGTCAAAAAGTATGCTACATATGCATCATGATCATAACCTCCAATTACTGTTTCTAAAAACAGTATATGCAAAAAAGTTAAACAACAAAAGATGTAATCAATTGCTCTAATACATGGAATTGTGAATAGTATTTATTTCCTTCTTTTTTTTGTATATTGTGAGGCTTTTTTAAGTGTCCATTTTTTCATTCAGGCAAACTCTATGCTAAAAACTATATGGAATCTATAATTGCCCAAATCAGGATTTAAACAATGATCTTAATAAAGATATCTTTCTCCCACCCAAAGATAATTATTTTAACATCTAAACATTCCAAATCTAAATATCATGATTCAATTAGACCTGAAAAAGAAAACCCATGAATCCAACCCTAATTCTAATGTGTTGGCCAAGTTACCTATAATTATATTGTTCATGAAAATTTACAACAGTTATCCCATCCAAGCCTAAGAACATTATTATAAGTTGTTCTATCACTAGGCTTAATTTAATATGAATGAAGTCATCAAAGTTCATACTGTTTATACTTACAAATTATTTTCATTGAAAATCCTCATGGGTAAGAAGTATTGATAGATAGGAAAATGAGTATTAACTGAGAAGCTTTTTAATATGTACTAGAAAAATCAGGATAAATCTTCATGCCTAAATAGTATGAAATTTGGTAATTTCCCTTACAAAATTAGAACTTGCCTTAGAGTTGCCTGTTTCCTTAAAGGTACTGCTGTAACTATAAAGGAATAAGATACACACATTCCCTGAAAATCTTTTTTGAATAAACTAAAAGAGATACAAGTCACTCTACATATGCCATGTCAACTACTAACAAGCTAACTTCTTTTTTAAACCATACTGCACTTTCATATATTAGCCACAATCTACACAGTAAGAATTCTTATGAACATTACCATAAAAATTGACTAGAATGACTTTACCGGGGGAAACCAAACCTCATTTAGAACCATCACTTACCTTCAGCAAAAGTCAGAATATCTCCAGCACCTACAAAATCTAAACCTTCAGTAGCAGTTCCACCAACAACACGCCATTCGACTGTCACCTGACCTAAGCTGCCCCCCGTCCTGAGGATCATCAGCTCCACTGTGGTTTGGGGCTGTTCCTGAACTTCGACATATAAGCCATCTTCTGAGGTATTGGGACTAATACTGTAGATCACAAACACTCCAAAGGCATCACCATTTAATGCTATGACAACTGTAGAAGTATTTGGCTGTCCTATGGTTGGTTGGTTTTCAAAACTGGCTGTGATGTTCATGAGGTGAACTTCAAGGAGAGAAATTAGAAAACTCTCATCCATCTCTGGGAAATCATCAGGAAGAATAGAAACTGTGAGATTTGCAAATTCATCACCTTCCAGCATTATGGCCCATTGCCTTGTCACAGGCTCATAGTCACTCCCAGCCACAGCCTGACCACTAAACAGAGATGCTACCCTTGTCATGTTTTTCCTGTAGGTCCAGGAGTCTGAGATGTTAACCAATGGACTGATCCATGATGTCATCCAAAAACAGTGGGGGCCCTCAGAAGCACTGAAAAATGAAAATGCCAAGCATGCATGTTCTTTGAGACACAAAGTGGCACAGGTATACTGGGGTTCCTCCATTGCAGAGACATTCACCCAAGTTCTCCACAGTGGGTCAGGCACCCCTTGAATTGGCGATTCATAGTAGGACAGTAAATCTTGACCTTCCTCCACCGCAAGAGCCACTACATCAATATCAGAAGTACTGTAGAACAACAACAGCCGACCAAAGTGCCCTCCGCTAAAACATGGAGTGACAATTAAAAGACAGGTTAAGCACTCAAAGCAATCTGTGGATTAATTAGAAAAGGAAAATACTGACTGGAGTTTTTACTTTTTTTAAGTGTAAAAGTAATAGTACAAATGCAACCATGTTTCTTAATTATATTTGTCATTCAACATTTTACTTTCTCGTGTAAGGGAATCCTGCTGGTTTGCAATTAAACAATAGTTACTCTTAACCAAGCTATTCAAAGATAGCCAAATCATATCCATTTCAGAATTATTGAACAGAATTAGAAAATGAATTTTCATTACCAGATTTCACAGAAACAAAGTAATAACGATAATGGCATGAGTTCATTTTAAGGAAATGTAATTACTTGCCACAAATTCCCAACACCTCATTTTTCTATTTCTGAAGGAGCTCGGTGAACTGTATGCTGCCTCACACACACACATGCAGAAAACACAACCACTTCATACAGCATCTGAATATTCTTTAATTTGGAAGCTAGTTGTATTTAAGTTCTAATTCAAAAAAACCAGAGATTAAAGCAGTAACTTTCTGTGGTTAGAAAGCCCAATGATGTATAATCTATTATCCATTTCACTAAGAATAGGTATGATAAATATATTGGGTTCTTCATATTAATAGGCATAATTCAATTAACAAATTACCATAACCTAGAAAATAATTTATATTTTATAATAACCACAAAACCTAAATTATTTAATTGCACAAGAGGTCACTTCCTACCACCCACAAGCCCCATCCCCCCCACAGACAGAAGCCATTAGTTCATATACCTTCGCCTGACAGTTATGTTAGCACAGGAACTTCGCTCCAGAGGCTCTTGAACACGATAAACCGACTGAACAAAGGCTACTGTACCATAAGGATTATCATTGGCAGGAATAATAATATTTGCCACTCGATCTAACCCAATAGTACCTCCACCAGAGGCATCAGTTAGCTGCACTTGGATAACCTAAAAATACAGTGAAAATTTCCTTAACAGAATCCCAGTTCTGAAATTAAAATAACAATGATGCAGTGGGAGAGGAGGGGGAATCAAACATATTATCCATACAAAAACAAGGACAAAATATAATGTAATATGAATGGACTCAAAGAAACTTCCATTACATTTATAAACCCAACATGTAACAGAATAATCCATTATCAACTTTTAATAATAAAGCACAATTATATATAATAAACACAGGATACTTAAATTCCTTAATATTCAGCAATATAATCTTGGGAATCAATTTTTAGATCCTTGTTTATAGTTACCATTTCAGTAATACATTTTATGTTCATTATATACATTTTTTTTATTTAGGGAAAATATTGCATGTATGTTTTATAAGTAATCTATTATGCTTTATTTTCCACATTATCTTAAATGGAAATTCTCTAACAAAATGTAAAACAAAAGACATCATATCATAATGCCACCTAATTTAGAGAGAAGGAAAGAGAAATGTTTTATCTGTATTAACTAATATCCAATATTTTAGAACTGAATAATGACATAATTATCACTCAAGTGAAATGTTATGGACTTCCTTTCTATAAAAATCTGATTCTATTACAGAATAAATGCCATTAAAAGTAATTTAATGAGACCTAGGCTTTAATAATACTTGAATTTCATAATATAAAATTATCTTTAGCTAATATATATTAATAATGAACCAACTTTCCCACTGAGGCTCTATTTTTATTTGCCACCTAGCTTATTTACCATGAAATATCAGGTAGATATGTCTAACGTGGTATCTGCCATATACTAAATTCTCAAAACTATTGAAGAATAAATAAAGAAGTAGAAAATCAAAATCTAAATTTAATTAACATCAACTGGCTAGCACTCAAGCTAAAAGGGAATCTAGATACAAACAAATTAACAGTTTATATGGAAAAATGTATAAATATACATGTTAAATCTATAAATATGTATATTTAATCATTCAATGAAAATGTTGAAAATACAATGTAATTGCACAAAAAACTTATAAAATTCAATATGTACAAGAACTTTTTCTAGAATATTCTTGCTTTTGTTATCTGTAAAAATCACTACCATATTTTGAAAATTCTTGTAGAAATAATTAACTTGACATTCTCTATAAATGCCACAATAAGAGCCATCTGTTCTAGTCACTATAAGACAAGGTATGATTTACAGTGTCATTCTATACTAGCCATTCCTCTCACCTCTTCGATCTCCGGAACGTCGTCAGCCAGGACCTCTAACAACAAGGTTTGAATGGTTTCCCCAGGGGCAAAGGTCACATTACCTGAGACAACTTGCAGGTCACCAGTAGCAAGCTGTCCATTAATGGTGGCGACCCACTGAACAGTAACATTGCCGAGTGTCCCAGAATTTCGAATTATTGGCAGGTTTACCTTCACTGAGTTAAACTCAGGTTCCTCTACAATAAGTTTAGTAATCTGAAAACCTGAAGGGCAGAACAGAGTTCATTTCAAATACAAAGAGAAACTGAGGCAACACAGAGCTAACCATTATTACCCTATAGTTGATTCTTTTTTTCCCTTAAGCAGTCTTTCAAAATTTCCAAATTATTGTTCTCTATGATAGAAACAGAAACCACAAACTCAGGATCCCACAAGGCCAGGCATATACCAGTCATGAGTGAAGTGGGTCTACTAAGTTCTGTGGCTAATTGCACAGCAGAAGCCTGGATCAAAGAGGCAGCTGTTAGTTTGTACCCACAACTGATGCTATGCAGAAGGAGGCTCAGTGTTGTCAGATTTCCTGCTAATCATGAAAGCCCAGAAATCCAAACTTTTGTGTAAATTTCTGTAAGTTAATTTTTGAAAAAATTGTCTAAGATCCACAAAACACATCTCGAGGTCATATCGGACTTAAAAGCCTAAACGTTTGTCCCTTACATATTTATGCTAAGACGTTGATTCCTTTTAATAACCACTAAGCACTGCGAGTGAGGGTGTACAGGTATCCTATGTTATCAGTAACAGCAGGTTAAAAAGAGAAACATGATCAAATTAATCCTAAGTCCCTAAAAAGAAAGAAATGTATGATCTATATCAATGAGTTAAAACTAGTTTGGTTACCAAATAATCCATAGGGGTCATCAGAGGCCTCAATGATAATGATCGCCTCTGTTAACACCCCTAATTTGGCTCCTCCTGTTGTCTCATTCAGCAGTTGCACAAGAAAAGATTCTTCCAGTTCAGGGTAGATGTCATTAATGATGTATATTGGCACAGCTTTACTGGTTTCCCCTTCTAGCAAGACCACATCCGATGAAGCTATGCTATAATCTTCACCTATAAAGATAAATAGCAAAATGCTAAGACAATTCCCTAATATGGTAATAAACATGCCATATACTAGTGAAATATTATGATGTATCAAATTTCACAGACATACTTGTAAAGCTTTTTTAAGGACAATGACTACATATACTCTAAACAAAATGATTTTACCTCTCTTCCCAGAAAAAATGGGTTTGAGATCATAAAATAATGAAAAAGACCTCCAAAAGATGTTCAAGTTTATCCTTTCCCTTTTAGTAAAATGCATACATAATTTCTTCTATTTGTCACTAGACATAAATGTCAATACAGACAAAAGAGATGATATGGCTATGGACTCAGACAAAGATACACAGTTATCCATTACCACAAGATAACCCCTTATCTACAAAAGCAAAAGAAAATGTGTACAATACTTTTAAAACGAAAAAGAGAACTAGAATCCTGACCTCACTAGAAAGAAATTATACTGGGTACAGATACAGGCATGTCTGCATTATCAATGTTACCGCTGGAAACTATGGGCTTTCCTATAAAACTGGATTAAAAGCTGCTACTGCATACTGCTCAGGATGGCAGGAGCTTTGTTCCTGGTCAAAGCCTGGGTAGGGAAAGGGAGAGTCCTCTTATGAAGCCTAAGGGCTAATTTCCTAGAACACTGATTCATCCCCACTGTTTGTCAAGATGTAAGGCCCTGTATAGACAGTCAGGTATTCCTCAGTCAGACTACCTAAGATATACATGTGCACATGCGCACATATGCACACACACATGCATACACACACACACACACACACACACACACACACCCCACTTAGGAACTAAGTGGGCCTTGTTTATTACCTTTTCAAGCAAATATCATATCCAAATGATTTATTTCAAAAGGTCAAGCATGTTATCCTGTCCATTCACACGCCCGTTCCTCTGAGTGCATGCTAGAAAGATTCTAACTGAATAGCTCTCTGGCAAATCTCCATCTAGATGCTATAACCGCACCAACAAAAAAGGCAGTCCCCTAATGCTTGCATTTGGCAATGAAATCATTTTGCTTACCCAGAATAGTTAATGCAAGCCATTGCCTCTTCCACATTCTTCATAAATAAATAAACAAGCAAGATAAATGGGTTGAGAGTCAAGACTGTTGCCAAGCACTGCAATCATGTGGCTGCACATTTTATCCTGCATTCCTCAGGATCATTTACACATGAATCCCTTTCAAAAAACTAAAAAGTACACATAGAGAAAGCCTAACAATATTTTCCTTAGTTTACTTTTCGTTGGTACGTGCATATTTTGGTCATTTTAACTTTAAAGTTCATATATAATTTTGCTAACATTTCTCAAGAATTCTGCAAAACTGGTGCCATAAATGCAAGATAAAAGCTCTACATTTATGCCTTTAAAAAGATGCAAGAGAACTATTGTTTTCTAGTTGATTTTTCTCACTACATCTCTAAGTGGCTTTGTTAATTAAGAATATAATTTCCCTCTAAAACACTTCACTGCTCCTTGGATGTCTCTTCTCACCCGCCACTGCAGTTATTGGCACGGCTTTAAACTTCACAGAAACATCTGCAAATGCTCCTCCTGCTCTAGTCACATTGATAATGGGTCCAACGTGATTTTCTGCCACTCGAACAACTGGTGCCGAGAGCTGAAGAGTTCCAAATGCATCGTCATTGGCAATGATGATTAGATGAGCAATGGTTTCGACCTTAGGCCCAAGGCGTGGGGAATTTGGAACTGAAAGAAGAAAAGCTAATGTATCAAAATTCTACAAACTGGCCAAAAGTTACCAGGAAGCCTCAGCAGCAAGATCAGCCAAATGAGAGCTTCATTTGGTATTTTCTCTACTATGTATATCAAAAAACATTTAGTGACTCTTATGTACTGGCACTCATCTAGACACTAGGGAAACAAAAATAAATTAAACAGAAAGTCCCTACTCTCTTTTAGCTTTACATTCTAGAGAGATTTTTATTATAGAATCTCTAGCAGAGGAATAGTCACCCTGCAGGAATAATTTAATAAGTATTGGAAATTTGTCAAAAGGCAAAAAATGATTCGAGTGTGACTAATCATCACTTTGCATAATATTAAAACAGATAATGATGACACCTACAGAATTATGCTCTTCTAATTAGTTACCAGCATGCCATAAAATTTTTTTAAAAACAGCATTTCAGTTACAAAATTGAGTAGGAAAGTAATTAAGCTTCGTGCCCTCAAAGACCAGCTGCAAATCATCATTCTCTAATTAAATTACTGCCTCTCTGTGTCCCTGTCCTTGCTCACAAACCTGTTCCTCTCTGCCCCCTCTCAGTTAACACTCACTCAACTACCTTGGCCAGAAAGCAGTCAGCCTCAATGCTGTCTAACACTGATTCAATCAATTGTGCTCAGTACTTTCAAGGCTTTCTTCTCACTTGCCCCTGATTTTAAACACAGGACCTTCCACAAACCCTCCCTAATTTATTTTCTAGGTTCAATTTCAACCAGCACCCTTGACAAAACTACATAACAAGAGACCTTTCAACACAAACGAAGCATCAACAAACTCTTATTAGCAGTAAACAATTTTGAGTTGGTAAACTCTCTAACGATTGTAGTACTTGGACATGTGTGATAATAATAAAATTTAACATTTTCTGAGAATTTAATCTAAAAACAATAACACCATTTAATTTCAGTGGTATAGGCCGAGACCATGCTAAATTGTATCACAATTAAAATCAAAATCAAAAATAATGATTTATTGATAATGAATCAATATAATATAATTAAATTCAACTAGATTAGGCAAGAATTTGCCTGGCATTGTTTTAAGCATTTTTCTTGTATCAAGTTATTTAATCCCCACACTCTATGGGGCAGCTAACATTGTCCACATTTTACACATGAGGAATCAGAGGCACAAAGATGGGGAGGAAGTCACATATCACGCTAGCACTTGGCGGACACATCAAGAGGCATCCTGTAAGGGGCTGTCTAAATCTCTCATTCCCCACAGACAATTCCACATCAAACCAGGTATAAAACCTTCAATTACCCACAACTGTTCATTCTGCGCTATGCTCTTACCCACGTGCTGATCACCTCTTGTCTTACTGCTCTCCTCAAAATTAATGAGTATACGCAGAGCACAGCAAGAGAGACCCTGCTGGGTCCTACACTGATTTTGTCTATTAAAATTTAGTCACTATCACACAGATTTGCATTTAATTGTTCTTTAATTATTTCACATCGTATCTTACACCTATTGTGAGTTGCCCCAAGTACGCTGCCTGGTTCCAGGAACATATCAAACATAAAACACATAGTGATTGTTTCTCCCATCCTACAGCACATTGATATTCTGCATATACCATGCCATTAACAATAATTGTTCATACCTACTGAATGCTTACCAGGTGCCAGACACTGTATTCATTTTCACATACATGATTGTATTTCAGTCCCATGGTATTTCTGTACAATAGGTAAGGAAACTGGGGGCCACAAAAAAATTATGCCCAATAGTTCATTGCTGTAAACTGGAATATAAGTTCTCTTAACACCAACGCCCAAAGCCCTAGCTACCACTGTATGTGATACTCCCTTCCAGGTTTATTTCTATCGTATTCAATAAACTGTGAGTTCCTTGAAAACAAGGCATTTTTTAAATTCTTAATTAATAAGATTAATCACTGGGTTGTATTACAAATTTTAACTAATCTTAAATCTTAAAAAAAAGGGATGGGGTATTGTGTGAGAATTTTAACCTTGACTGTAATCTGAACATTTAATGTGAGCAGTTGTCCTATAAAGTAAATTTCCTTCTATAATCCTGGACTACAATTACTTACATTGTGGACAAGAATGCTGCTCACAATATAGTATACCCATCCAGGTATTACAGTAAGGTGAAGAAATTTATTTATGAGAAAACTTAATTTATATGGCAAAACACAGTCAACATGTAGCTCTTGGAATATTACTTTTGGAATATGTAATTCCAGCTTCCTTAAGAAGGTTTTGTTTTCTTATAAATATTGCCGTAAAACTGATGTTAAATTAATATCAAATTAATGTCACTAATCTTCCTTGTTCCCTTATTCCAGGAATTCTAGATTTTTCTCTTTATTTAAAAACACGTTTCTAAAAGTTACATGGCCGCTTAGAGAGATATTAACACAATAACCACTTTCAGGTCCGCAAGCATCAGGCATGCTCTCTACCAGTAGCCACCAGACTCTCTACAAAGCCACTGAGCCACAACCCCAAGGGGAGTGGCTGCTACTTTTCAAAAGAAGTTGCTGCACCAGATCCTCTGCCCAACGTGCGTCACTCCTCATTCTTATCCCCAACTAGTGCCTTCTTCTCAACTCTCAGTGACTCACAAATTTACAGGATTTCTTACTGCTACACAATCCTGTCCCCCTCCCCTCATACAGTTGCTGGATCTACCTACTCATCACCAAAGAGGCTACATGAGTTAGGGAATCTTCCAGAGTGGATCAAAGTGAGGGAGGCTCAGGATCCTACTTACTACCAGGACTGTCCCTGAAATCCCCAGATTAATTCTAGAATGATTTTGAAGCTGTAATACATAATACAATAGTACTAAAGGTCACTCGCACAGGACTACATAGAGGCTTTTAAAAATTAAGTCTGGGAACATTAGAGACCTGTAGAACATGACTTCTTGTTTTCAAGTGTCCCACTTCCATTTGCCTTATAGATCAACTTTTGTATGATGATGCTTTCAGAGTCAGAGCTTACTATTTTTAGAGAATTTTCTGCTGTACCCAATTCTTAATTTATTATTTTAGGATTCTTACCTCAATAATAATAATAAAAACACACTAGTGGTTACTTACTTGGGCGATTCTGTACTTTCTCTATTAAAGTAGAGTTGAGGAGTTCAACAAACACAGACTCCGACCTTTCTGGTTCATCATCATCCAAAACTGAAATAGTTATGGTTGCCTCACTCTGATTGGCTCTGAAAAGAGCAAATCCAGAAGCTGGCATATAGTCTCTTCCTTGAGTTGCTCTGGCTATACTGGGTGGAAAATAAGGTGGTTTTTCCATATCATCCAGTGTTGCATATGTGACTATGACTTTTCCCATGAGGCCTTTTAACCTTATCACTGATAGTGTGATATTCTGGGTTGCTTCTTCAACTTTGATAGGCCTATTTTTCTCGGAAAAGATGAAGACCCCACAAGGATCATCACTAGCCAAAACTGTTAATGTGGCATTAGTGTGAACTCCCAAAGAGCCACTGGACACACTGATGATTGACACAGAGAAGGCCTTATCCAGTTCTGGATCTTCATCCGGAAGTATTTCCACTGTGATGTTGACACTCTTCTGCCCAATCTCAAATGTGACATTGCCAGAGGTGAAGGCAAGATCGCCATCAGGATCAGAGTCTATGCTCCAAAGCAAAGTCACTTGAGACAGAGCTCCATGGTTTCTCAGAATCTAGAAGATATTTAATGGTAAAATGTATTAAAAGAGGGATTAAAGTGATTGATTTAGAGGTTTTTAAATATAGAATGATAGCAGTATACTCAATTTTTATTTTATTCTTTATAAGTTGTTATCAATAATATAAGATTCTAGGGGCACCTGGGTGGCTCAGGTGGTTAAGTGTCCGACTTCAGCTCAGTTCATGATCTCCCAGCTTGTGGGTTTCAGCTCCACGTTGAGCTCTGTGCTCACAGCTCAGAGCCTGGAGCCTGCTTCGGCTTCTGTGTCTCTCCCTCTCTCTCCCCCTCCCCCTTCTCATTCTCTGTCCAAAAAATAAATAAACATTTAAAAAAAGAGACTATAAGATTCTTGATGGCAGGGAAGAAGTACTACCCATCTTTGAAGACCCTCAGAGAGTCAACTTAAAAAGTGATGTTGCATGAAGCTACAAATTGACTGAATATTTTTAGCTTCTAACTAAACTACCTACAGCTGTATCTTTTCTGCAATATTAGTAATGAAGCAAATGTAATTAATAATTTATTATATATGTATATATTTTTTTACAGTTTATTTATTTATTTTGAGAGACACAGAGAGAGCACAAGCAGGGGAGGAGCAGAGAGAGAGGGAGAATCCCAAGCAGGTTCCATACCACCAGTGCGGAGTTCAATGCGGGGCTCGAACCCACAAAATGTGAAAACATGACCTGAGCTGAAATCAAGACTCAAATGCCCAACCAACTGAGCCACCCAGGTGCCCCTATAATTTATTATATTTAAATGCACTCATGAATATTTTTGTTTTTACTGCAAGATGGTATACGCTTCATTGTAAGGAATAATGAATGATATTTTCTGAAAAGTTAGACAAAAACTCATTTCGGAAAACAAATTATTTCCTTTTATCTTCAATGTAATATGGAAAACTCACCAAAAAAAGTATTTCACCCAAGGTTTGATAAAATATATTTAAGAAGAAATGCTTTTGCCAGTAACATGTTAAGAAGAGTAAAGAGGTTTAAAATTACTCCAAGTCCCAAATAATAATTTTTATTTATACTTAAATCTGAATGTTAATCAGAGTAACATTCAAGACAACAATTTTATAAAACTTGATCCCTTCTTTTCTTTTTTTCTTTTTTGAATAATTAGTTATCCTTTCTAATATTGAATATCTGCCACAAGAGTGCTAAGGGATGTATTTTGAGTGATCTTTCTTCATTATTTACATAAAATTTGAGGAAGGTGAGCAAGCTTCTAGCTCATGCCAGTTGTTTAACAATAGAATTCTGCTTAATTCCTAACTGGAACAAAGCAGTGTAGGAAGTACACCTACACACACACACACACACACACACACACACACACACACCCCATAGAGAGTTTTCATTATTAGTGCTGTTCATAAATGTTTTGGATTTTCTTTCTCTTTGGGAGAGAGATGAGATAGGATTGCATCTTTCTACCCGTTAACATTAGGCACTGCCATGTAACTTGCTTTGACCACAAAAGTGTAAATGGAAATGTTATGAATCACAAGAAACTATAAGAGCCAGTATGAGGTTCTCTACATCCACATTCCCACCCCTCCCTACAACCCTCCCACCCCACCAACCACCATGAAGACAGAAGGACTCACTGAGCTGTTCCCTCTGTATCCTTGATCCCTCAATGACTGACAACTGCTAAGTTAAGTTGCAGATATACCATGCGTGGAAAAACAAATCTTTGTTATATTAAGCCACTGAGCTTTAGGAGACATTTTTTACCACAGCCTAAGCGAATTAGTACAACATCTATATAAAATATCACTTGTATAGCTCCACTATATTCCTTAAAGATTTGTGATTCCTCAGAATCACAAGATAAATTTATATGCAAAACTACATAAAAAGACAAATCTTTATTCAAATCCCTATTCAATGATCAATTTGTACTGTATGTACCACTAGGCTCATTCCCCTCTACCTAAAAACGAAAAAAAAAATAACATAAAGGACACCTTCATAATACAATAAAACAACTTTAAAAGAAGACAAAGTGGGGGCGCGTAGGTGGCTCAGTCGGTTGAGCATCTGACTCTTGGTTTTGGCTCAGGTCATGATCTCATGGTTCATGGGTTCGAGCCCTGGGTTGGGCTCTGCTCTGGCAAGAAGCAGCCTGCCTGGCATTCTCTCTCTCCCCCTCTCTCCACTCCTCCCCTGCTCACACACTCTCTCTCTCTCAAAATAAATAAGTACACTTTGGGAAAAAAATAAAAGTAGGCAAAATGTCTAAGGCTGCAGGGAAAAAATGTACTCACATTTAATGTAACAGTGCTGTACCCATCTTCTGGTTCAGTTCCACTGACAAAGAGTGACTCAGGGCTAAATTCAAATACACCATGAGCATGGTCAGAGGCTGCAATTGTCACTAGAATTTGTGAAGCCACTCCTAGACTGGCTGCATGAATAAGTTCCAACAAATAGCAAGAAAATGTTAATAAGTAATTTGCAAACCAAAAGAAAAGCCAAGGAACAACTTTTTGAAAAGAGTTGTTCCATTCACTGAGTACGTTCTAATTTGTTTTAGAAAGAAAGGCAGACACAAATGGTTGCCACACATATTCACGCTTTTATGACCTTTCTCTATTTTGGCACCAACGTGATATACAAGTGCTGTATAAGCACTTGGAGATGAATAAGGAAAACTTGTTTTTCTTTTTCTCTCCTATGAAAGAGAACATTCTTCCACACGGAGTATATGAGGAAAGTCTCCCACAACCTTTGCTGACCTCAGAAGAACATGAGCCAAATGACTTTTGCCTTTATGAAAGAGTTTCCCTATGATTTTCATCAATCTGGCTAAACAGATTCTTGGTTTCTAGGACTATTTTTTCAACATATTATAATACTACAGATCTACCTCTCTTGGCCCCAAATATTCTAATCTTGTAACTAAAGAGGTGCCAATATCTAAAGAAGTACTGAATTATTTCCTAAGAAGTATGTTCAACTTTTATGTTGTATTAATATAGGCAGACAAGAAAAAATGAGGAATTCCAAAAGTAACAGAGTAATGAAATACAGTGGCTCCACGAGGCATTGATGGAAGTTAGGAATGAGAGGGGTAGGAACATGAGTTCTGACCCTAAAATATAAAACCTGAAATTGTGAAAAGGAACATCTGAAGATTAGAAAGAGTTCTCCCTCAAGAAATATGTATTCTATATGTTTTCTCCCAATACAAAAAAAAAAAAAAATGCTGAATCATGCTGGCATATGAATCTACTTCAAAGGCATTCTCTTTTCAGTATATCCTCCCAATGATTGGCAACTAATTCTCCCCATTTATTGCCTCCTTAATTTCTTTTTCCCATATATTTTGATTAAATGCTACATACAAAGACTGCTGGTTTTTTTTGCAAATAAGCATGATACATTTAACATGAAAATATAAATGTTCTATTTATCTCTTTTTAAGTATTCAAAGCTATGCAAAAGATTTTCAAAAATCATTTTATAAATGATATTCAAGCAAAATTTCTATTACAAGTAGAATCAGGAAACCGACTGTATTGGGTTCATACAAAGAAAAGTCTGGGCTTTGGAGGCAGGCAAGAATTTGATTCTGGCTTGATCACTTGCCTAGCTAGGTAACTGTAACACAGAGCAAATAATAGTTCAAAAAGTTGCTGTTATGGTTAATGAGAAAACATGTAAAGGACCTGCACATAGTAGGCGTAAATAATTGGTTAGTATTGTTGTCTCTGCAAAGTTAAAATGCAGACTAGTACAGGGCCTTGGAACAGCTGCTTACCATGTTTGTGAATAGTTGGAAGGAAGAATTCCATGTCCCCGTCACCACTACCACTGCCATCAACCCTAAAGAATTCAGTCACTTCACAAGGAGACAAAGAGACACACACACCCACACAATACACATTGACACAGTGAGAAAATGGAGAGCTCTTAAAACATATCCAGAAAAGAGGAAAATGTAGTAATATTCACCCAATGACATGCATTCTTCCATAAAAAATAAATTATTTTAAATGGTAAAAGTATAATATTAGTCAAGCTACCAATTTATTAAAAATTCATCCAGAGCTTTAGGAAATATTCCATGTAAATAAGTTGTAAATTGGTATTTCTCATTTCTGCCAACTTGACCAGTTTTCTTTTTAAATCACTTACTTAAAGCAATGTATATTGTTTTTAACATTTTAAATATTTTTAAAATATTTGTGGTTGTGTATAACCACAGTTAGGCCTATACGACTATGACAGAGTCACCTTACCATACACAAGAATCAAACTCAAAATTAGGGAAATGCGCCCAACGTTTCCCTCCAGCCATACGTTCAAATTCCCACTTTATTTTCCATCCTCAGACTTGAGCACCCTTTTGCCACTGACATGGTAGAAAGAAGCCTCGGCAAGTGGTGTAAAACCGTCTACTTCACACCTGGCTGTGAGAGATACCCACTGGAAAACCTTCAGCAAGTCATTAAACCTCTTGGTATCTCAGTTTTCTCACCTCTAAAATGTGCTGCTTTATACAGAACTGTTGTAAAGACCAAACAAATAATGTAAAGAATAAAGTACTTCAGCAATATGTAAAGACTATGATAAAGAGAAAGTAGTATTACCTTCACTTCCAATACATCTTATACCCCCCTCATTAATTTATCAAATGTTTACAAACAAAGAAGAAAGGAAGGGTAGTAATGGTAGCAGTAGAAAAGAAGAGGAGTAAGAGAAGAAAGTCCACATCCATACCTATATGCCTGACTGACGTGCTATTTTAAAATCTGCCCTGCTCTTCTGTTCCTCCCCTCAACAGGAATGGGATACACTAGACATGAGAATTTACAACATCACGCATCTGAAATCACCTTAGAGACTTAAGAGACAAAATGAATTTTAGGGAATATCCAGTGCATCCCCTATATTACCTACACATCATGAGAGATGGTGAAGTTCAACACCAATGTACCCTGAATAACATAAAATATCTATGTGGGTGGCTATCAAAAGAATTTAACTCCCCACAATACTGCACTTCTTAGGCAGTCCCTAGCTATGACTCAGAATAGAAGCTGGTACCTAGATCCCTTTACCTCCGATCCCAACTCACTGAGGGGAAAATGAGACTGTCTGCCACTATTGCTTCTAATGAGAATGCAAGACTGGTTTTCAAATGAGTACCCATGCCCAATTAACATGTAACAGAACAGTGCATATTCTAAACATATGGGGAGAAGTTTCTACATAAAATCACTATGGTGACAAATATTACTTCTGAAGATATTTAATGTTACTTATTAATCAATAATGATCACTAACATTTTCTCTATTAAATACGTACTACTGGCTACAAGGGATACAAAGAACAACTTTTCACCTATTTTATAGTGACCTCTAATTAATGAAGTCCTGTCATGAAAATAATGATTCAGACATGCGAGTAATTGTCTCTGGAGGACAAACAAGGCTGGCATTTTTACATGTCGCTCTCCAAAAAAGGCCATTCAGCATATTTATACTGTTCTATGCAGTCAACCAACCTGTGGCACTATTTAGTCCCTTTCCTGGCTTGGCCTCCTTTGCTTTCACCCTGGGCTTTGTGAACACAGGGAAAGGAAATGTGGGGAAATCCTGCATACTTACTCCAAAGTCTCATTACACAGTAAAAGACAATTTTAATATTTCTATTTTACTCAATCTCTCCCTTTGGATGGCTTATACAGTATTGTAACTTTCTTCACTAAAACATGAAGATAATAACAAGATGATAATACAAGGTTTTGTAACGGAAGAAAATGTCCTGCTGATTCCATACCAACTCTCAATTTCTTACATTTATAAAGGGAATATGATGCACATCATATATATTCTATAACACCCCAAGCAGTACCTGAATATCAAATACATTAACACTTCTGCAAAGAAATCTATATAAATAGTTCATCCAAATGGGATAAAGACTATAAATAGCCTCTCTCCAGTGCAGATGGGTTTTGCCACAAAATGAATTCTGACTCCAAAAATCTATGAAAATTGGAGATTTTGAATATCATAATTGAAGACAAAGTACTACTGACCTGTTTTATTGATAATCACCTCATAATAAATTAACTGAAAGGACTAGTTTTTACCTGGGCTACATGTGGAAATAGCTCTGAAGGAGCTACTATGAAAATCCAAAAGTGGGAGAAAGGAAAGATGTGATTTTAGGGGCACCTACTACAAATGACAACTATGATTTGGTGAATGAGAACAATTATACTACTTCATGCTAAAAGCACATCTACTTTAGGAAAAGACCAATGGGTAATAAAAGGGGAAAAAACAATACGAACAGATGGTGTCCTTACAATAAACGTTAGAAATATTAACTCAGAATTAACCAACCTCACAGCAAAAGTCTATGTAAATAAAACTATGAGTTGAATATTGATTTCTAAAACCAATAAATATTCTAACTTTATGTGGAAAGATGGAAATTTTCTTTTTACCAATAAAAGAAAGGGACTCTCCATCAGAAACTGCCTACCATACAATTATTAGTATATTAGTAATTATTAATCTTCAGGGTGCTCTTTCCAAAAACTAGTAATTCACTCATTTAAAAAAAAACGTTACATTGATTCCAAGGATTGCATTTCCTTAATAGAATCTACTATCATCAAGGTGAATGGACAAGCAAATATAAGACACTTTTGAGTCACCAGCTTACCTCCTCCCTCCAAGTTCAATAACTCAACTTTAAAAGATTTTTCCAATTCAGGGACAGAATTATCAGTGATGTTAACAGAAATGTATTTGTATCTTTCTCCTGGTTGAAATTCTAAGGTACCAGAAACACTCTGAAATACAAACAAAACATTTATCCATTAGATTATAATTATTCTGAATATTAATGTGCACAATGAGTATTTACTATGTCCCACATTGTTGTAAATACTGAAACAGAATAACATAATAAGAATATAAACCTCAAAATCCTTAGGTGGATATGTATAGTGTTCAATACAAATTCTAAACAAATATTCTCCACAACTAAATAAAGCAGACAGATTTTTATTTCTCTTGTTTAGCTACTCATCAAAAAGATAGTCAAGGCAAATGAGATATCTGAATATGTGAAAACCACAAATTCCTAAATTAATTCAATGCACATGTCTCTTGACAAGTATATTTAGAGCTATTCAAATTATATCATTGAGTAATGTAATTACTCAGTGCCTAACAACAGCATTTTGGTGTTTTCATTCTGAGAATTTCTCCAAACAATAAATATCCGTCTATTGGGCATTAACATTTTCTTGATTGTACTTGCAACTGCAATTCGTCATACAGATAGATCTCCCATCACAAAAGTTCACATACTACAGGAAAAACAAAAAGTTATTTAAATTCAAAGTCTTACGGTCCTTTTTTACTCCCATCTTCATTATCTCTTAAAAAAAAAAACACTGTCCCCTCAAGACATGAGAATACACCTTAAAGTTGTTCAAATTTTTCTAGTGTTAGTTTGCATGAACAAACTATATTACATTCTCAGGAGCTATTAATGGCCTTAAAGCTAAATTAAGAAACCCAAGTACCAATTTACTTATTCATTTATTTACTTTTTAAAAATATTTACCAAATGCACAGCATGTACAATGGCACCATTTTAAATGCGTGGAATTCAAAAATAACCAAGACAAATCTCTAGCGAGATGGAGAAGATTCTATCAGGAATGTTAACTGTGTAATATAATAATTCAAATAGAATAACAACAGCTGTAAAATACATATAGTTTGCTCAAGAAGGAAGTAATTAACTTTGCCTAGAGGGTAATCATCAATAGAGTAATTCTACAAGTGTTAACAACAGAGATAATATTTGACTGTCTAAGGAAACCATCTTTTAACTTGACCTTTGTAATATCCTACACAATTAGCCATTAACTCTCCAGAAATATGTTTTTCTCTGGTATTCCATATCACACTTGCCATTTTTCCTTAACTTTCTAACTCATCCTTTTTAGTATTTGTTACTGATTTTAACAGTCTCCTTATGACTGCTGTTTATTAGACTCTCTCTAGACAAGGATACCATAGGCTTAGGCTTTTAATATTATTTATATGCTCCCAACTCTTAAATTCCTCTCTCCAACCCCTATATCTAGACTTAAATCTTAATGCCTACTTCAAAGTTTTCTTATAATTTCTGTCAGAATTTTTAAGTCACAATTTTCCCTTAAAAAAATCTATGCCTTATCCAATCCTCTCCACCGTACTAAATTATATAGCAGCAAGTTGTTCATGCCCAGAACTAGGGGGTCACTTTTGACACCTTCTTCTTTTTATCCTTTACAATAAACAACCTTCACGTCCTGCCATTTCAACTCTGACACACTTCTTGAGACCACCTACTTCTTTACATATACATCATGATCTACCTAGTCCAAAATACTAACACCTTTCGCCTTGTTTAGAAAATGGACTCCTTACTGGCCTTTCTGCATCCAGTGCCTATATCTTCCAATCCATTCTCCCCAGTTCAGTTTCATAATCTTTCATAAATATATAACACCTTTCAATTACTTCTCCTTGCTATTAAAATATAAGGCACAAATATAGCATGAGATCTAAGGCCTAGGAAGATTCAGGCCCTTGTTTACCTTATCTTTTATCATGACACCTATCTGTCCACATTCCAGAAACACTGGTCTTCTTTCTGCTCCTCATTAGGGCCATTTAACCATTTTACTCATGCCATTTTACCATGAGATCTCAGGTAGTTCTTCCCTCCCGCTTCACCTAGTTTGCTAGTTTTCTCCTCTTTAAACTTCAGAGCTCAGCATAAGTATCACTTCCCCAAAAAAAGGCCACCTCCACTACCCTATGTCAATATCCACTTCTCTCCCATACCAACCTTGAACATTTCTGTAACTGTGATTCAGTCATTAATTAGCTATTTAATATCATTCTCAAGAGCTGGGAGTAAGCACCTGGATGGTGGGGACCACGTGTACCTCAATATAAGAGAATAAACTTAAGAACAGTGATATCTGATATGCAATTGTCTCCTCTTCAGTAGAGGATCCCTCCTGGCACTTTCCCTCCTTCCCCGACACTTGCATACTCACACACACAGCCTAAAAAGTCTTGCTTTTATATGCTAATGCAGACCAGAAAGAGCTAACCCATCATAGAGAAGTGAAGAAGTTATCAGGTTTTCAGGGAAAAGCAAAGATTACAGTTCAAAGTGAAAACCAGTGACAAACAGGACATCCAAGTACCCTAAAAATCATCAGAAATGTCTTCAAGGGTAGTAGTTTTCTGACTGTCATGAAATATAGGGGCATAGGTTTTGCTTTATTTTGTTTTGGTTATTAAAGAAAATGATAATCCAACTGGAGATTGGGGATTTCCAGAATAACTAGAAATTGGAGACCACCAATATAAGGACTAAAGTATTTCTTTAAGAGAATGCAGAGAATATTAAGCTAAGCTGTAATGTCTTGTGGAATATGTTATATATCAAATTAATTAAAGATACAATAAATGTCAAGGCAAGAGAAATAGAACTTACCCAAGAAAAAGAGTCTAAGAAAGAAGAAATCTGAGAAAACTTTGCCCACTGGACTACAGCCAAAATTAATTGAATTCAATTAGGCAAGGTTTCTGAGGTTTGAACAGAAAACTATATACAAATTACTGAACTCCAAACTATTGTGCAGGTCTTATTAGGAAGAAGGAGGGAAACTAATATTAAATTTTAAATTTTTTTTTTAACGTTTATTTATTTTTGAGACAGAGAAAAGAGCATGAATGGGGGAGGGTCAGAGAGAGGGAGACACAGAATCTGAAACAGGCTCCAGGCTCTGAGCTGTTAGCACAGAGCCTGACGCGGGACTCGAACTCATGGACCGCGAGATCATGACCTGAGCCAAAGTCGGCCGCTTAACCGACTGAGCCACCCAGACGCCCCTAATATTAAATTTTAAAAAGAGGACTCTTTGGGAAAATAAAGTTGTTGAAGGATAGAAAATACATCCTGAGAAGTACAGCCAAGAAGAAATCATGAGCATTTGCTTAATATGAACGAATACTGGTGATAATAAGAATAGGCAGCGGTAACAATGTCACTGTGTATGTGCCATGTATAGTACATGACACTTAAAATGCTGCCATCCATCCTCAGAGCAATTCTGCCCAGTAGACATGGTCTCCTCTTAATGATAAGGATACTAAGGTTAGGAAGATTTGAGGCTCCCAAGGTCACACATTTAGAAGACCAGTTGAAACCCAGTCTGGTCCAGCTCAAAATCCCAAGTTTCTGTTTGTCAGTGCCACACTACTTCTCACTTGGAGAATAATATAATTCAAATGGAAAAGACATGGATATACAATTTCTTTACAATTTTGGACCTGTTTGATGGAAGCATACAAGAGGGTTTAAAATGTTTAAGGGACACCTGGGTGGCTCAGTCAGTTGAGTGTCTGACTTCAGCTAGGTCATGATCTCACAGTTTGTGAGTCCAAGCCTCATGTCAGGCTCTGTGCTGACAGCTCAGATCCTGGAGCCTGCTTCAGATTCTGTGTCTCCTTCTCTCTCTGTTCCTCCCCTGCTCATGCACTCGCTCTCTCTATCAAAAATAAATAAACATTAAAAAAAATTTTAAATGTTGAAGAAAGACGGGTGCCTGCATGGCTCAGTCAAGTGAGTATCCAACTTCAGCTCAGGTCATGATCTTGCAGTTCTTGAGTTTGAGCCCCGCATCAGGCTCTGTGCTGACAGCTCGGAGACTGGGGCCTGCTTCAGATTCTGTGTCTCCCTTTCTCTCTGCCCCTCCTCCACTGGTGCTTGCTCGCTCTCTCTCTCTCTCTCTCTCTCCCTCTCTCAAAAATATAAACATTTTTTAAAATATTAAAAAAATAAAACGTTTAAGAAATAGAATTTTAAATATATACCCTATATATCAAAATCTGTGACATTAAAATAAGTAATATAAGTGAACACTATGACAAATATAAGACACAAGAGAAATTATCAGTATGAGAGCTACTTAAGTGTCAGGCGTTAAAGGACTGAAGTACTTGAATTTGTAGAAATCAACAGGCTAGAGAGCAATCCGTCAGCGCTTATTTTGCTTGTTGAGTATAACAGGGGACCAGTGCAAGTCTCTTCCACTCCCGCAAGGGAAGGACTGAGTCTCTTTGATAAATATGGCTTCCAAATGATCAAGTGATTTACCTGATAGTCCTCAGGACTAAATGCTGTCAGTGACACCGTCCTAAATTCCGCCAGAACCCTCCCCAGGAGTCCTTGTGCCCGGACGACCAACAGTGTCACTTCTCCATCTTCCTCCTGCACGGTGATGTGAGGCATGCTGCTTGCAGGCAGGGTCATCGCGTCCTCAGGCTCAGGGGGCAGCCCTGTGGAGAACTGCAGCAAGCCTGCAAGACACAGAGAGCCATTCTGACCCCAGTGATCTGTGGAAGAATTTCTTCTGAAACATCTTCAGAATTCATCTGAAACAATCTTGCACAATTATTTTGGCCACCAGAATAAAATTCGGAGGGCTTTCATTTAGAAAGACTTCAGTGAAGATTTGATTAACATGCTTTGACACAGAATGTGTTAAGTTTTCAATATAAGTTAAAATTTTCTTTGTCTCTACCCAAAGAATCTCTAGAATATTTGAGTCTCTAGAATTCATTCTTAAACTTAGAGCAGAACATGATAAATGCCTCCCTAAAGGATTTGCAACCCATTTAAGAAAAATTTAACTGTAAAATCAGAGTTCAAGAGCCTCTCAGGTTCCCTACACAGAACTGTTATAGTTTTTCTTGCTTTATGCCCCCCAAAAAACTATTAATTTTCAATATAGAATAACAGTCTCTATTTGTTAGGACGGATATCTGTGATAACTCCACAATTAAGAAAATTATCACTTTGCAGCACAAAAAGAAATTAATATAAACAGACAGTGATAACTTCACTTCTTTAAGCCAGTACAATATAAATTACAAAGTATTTCAATTAATTAGTTGTTAACATATCACTAGAAGATAATTTTTTAAATAAAAAAATTTTGAAAGCCATGAATGAAAGTACTTTTTTTGTTTTAAATAATCCTGTATATACCTTTCAAAATATATTTGTAAACTTCAGAAATTGATCTTTGTATTTTCTTTTATAAACAATGTCCCTCAAAATGGCAGCTTAGAATTTCAAGAGCCCACAAGTTAGAGGACCCAAAGGAGTTCAATTGCAATCATTTGCAAAATATCCCTTCAGAAGTTCTTAACTAGACCAAATATACCCGGAGAAGAGAGCATTCTTCTTCCAGGAGGGCTTGGTTACCATATGGGTGATCACTAGCTTTGATGGTGATATCTGTTGTTTCCTTTTCAGGGTCTATGCTTGCACCACTGGTGGGGATGGATCCCAGCTTCCCATCTCCAGGAATTGCAGAAACCAGCGTCACACGGAAATACTCATTAAGCTCAGGAATATCATCATCAAGAACATATATATTCAGAACCTATAAATGTAAAAATCCAGAGGCATGAAGCAATGAGGCATACAGAAATGACTTACCACTTACCAGAAGAAAATAAAATAGCCAATTAAGTTATATTTAATTGAAGTTACTATGTAACATGATCCACTTCCTTTTTAAAAAATGTTTATTTACTTTTGAGGGAGAGAGAGACAGAGAATGCAAGCATGCATGCACAGGTGACCAGGGGAGGGGCAGAGAGAGAGGGAGGCAGAGAATCCCAAGCAGGCTCTGTATTGACAACACCTAACATGATCCATTTATTAAACATTAAAACACAGACAGAGAAGGACCAGAGAAGTGAATTCTTAAACAATAATGGGTGTCGAGTATGAACACTTTCTGTCTAAAAATATCATATTGAGGGGCACCTGGGTGGCTCAGGTGAGTGACCGACTCTTGATTTCAGCTCAGGTTGTGACCCCAGGGTCAGAGGATCATGCCCCACGTTGGGCTCTGCACTGAGTGTGGAGCCTGCTTGGGATTCTCTCTCTCCTTCTGCCCCTCTTTCCTGCTCACATTCTCTCAAATAAAAAAATAAGTAAAATAAAATAAATAAAATGAAAACACCATATTGATGTATTAACATCATACCATACATGACATATTAATGTATCAATGTAATACCATATTGCTTGTACCAACGACAGTGGTATGACCAACCTCAGGGTACAAAGTTCATAAATAAGGAACTGCATGTTATCTGATGGGATGTGCAGGGGGCAGTTGAACGGACAACATATACATGTCTAGTTCCTGCCTAAGGAACACCTGACATTCTTAGTAGTAGAATTTTTAAAAAGAGATTCAAAATGGACTTTGAAAATCTGGTGTAAGTAATCTTTCCAAAAAAGTAGCAATAACTCAAGCCAAGATCTACAAAATTTAAGTCAAAATCTGAAGTGAAAAAACAATTCCCCTCCCTTTATTAACTGAATAAGCATGCCGTGACACCCACAATGTGCCAAGATTGGAAAATGCCCCAATCCCAAAGAGGCTCACGGGCTATTGTAGGAAAGAGATGACGAGGAAAACATTTAAAACCATGTAAACTGCTAGTTAGTAGGTTACTGGTCTGGTTTTGAATCATTAAATATAGTTATTATAGTATTTAATTAATATATTCCATATACTAAAAATGTAACAAGATATTAATTGATCAAATGCAATGTAAAATGTCATAATAGGGTTATGCACAAAGTACACATAAAAAGAACAGCCAACTTTACCTACTAACGATTTTACAACAGACACGTTTTAAGTGTCTTAATGTGTTAGTTGTGGTTGTAAATAATAATGGGAAGGACATTCCGAGTAAAAGAAACAGCACTTGTAGAGGGAGCCGGTGTGAAAGAATAAGACATAGAGGGAAACTGAAATTAGACCACCATCATTGGTGTGGGAGATAAGGCTAGACAGATAATTAGCTCAGTTCAAAGGGACCTTTTATGCTAACACTAAAAACAATTTTGACTCTCAGGCCCACAGCACCAGCAGGATGGGCAAGATGAAAGTGCCATATTCAGTACAAGAAAGCCCAGTTGGGCAGAGCCCTGAAGGCCAATACTTTTGAAGACACGACCCGTGCAAAGGGAGTTGTGCTGGAAAAAAGGGGTCGGAGCCAAACAGCCAAATTCTGCCATCAGGAAGTGTGTCAGGGTGTAGCTGATCAAGAATGGCAAAAAAAAAAATCACAGCCTTTGTATCCAAAGATGGTTGAATTTTATTGAGGTAAGAGTTTTAGTCTATTGTAGTTTCTGTTCTTAAGATATTTTCTCCCAGTTTTTTTATATAACGAACGGGTATTTTTAGTGATAGTTGCTGACACCAGAAGTAAACTGTTGATTCTGTTCCAGGAAAATGATGAAGTTCTGGTTGTTGGATTTGGTCACAAAGGTCATGCTGTTGGTAACATTCCTGGAGTTTGTTTTAAGATTGGTGAAGTAGCCAGTGTCTCTCTATTGGCCTTACACAAAGAGAAGAAAGAAAGACCAAGATCATAAGTTTTGATGGTGAAAACATGACAGTAATAAATTTTCAAATGCCAAAAAAAAATTGGGACTTCATTCCACAGGCAGTGGAGAGAACAGAAGAATCATAAGCAGGAAACGGACAAAATGAGAATTTTGTTTTAGACTCAGTACCAGGGCAGAGTGTAAACAGAGTGGACAGGGCAAGAAAGGATGCTAGGGGCTGAGACAGGAGGTGAATGATGAGAGAGAATGAGATTCTGAATAATGCAGTGACAGTGGAGATGAAGAAAAACAGATGGATTTGAGATTTGTTCTAGAGATAGAAGACCCAGACCCTGATGACTCACTTAGCATAGCAAGTGGAGAACAGAAAGGAATGAAGAGGCCTTCCTGGTTTCTCCCAGAAAGAAGGGTGACAACATTCTGACAATGCACTCTCACTCCAAATGCAATCTCCAAAGTACTAATCTTTGGGCTAAAACCATTTGGAGGACTTTTTTTTAATGTAGTTTTTCTTAAGAGTTTGATTTAGCAGGTCTGAATTTGGTTTTAATGTTCATTTTAATCAAAATTTTAAATAAGAAATTAACATATGACACAGCCAAAATACTCAAGGGGAAGGGCAAAAATGATACCTACTACCCAAATCATGTCATTGTTCCTAAACTAAAAATAACAATATGCAGTCTGAAGATTTCAGATATCTTGCCCCTACAAAGCAAAGCTAACAAATGTTGCTATAAAAAGTAACACCAAAACATCACGATGTCTTACAAAGCCAGATTAAGTGGTTGGTGTAGATCTAGCAGACATCGTATTATAAACCAACCCCACTAGTCAATGTTACTACTTTGCAATAAAGATCACTTATTGCTTAAAGAAACTAAAAATTATAGAAGAAAATATTTTAAATATAACTTCGCAAGAGCTTATTTTCCAGAATCTGATTAACTCTTAGCTCTTTCAAAATGTGTTTATAAAACAATGGTTTCTGGTTATATTTTCACTTCATAGTTGGTAAATTTCCCAAGGAAAATCTGGGGGATCAACTCTGTTTTCCAAGTAGAAACATAAATAAGTGACTAAATGCCACCATTATTACTTGAGTAAAAAAAAAAAGAATACTTTAAATCCAGAAAAGTAGTGAAAAAGACAACATCAGATTAAAAAACAGTTCTTTAAATAGCATTGTTAGCCTTATGAAAACTTGCTTAGTTTTCATAATTTTCCTCACTTTACCAAAGAATCAGCAAAATATTTACCATGGATCTATCTGCAGCCTGTTATTGGAGAACTTTTGTTATAAACAATTTAATCTCCTTCTTCCCCAAATTATAGAGATTTGATCATTCTTTAGTGTTAACTCTTTAAATCTTAAGCATATTTTAAGTCTTCCCTCAATTTTATCTTTTCCAACCAATTAACTCCTAAATCCCTTAGATATTTCCTCAAAGATTATATTTGCAAGCCTTAAGTTATTTTACTATGTATCACTAATGACATATAAGCTACTTACATTTTTAATGAAAAATTATACTGATGTGAATATTCTAACATGGTAGACTAGGAGAATGTTTTAAAAAATTCTGATAGAGGGGGTGCTTGGTGGCTCAGTCAGTTGGGCATCCAACTTCGGCTCAGGTCATGATCTCACAGCTCCTGAGTTCGAGCCCAGCGTCGGGCTCTGTGCTGACAGCTCAGAGCCTGGAGCCTGTTTCAGATTCTGTGTCTCCTTCTCTCTCTGCCCCTGACCCGCTTGTGCTCTACCTCTCTCTCTCAAAAATACATAAACATTAAAAAAAAATTTTTAATTCTGGTAGAGGACACAGTCTCACCTCGATGTCACTTACAAGAAGTGCCATTTATTTCTGGAGCACCTATTCAGAAATGAGACGATAGTTCATGGAAAGTTCTGATAAAACTTGAGATCACTTGTACTTTCAAAACAAAGAAAAACTACCTCATTTTTTCCATGTTTAAAAACAAAGTGAGATTATAGTTATAAGAATTCCTCATTGGCTGATTAGAAGAGTACCATTAAGATCGCTGCAGTTTCCCATTGTATCAGTAGTAATAACAACAACAACAACAACAACAAAAAACCCACAATGACAAACCTTCAAGTTATACCATTTTTATTATACAGGAATTAAAGAAGATATAAAACTATAAAACTATAATAATACTATAATCATTCAAAACCTTTAGTTTTTATTTTGCATAAATAAATTAAAAAAACATTTTAGACCATGATATTTACCTAATTACCTGAATACTTTACATCGCTTAAACAGCAAGAAGTTGCAAATAAGTTACAGAACAAACAGGAAAAGCTTTCCAGGAGACTTTCAAGGAAACAAGGTAGGGTTTACCTCAGATCTCTGCCAAGGAAGGAACGTGATAGTTCCACTGGCATTAGCAAAATCATCAACAAGGTAATTAATGCCTTCAGATTCGATCTGTGAGATGGTATAAAAAACATGCACATAATCCAGAGCTCCTCTGGTTCGTTCCACCACACATGAAATGGTGGATCCCTCCTCTGCAATCTGAAATTGAGCATAAATTATTTATAAAAACATACCGATTTAAGTCAGTGATAAAATTATAATGCTTTCATGTAATTACCATAAACTTAATTCTGTAACTTTCTAACACTCTGAGGAAGCTTCTCCATTCCTCCAGACATAGTTATGACTGCTAAGAAATACTCAAAATCATGCATTTTTGTCTCACACTTTTAGAGATTTTATAAAAATACAAAAATGCAAAATATGAAAATTACAACAATTATAATCAGTTAACTGTACATGTAATTCATTCATTGATACTTCATATATGCCAGCCACTTTTCTGCATGCTATGGTACAAAACATCTATTAAAAAAAATTTATCCGACAGTCTCGGATAAATCTAAAAAGGAAGACAAACTCAAAGTTTTAGAAGTTGAACACGGACAAGCCAAATGGGGAATAGAAGTGTGGGGTAGAGGGTAGAAAATGACATGAGGGAGAACATTCTAGGCATGGACATAAAAAGTAATAGAGTGGATTTTATGAAATCATTCTGAGGACAGCACAAAGTGACAAGTGGCGAGAGCCTTGAGAAACGTCTGGTGGGAAGACAAATGTCAGGTCAAGGAGGGCATTTTCTATTATGTTCAATATTTTTTGATAGTCATATATACATATGTATACATATATACATGTATACACATGTCTGTATGTATTTTTCATATGGAAAATATTTTTATCTAAACACTTAAGATAAATGCTTAAAAATTACATGAAGTTAGATCTTTTAGAATAAAGTCTTGATGCTCTTAAATTCTCAGTCTTTTAATTCAATTTTATTTTTATGTTAGCAAGCATATATACAATTCATAGAAAAAAGAACCAAAACTAAAGGAATAGAACTCAAAATACAAGTTCTAATTTAGATGATGTCACTCTTTTTCATGTCAATCATGATCACCTCTGTCAGCATAAGATAGAGTCATTTTGGTGCCAACACTGGGGCTGGAAAGAAAAGATTTAAAATGTATTCACAAAAAGGCAATAGTCAACATAGTTATCAATGAGTGTGGAAGCACCAAGAAATCCTGAGTTTCACCAACCATCAATACCTCTGCTTCAAAGGGTAACAGCAACCCTAGTGCCTCATAGTAAATAAGACTAAGCATTTCTGGGACAATACTATAATTCTTTTATTTGCCTGCAGGCCCCCTGGAATGAGAAGCCCAAAACTACAGGTGATTGTTCAGCAGAGCCTCCAGTGCAACTCCTGGTGGACAGCCCCTCACCCAGACAGAGCCAGAATTTATAATCCAGCAGAACCTAAAGCATGAGAATGAGAAACACAAATTCTAGCAATTGGTGACTGGGAGTGATGGAGACAGGGCCACTCTTACTTTCTACCTCTTGTCTCCTGAGCCCATGTAGCCTAGGTACTGTGGACACTGACCAGTTATCAGCCACTGGATACATACTAGATCACCCCCACCCTACAAGATGTGGTCCTTGAGATGGCACCTTAGCTGAGTCTTTATCAGGCCATCCCATTATTGTAGTAAGCCAGCTGATTCAGGTGATGTGGTTTATAGTAAGGGCAGGGAATCCTAGGACTGTGTGCCCACTGTTACACCTCCTTCACATAAAACAAGTCCCTCTGAGGCAGGCTTCCCAGTGGACACAGCAGGCATTTTTTCAGCCTTCAGATGATGGTCTGGTAGATCTACTAAGAACATAAACTCATTAGGTAAGTATTAATTCCAATAATAATTCCAATATAATAATAATATAACTCCAACATTAATTCCAATATAATAATAATAATAACAATAATAACAACAACAATAACTCATTAGCTAAGGTAAGTATTAATTCCAGTAATTACTCACTCTGGAGTAAAACAGCCAGATTGGGATCAAGCTACCACTAAAGAGCTTATTGGAAAGCAACTACCTTTGGTCTTTGCTGCTTGCTATTTGGGCATTCAGCAGCGAGAGTTTCTAGATCCATCTTGTTAAGAGGGAGCTCATAATGGGGTGGCTCAGTTGGTTAAGCATCTACTCTTGATTTCAGCTCAAGTCATGATCTCATGGTTCGTGGGATTGGGTCCTGGTTCATTGGATCGAGTCCTGGTTGGTGGGATCGGGCCCCACACCAGGCTCTGAACTGACAGCATGGAGCCTGCTTGGGATTGTCTGTCTCTCTCTCTCAAAATAAATAAATAAACTTAAAAAAAAATAAGAGGGAGCTCATGCTGTCTGGCACATGCATAGCCTCGATTCCTGCCATCACTCTGTTAATGGCACTGTGCTGGCAGTGAAGAGTCTAGTTGACATCCAGTGGATGCCTCATCCTAATTTCCCAGTTGTTGAGAGTCTTTTGGGAAATGTCCCCTTACACTTAGTGCCCATATCCTTCTATCTATTAACATGACTCTTCCCCAAATTTTCTTGTCTCTAGTCTTGATGAATTTAAGTCCCTGCCAGACCACTATGTCATTAGCACTGCTCAAACATGTACTTCATAACTTCAGACCATTTCTCCCTCCACATAAAATGACTAGCTAAGTGGGCTGGCTGTTTACTGCTCTGTCCTCATCCTTCAGAGCCACTCCTGAATGGAGCAACAGAGTGGTGGTAGCCCACTTTCAGCAAGCACCAATACATCAAGACACGTCAGGCTTGTGTAAAGCAGGCTTGATCTTTCCACCTCCAACAGTTAGTTACAGGCTTTACAGTAAAGGTCAAAGAGTTGACTGTTAAATATGCTCAGTTTGAAATGTCTACTACATATCCAAGAGATGTGTCAAGTGAGCAGCTAGAAAAATGAGTCTGGAATTTTGGGGAGAGGCCAGGGTTGACATTATAAATTTGGGAGGCATCAACATATAAATGGTATTTAAGGCCACATACAAATGGTATATACATATAACATTATATAAATGCTACTTAAAGACTGGAAGAGATGACAAGAGAAGTAACTATAGATGTAAAGAAAAGGATCAAGTATGGTCAGTTATGCTATAACACTGGTTTTGAAATCATAAAACTATTCCAATGCAACTGACCTATCAGAGAGCATAATGTGAATAATCCATAATCTGTTATGTGGACTTCACATTTGCTTATGTGATTTCATCTATAAGAAACATGGTGAACACAGAAAACTGCGCTGACCTGAAACAAGTCATGTGGAAACACACAAACACCCCTGAAACATCAGCTGCCTCAGTGCAACACGTGTGTTGCTAGCCACACTTAACTGCATCTAATGTGGCAACTTTCCCTTGGATGTCAGATAACCCTCCTCTCACTTCACAAGAATACACAACCTGCAACTGTGTACTGCTTGCTTCTTCAAGCAAACAAGGGTTTTTCCCTAGGTATACACCATATTTCTTGTAGTATATGAGTATTTCACATTTATTGTGTGAAACTTTTTTTATTGATTCCCTATCTTTCTTTTTACATGCCACTGACCAAGTTTTTGAGTAGTGTTCTCCTAACCCATCATTGCCTTAAGTTCTGTGTTTTCCTCATCCAGTTTGGCATACTGCAGTGATTTTTAGGAGCCCATCTACCACATGATGGAAGAACTGACTGCTCTGAAGGTGGGGCGCTCCAATCCTGAGGCTGGAGAGAAGGGGAAACAGAAGAGACACCCAAGTGCTCAATACGCATCTAATTTAATTCCCACCTGCCACCTAGACATTTACATCAGCATTTTCATCACAGCCACTGGTACATAAATGTGTGATGAAAAGAGTATATGGCTTTAAGGTCAAACATTCCTAAGCCTCTTCACGCTACCATTTATCAAACATCTCAGTCTCAGTGATTTCTTCTGAAAATGAGTATCATAATGTCTAATGGATCTGGGTGATTAAACAAATGTCTTAGAAGGTACCTACAGGAATATATTAAGTACTGAAAATTTTTTATATTTTTTCTCCTTAACAAACATATAGATACATACACAATTCCAAAAAAAAAATGCTACATTCCCATTTTATCAAGAAATATATATGCTTACGTATTGAAAAAAGTAAATCCCTATACATTTTGATTCCTATCACAATGGGAACACATTTGCCCCAAATTTTAACCAGAATGAACACTCTGAATAAGCTAAATTAATAAGCCATTAATCCCAACATATGAATTTCATATTAATAATTATCCCAACATATGAATTAATTAATCCCAACATATGAATTTCAAATTTTCCCTTTTTAGCAGGAGACAAAAATGAAATGGATCCAAAGATGCACTCAGGACTCTGACATATTTCCTTACAACTACTTACTTACTAAGTCTAAGAGCATTACCAGGCAGCACCCAGGACTAAGAAAGGAGCTTTTTACTTGTAGGAATCACACAGGGAAAAGCTATTTAACCATGCTTTCATTTGGTAAAGCCCTAATCAAAATCTATCAGCTACTATTTTCAGGGGTTTTTTTTTTAAAGAAAAGGCTATCCATATTAACAATTTATTCAATAAAGTAAACTATAAATCTCCAGTTAGGGAAGAAGCTTCAAATGTCAAAGGTCCATAAAAAAATCACCTCGGATGCTTGGTAAAAATCCATTTTTCATACTTATGAATTTACAGACAAATGACACAATGTCTGAGATTTGCTTTAAAAATGACTTCAGCCCAAAACAAGGAGATGAAATTGGCCAAAGTCTGATAAATGTTGACGCTTAGGTGGTGGGTCACTGGGGTTCATTATTCTGTCTTCTCTTATTTTTATGTATGTATGAAATTTTCCATTTAAAAAGATTTTTTAAGTTCAGGGTTTTGATTCCCATCTCATCTCCCTGCCAGAGATTCTGATTCAGAAATGGAGTCCTCTGGGGCGCCTGGGTGGCGCAGTCGGTTAAGCGTCCGACTTCAGCCAGGTCACGATCTTGCGGTCCGTGAGTTCGAGCCCCGCGTCAGGCTCTGGGCTGATGGCTCGGAGCCTGGAGCCTGTTTCCGATTCTGTGTCTCCCTCTCTCTCTGACCCTCCCCCGTTCATGCTCTGTCTCTCTCTGTCCCAAAAATAAATAAAAAACGTTGAAAAAAAAATTAAAAAAAAAAAAAAAAAAAGAAATGGAGTCCTCAATCAGGAATGGTGCCCAGGAATACGCATTAGACATTTCTTATTAAGGTCATCGTGCGCAATCCCTGGGAAATACTGAACCAGATGAAGGAATTATTAATACCAGAAAATAATGAAGATATGAGAATAAACAGTTAAAATAGTTTTTCTATTAAAATATTCAACTAACTGACTTTGGAATCAGGATACGAGCAAACGTTTAGGCCAGTATACGAGAAGCATAACATCAAGAAGTAATCATCAAAAACCACCATCACTCAGTTTTTCACAATAAACAGCAGTAGCCACTACTATTTCCTCTTTTGAATCAGAAATGTGCTCAATCTTCAGAACTACAGAAGAGTAATTATAAAGGTTAACAACCAGAAAAGTTTTTGAAACATATTTTCCCAGAAAAAAATAATGCACTGAGCCATAATTTGGCTTTCTGTATTGGAGTAGAAGATTAAAGCTAACACCTAATAATTACACATCCAATTAATTTTTTATTTTGTTTCACGCTTGGGTGAAGATCTATGATATCAGATTATATCAATATCACTTATATCTAAAGGAATCTATTCACATAACATATGGCAGGCACTTAAAAAGAAACACAGTCCAAGTTAAATAATATTCTCAGTTTTACAAAGATCCTCTCAAAATATCTCTAAATCTATTCTTAGGCTGAGTTCATAAATATAAAATTTAATCCAAGTATTAGTTATAAAAATAAAATAATGAGACTAGGAAGTTCTATGAATCATTATGAAAAGTAATCTCATTACTTTATAATTATCTGATATACAAGACTGTAGGACATACAAAAATAGTGCCAAAATAAGGTGCAGAGAAAGTAACATTAAAGAATACACAGAATACCAAAATACGGGTGGAAAACATGAGAATGTGGTTGCTATGCTACAGATCCAACAAAACTCAGTCATCTGTTCGGTATAGACACCACCTGGAATACAGAGAACTAGTTGGCATGGCCCCATCAGGGCTCTCCACTACATACAGGTTTATTCATTCTTTCAATTACAATTTATTAAGCACCTGCTACTTAGTACAAACAAGATGGCATACCAGGCTAGGCAGTAACAAATCACAAAATAATTATGATCTCTTTCAATATGCCAAGTATAGACCATGTCATGTTCTACATTTTTTCATTATTTAAGATGTGATTATACTTTCATTTTAACCTTCATATTATTTTATTTCATATGAATCTATGAAAATGTAAAAGCATAACATAACTCATAGAGAAGTCTTTAAAGATCGCTATTGCCTTCAACATTTTTGAAGGGATAAGAAAAAAATTAACTTTTCAATGTCACCACAATAACACAATAGAGAAGAATCTACGGAAGTGACAGTGGTTTTTATTTCTAAAAATGAAGCAAATAGCCATAAAATTTAAACCCTGCAGACAATTCCAAGCATAGAATAAACCAGGGGTTCTCACATAATTTTGTTTCATTAATTCCTGAACACTCATAAAAATTTTTAAGAACCCCAAGGAGCTTTTAGCTTATGCTAGTGAAATCTGCTGATATTTACCATTTTACAAATTAAAATTGAAAAGAATTTAAATATTGATATAGCAACTCATTTTAAAATAGCAATAATAAACTCATTACGTGCTAACATAAGCAACATATTTTATGTGAAACAACTGTATTTTCCAAAACAAAAGAAATTAGTGACAGAGGGGCATTGTTTAAATTTTTGTAAATCTCTTTTAATGTCTAGCTTAATGGAAGACAGCTAGACTCTCATATCTCCTTCTGCAATCAATTTCTCTGTTGCTACTTGCTATTTTGGTTGAAATATATGAAAATAGCCATCCTCACACAGATATGTAACTGGGAAAGGAGGAGGATTTAAACAGTCTTGGCAGATAGTTACGGATATTCCTCCTCCACATTATACCAATTTGACAAGTGGTAGTTTCTTAGAGTTGAGTTGCAAATGTAAAATCGTACTCTAATACATTAGCCCGTTGATCTACCTGCACTTTGAATTACAACTTCAGCAAGAAATCAATTAGTATTACTGATGATGATAAAAATACTTCATATTACTCCTTAGGAGAAATATGAAAAGATGAAAAAAAGATGAAAAGATGAAAGAATTCTATACTTAGAGTCTTAATAATTTCAGAAACGCAAATTCTATAATATTCCTGAGATTCCAATGTTCTTTTAGACTCAACACTTCCCTTTACTGTCTAAATTTTACTCTTTCCAATATAGATATATTCTATTTCTCTCTCCTTTGGGCTTGGAGAATGTTTTCTTTTTCTTTCCAGAAGTTCTAATAGTATACATGTTGCGGCTTACATTGCGAAGTTCTCTCTTCTCCAATTAAAGACTTGACTGGTCCTGTTCAAATTTTGAGATTTCTATGAACAGGCAAAGCTATATAACTAAGTGGGGGCAAACCCACACCAATGCAATCTATCAGTGGGACTTGTAAGACAAGCCAGCATTGAAAACTCCAGCATTGAAAACTCACTATCATAGCCCACAAAGCCAGAAAAACAATCAAAAACTATTCCTCACTTGGGGCAGATTTTTAACATTTATGTATTTTTTTTCCAGTTTGGTTGTTTATGCAGCTAACTGAACCTAAACGTGTTTGTTGTTTGAAGTATATGCCTTTTTAGGTCTTAATTACTAGAATACATTCGTAAATTCAACAAAGACGTATTAAGTACCTACTATAATCCATTCTAGGTGTTGGGAGATACAATAATGAACAATAAGACCTTATTACACTCAGGGTTCTTTCATCCATATGGTGGAAAGGGCTAGCCAATAAATATATGAACTTATAAATAACAAAGGGAATTTAAGAGTGTAATAAATATTATAGAAAAATTAAAACTAGGTGAAGGGATGGAGAAAAACTGGTTGGGAGAAGGAAGGGGGGGCTACTTTAGATAAGAAAGTCTTCACTGAGAAAAGGTCTTAAAACTGAGATTTGAATGACTGATTCTGAAGATCTAGAATGGGAGTGTTCCAAATAGAGAGGCTACAAAGCCCTGATGCCCAGAGACTGTAATTGAAGCAGGCAAGTGTGACTGAAACATACTGATCAAAGAGGAGTCTGACCAACATACTGACCAAGAAGCTAGAGCCATAGGCAGGTGCTGAGTCATAAAAGGAATTAAAGGGAAGCTGATTTTACATGGTACCCTAATGGTTCTCACGGTCTGATGGAAGCCACCTGTCTTTTTAAAAATAGAGATGATAATATTAAAAACACAGGGGGAAAGACAAAGGTTAGAAGTCACAAGACAGATTCAAATTTCAGTTCTTCCCACTGTATCTTAGAAGAAAAAAAAGTAAAACTCATATTTATTTAGTGTTGGTAACTGCCAAGCCTTGAACCAGGTATTTGATCCTGTCTTATTTAATTCAAGTTAGGTTATTTTTTTCAGGTCCTCTAACCCTCAGTTCTTAACCTTATTGGGTGGTGAGAATAATAATTAATATTTGTTGCCACTGTATTATGGATTGTCAGAAAGGCATATCAAAAACTTAACATGTAAAATTCTTTAATGATTGAATATCTATTTAAAACTATTATCATTATAGGGACGCCGGGGTGGCTCAGTCCATTAAGCATCTGATTTCGGCTCAGATCATATCTCACAGTTCACAAGTTCGAGCCCTATGTAGGGCTCTGCACTGACAGCTCAGAGCCTGGAGACTGCTTCAGATTCCGTCTCTCCCTCTCTCTTTGCCCCTTCCCCACTCATGCTCTCTCTCTCTCTCTCAAAAATAAACATTTAAAAAACATTTTTAAGTATTATCATTATAGATAAACACAATTCTTTTTAAATTACAGATTTGTATGACATTTCTCCTCCTTAGTCTAAGATATTCTGGTATTTCTGGTATAGAAAAAGCCCACTATTTGAAGATCTCTTATGATTATCACCAAACTAAAGAGCTGAGAAGGGCAGTAAGACACTCCTCTGAGAGCTAGGCTCCCCAATTTGAGCTAAATCGGGCCTATGACCAGGAGACTGCTTTTCACCTGGTATTAATTCATGGTTTTCTTAATTGCTTCAATTTACAAAAAAGCCCTTCTAAATCTACAAGCATCAACTTGCAAAGGAAAAGACTCTTGTTACTTGGCATCCTTTCATGGGCATGGAGCTGTTGTTGTCACAGTCAACACCTGTGAAGTGGTGTCATGAGATCTCACATTACTGAACAGGAAACCAAGATGATTAGAGATCTTTGAAACCCTGGAAAGAACTGATAAGGACAGTAAAACAGCCTAATGAATTAAAGCTGGCCAAGAAGAGTGATAAGGAAGGCATTACACCCAACATGGAAGAATGTTGTAACTACTCACACATACATTTCACATGTGGAAAAAAAAACTCAAAAAATCATATTTTAATAAAGTTTCAATTACTATTATTCATAGAAGCTTTCAATATGTATTATTTCATTTACCTATGTAGTATCCAAAGAGTAGACAAAGTACATTACATGTGGAGTATTCTGGGCCTTCTGTGAAATACATTAACTTTACAGATAATTGCTCAAGTTTCATTTGTTAATTTCTTATTACTTCTATCAGCTGATAAAGCTTCTAATTCAAACTGTGAACTTATAAAAGCAAGGACCTTATACTTTACTTTTGCAACCACTTGTTCTAGCATACTTCTGGGCTTAGAGTAGATACTTAAGCACATTTACCAAATGAAAGAAAGGCTACCCCCAAACAAATCTACCTACAGTGAACTTTTAACTCCAAAATCCCCCAAGCGCACTACTTACCTCTGGGATACAAGTTCCTGTGAAACCAAACAAGCCATTGGCGTTGTCACTTTTTTGTATTATTAATCTTGCTGTAGTATTCTCTTCAGAAATGCGAGCTCCTCCATATACAGAGACTAGTTTAAGAATGAATAATTCCTCTCCCTCCTCTTCATTATCATCTCTTGCAGAAATAATGAATGATTTGTTAGTTTCTCCTTGTCGGAACTCCAGATATCCAGAAACAGGATGTAAATCACTCTTGGCTGGCATAGCATGAAGTTCATAAATTTCTTCAACAGTCAGTTTCCGCTCATAGGACCTCACATCCTGCATCAAACCTGTAAATCTGTCATTGCCATTCATTCCTGCCCCAATCCTCAGCATTCCAGGCCCTGCAATTAGAAATGGGTTTAAACACGACAATATCCACTACTATCCTGTACCAAATTACAAAGTGTGATTCAGAAAGTGGAACAATTTTGTTAAGAGGTTTTATTAGATAAATAAAATACATAAAGCAAATATAATCAAATGAAAGCTCTTTTCTGATATGAAAACAGAATCTAATTGCTGGGATGTAAGATATGTTACACTAAAGGATATCTTGTACATGTGTGTGTATATATGTGTGTGTATGTGTTTATGTATATGTGAGTGTATACTTATATAGATTTTTCTTCCAGAAAATTTTAAAATCTCCTTGCACATCTAAGAATGGAACAATTCAGTCACAATTTTTTTAACTGTTTCTATTACTGTTGTTTGAGCAAATCAAGGCTTAATCTGTTAGAAAAGCATCCTGAGTCAAATAAAGCTGTGAGAATTCAACAAAAGTTTTCACAGACCAAATAATTTTACACCAATAATTAATGCAAAGGATATACAAAAAAAAAAAAAAGTATTCCTCCCCAGGAACAATATCATATGCAACTCTTACAGATTTTTTCATGAAAATAACAACATGAAGCTCCAATTATATTACTATGTATCAATAATCATGACTATTTCTTTAAAGCTCTCCCTTTTCGAAAATTCACTAGTTCTTATTTCTTTACTTATTCCCTCTCCAATAACTCAACTAGGATATTTATATAAGATGACAGCTTGGCAATACTTTGGGAAAAAAGTACAAGTAATACTGTTTATAAAAATCATCAACCAAGGCAGAACCCAGGTAGTTGTTTTAGGGCAGTCACAAGTATCCTGCAATTATTATCTCAATCGCCCCTGCAGCAGTTCTGGACTAACTATATAGTAAAGAGAGTGAAATATCTATGACAGGCAAAGATATGATGAACACTAGAAACAATACTGGGCAAAAGAAGCCAGGCACTCAAGTATCCACACTGCTCAATTGATTTACATAAAATAAAAAAATAGGAGAAGCTACTCTCATGCTCTCAGAAATGGCAACAGTAGGTGGGCAGGGTGGTGAGTCAGTGACTGCAGAAGGGCTAGAAGGGTTCTGGAATGCTATTTCTTGATCTAGTTAGTTACATGGGTGCTGAAATTAATGAATTTAAAGTTTTAAAACTTCATCTATCTGTACACCATATGGAACATATACTTTTATGTATCTTAAAATACCTAACATATACTATAGTTCATTAATATATTTTAAATATATAAATACTTTGAAATTTTGTTTCCAAATTACAAATTACAGAAACAATCTAAGTTCCTTGCAGTACGCTAAACAGAGAAAAGAAACACCAGCTCTTGATCTCCCCAATCCTTCCCACTCTCATTCTACCACCATGCCATCACCAGATGAATCAGTGGTAACAGACATATGCATATATTCACACAATCAAAAGGGGATTGATTTAATGCTACAGAATGCTGTAAGCATAATCCTTGGAGGTGAAATCAGTAGCGTGTGCATGTTGTTTCTTTTGGGCATTTTTTTTCTACTAGAAAAAAAATACAACCAGATACCCAATGCAAGGAGGTTCAGAAGGAAAATAGCCTAATAAGCTACAACCATATAAGCTGTGCTCTACTTTCCTACTAATTAAAAAATAATCACATCCTAGGATGGAGGGGCTGGGAAAGAATTGGTGATTATAACGGAAATAACCAGTATTTCTCAAAGAAACAATACATAATGCAGATTGAAGACCACAAAGCCTATTTCTTCAAAGCTCTCCACAGAATTCACCAATTTACCTACTAAGACTATAAACTTCTGTAATTGCAGGGCATTTTAGAGTAATTTTTCTCTTTCAACTCCTCCTTAACCTTACACCCAACACCCTTCACCTCCAGCAATTCACCAAGCAGCAGTTCCCCAAATTCAATAGGCTGTTTCATGTTTCTATACCTCTGCTCTTTTTTCTACCTGGAATCATCATGCCCCATCCCTCCTACTGCCTATGGGGAGATAAATATTCTGCCTTCATAATTTTTCTTTCATCCCACAATATTGAGGTGATCTGTTTATACATACACATCTCTCTCCCAGAGCCTATTTTAAGTACGTCAAGGATAAAGACTTTCCCTGATTCGTTTCTGCAACACTCAGTACAGAATTTATGGTTTTGGTAGGCATAGCTTTATTACAGAAATTAAACCAATACACAAGCAGATTTTTAAATACCAGTTGGCCTTTGTAAGAAATCAAAATTTTTAAAAATTCAAAATTCAGTGTCCTAGTCAAAGATGACACTCACCATCAATAATGGCTTCTCCTTTCAGACTCTTGATTCCTCTGGGCATCGCATTTCCATCAAGGTAGAATTCAATTATACCATCATCCAGGACAATGAGAAGATGAAGCCAAACATTTTCTTCTAAATATTTCGTGACTGTTGTCTTGGCAATATATGTAGCATTGGAACCCAAAGTTTTGTAATGAAGAGAAAGTGTCACATGGGATTCGTTTGTTTGAATTTTTACCCCATAGTAGATGCTTCCATTACCATCATCCTTTGCTATAACAAATCCATTTGTATTGGCATCGGGGATTACCCAAGCTGAAAACGTAAAGTTGGCAATTGAGTTGTTCTTGGAAGGATGGTATTTTGGATGAACAGTTCCAAATGCACCCTCTACTCCACTGAAGTACAAAGCATCTGTTCCACTGTGGTGACGCCGCATGTGCGGCTGTAAATGCACAGTGCTGGGGAAAATTCCAACTAGCAAAAAATCTATCATTGGGGGCAAACCATCAGTGAACTCACTGGACAGTATTTCCCAGCCTACTCGTACATCACCAAACACACCCTGCTGCCTCAAAATGGTAAAATTGGTAATATAAGACATATCGTCTTCTGACAGGACATCTTCTGCAACTTCTCTCTCTAAGCACTCTGGATCCAAGATGAAAATTCCAAAGGGATCATCATTAAATGGAATCATTACTGTCACATGGAGGTTGGTTCCTGCTAGTTGGCCCCCAGGACCTGGAGATCCACCTGTAATAAGATTGACTTATAATAAATAAGAAATCAGAATCTGAAGTACTTTCCAGTATGAGGTGAAGACAAAAGGAATTTGACTAGCAAACTTCTGGTTAAATAATATAGTCATTAATCAATGAACAACAATGTCACCATATGTTTTTTACCACATTTTCAGAGGTATTTTGGCTCAGAATAATTTCATTAATAACCAAAAAAGCATGAAAAGAGAATATTAACTAGAAAGTTTTAATTCCTGTGCTTAAAACCACAAGTAATGGGGAAACTGATTGTCTAAATTGTTTCAATGGCACAGGACCAAGGTTTAAGCTACCATGAATCTGTACTTCCTAACTTCCATTAATATTTTGTTGGAGATACTCTATTTAGTGAGGAAAAAAATCTATTTAAGTTTAAGAATGAATGTAAGTCTCCATCCATAAAACTTAGCCAAGCCAAGACCACAAAATGAGTGTTAAAAATAATGCTTCTATCAAAAAGGGTATTTTTGACATTTAAAGTTGGACAATCAAGATACACTTACTTTTCATTAATTGTATTTTTGGTACAGCTCTAATTACTTATGTATAAAACATCAAATTTCAGCAATAAAATAAAAAAGGTGGAAAAACACAGCACCTGAAATGTTTACAAGCTTTAAAATATAAAATTCATTGAATTCAGGAATTTTATCTGGAAAAGCATGGAGAATTATTGGTTTGGCTTCTTCACCATCCATAAAGTTAACAATCCCTGAAGTTTCATAGAACTCCTGTCCAGGCTGCAAAGCAGAATCATTCTCAAACAGCTGCCAAGCCACAGAAACATTGCCAAAGTGTCCGCGATGCCTCAAAATCCTACGTAACAAATTAAAGAAAATTAATTTTTATGAAAAATATATAAGTAGTGAATTTAACTCCAATGATAGCTTTCTGTGTTATCTCAGCAATAGACTTTTTCTATTTACCATCTTTAATATAAACCAGCCAGCTAATCCTTAGTGAGAACCCATGATTAATCTCATGGTAAGAGAATGAGGCAGAACTTTAAACAACAAAGAGAAGCCATCTTAAAAGTCACACTCTTCAAAGTACAAACTGAAGGGTAAATTCTAAACCCCATCGAAAAATATTTACAGAAGAACTGGCAAGAGTTCTTCAAAAGCAAAGGATGGGGTGAGGGTAGTCACATATCATTTGAAAGAAGAGTTGCAGAAGACCTTGGATAACTCAAGTCTCTCAGTCCTGATGATGGAAGCTGAGGTGAGGAGGGTACAGATAATAATTTCTGTTCACCAGCTAAAGTGTTGTTTTTTGTTTTTTTTAAACAAGTGGCAACACCATAAACAAAGCTTATAGTTCATTTTGAAATTTTGAAACATTAATAATATTTCAAATTTGTGCATGCTTAAAGGTTTTATTTTATCCAATTATGATTTTACCTTATTCAAATATGCTTACCAAAATGCATTAGTCTTTCCTTCTTCTACTGCTTTGTCTATGGGCTCCAGAGAAAAAATGCCATTTGGGTCATCATTAGCTTCAATTATCACTGTAGCTATTCCATATTGATATACTACTGTATCACCTAAATTAAAAAAATTAAAATAACAAAGAAGTAGTTAACTTGCTATTAAATTCATATTAAAATTAAGGAAAAGTTTATAATGAAGTTCAAATTTCAGCAAGAATTTCCACAATGAAGGTCATAAATGAAAGAGATGCCTAGATAAGTTTAATGTGACTTGTCTTTGTGGAAATGTTTAATTACAGAAGACCTACTTCACTGAAAAACATAGAAGATACTTTTCTTCACAACAGGAATATTGCTTTAGTAGTTTAATTAGAAATCAAAAACACAGCTTTATGTAATTCAAATTTTTGAGGTATATTCTTTCTTTTCATAAAAAATGGGAGGACTACCCCATAACATAAAAATATTCCTGTTCAGGGGCACCTGGGTGGCTCAGTCAGTTGAGCTTCCGACTTCGGCTCAGGTCATGATCTCATGGTCTGTGAGTTCAAGCCCCGCGTCGGGCTCTGTGCTGACAGCTCGGAGCTTGGAGCCTGCTTCAGATTCGGTGTCTCCCTCTCTCTCTGACCCTCCCTCATGATCTCATGGTCTGTGAGTTCAAGCCCCGCGTCGGGCTCTGTGCTGACAGCTCGGAGCTTGGAGCCTGCTTCAGATTCGGTGTCTCCCTCTCTCTCTGACCCTCCCTCATTCATGCTCTGTCTCTCTCTGTCTCAAAAATAAGTAAACATTAAAAAAATATATTCCTGTTCATATTAATTAGAATGGTCTGAACATTTCCCTTTTTAATATTAAAAAATTTTTATTTTAGAGAGAGTGCATGAACAGGGGAAAGGAGTAGGGCGGAGGGGGGTGGAGAGAGAGGAAGAGAATCTTAAGCAGGCTCCTTGCTCAGTAAGGAGACGGTGAGGGCTCAATCCCACGACCCTGGGATCATGACCTGAGCTAAAATCAGGAGTCAGATGCTCAGAATGAGCCACCCAAGGCATCCCTTGGGCATTTCCCTTTATTTATATTTATTTTTTTAATATTTATTTTTGGGAGAAACAGAGAATGAAGCCTCGGGGTGGTGGGGGAGGGTGTGGGAGGGGGAACAACAGAGGATCAGAAGCAGGCTCCACACTGACAGGAGCAAAGCCAATGCAGGGTTCAAACTCACAAACTGTGAGATCATGACCTGAGCCGAAGTCAGACACTCAACTGAACGAACCACCCAAACGCCCCGTGTATTTCCCTGTAAGTCTCTGTTTTCAGGAAGCAGTTTGATCTGGTCATACACAGAACAAAGCAATCTTTATGGTGTTGAACTTGATTCCTCTACTCCAATTCCATCCAAAGTATGTCAGCACTGTTATTGCCAATAACATTCTCATTATTTCCCAGAGATCTAAAGCTCTTTTCTGTTCCTGCTGTTCCCAAAGCAAGCAAAATCCTCCTTATCTTTACACTTGTTACTCCTCAGGACCCGGCTCAAGTGACACATCTTCCAGGAATTCTTCCTTGAATTCCAAAGTTAAGGTAAGAGAAGTTCCACCATGTTCCTACAGCACTTCCCACTTTGTCAGTGTATCATAACAATCATAGCATTAATTTAGTACACACACCCACACACACACACAATTCTACTGTGAGCTCCTTGGACAAATCCTTCTTAATCAATTCCATGCCCTGAAGAGTAGAGTTCCAGTAACTGGTACACAAAAGTTATTTATGAATGTTACCTGAACTGAAAGAAATAAAACTTTTAAAATCAGATAAGGGCAACATCTAAAACTAAAATTATAGAATCAGAAATTAAATGCAGCAGACCAGCACATTAAAAAGAATTTACATCAATATACAACTGTACTCACACTTACTTTGATAATTAACCAATGGAAAGAGGGAAAAAATACTGTCTAGTAAAATAATTGTACAGAAAATGCTGACAATACAGAATAACCAAATACCTCAAAATATTGAATCATAAAAATCTAGGAAAAACAAAAATAATAAAATCTAATTTTGGCAGGATACTGATGCCATGTGTATTTGTCATACAACATATCACACGTGGTACTAAAAACTCATTCCGTCCCTCCACAGGGAGAATTGACAGTATTTAACAAGGGCTCTGAGCATGGCCACATCCTTTGATTCAATAATTCAATCTCGGGCCATATACTGTGAACAGTAACTATCAGGGACAAATATCCATTGCCAACACTAGGTCCTGTTAGAGATGCTACCCATCCAGCCCTCCTACCGTTGATCCCTTCAGGGCTCGATGTGTTGACATCATAAAAGAGGAGAGAAGAGTGGAAGAGAAAGAACTAAGAGGAGATGTAAAAGCACAAATTATGTCATCCAAGTCTTCATAGCTAAAGTCACTAGGTCCTCAGATGCCATGACATCTGGGAAAATATTGAAAACAAATGCAGTGGCAGTATACCTCAGGCCAGTCATCCAGTGACACCGCTTCCTCTTACTTGTTCTCTCTCCAAATATCAAAATATATTTCCCCAATGATACATTTTACAAAATAAACATAGTCATTTCCTTGCATAGTCATGTTACATTCTCTATGTAAGAGGTTTGGATGTTTTGGGGCACCTGGATGACTCAGTCGGTTGAGCATCTGACTCTTGACTTTGGCTTAGCTCATGATCTCAGGGTTATGGTATCGAGCCCCATGTTGGGCTCTGTGCTAAACATGGAGCCTGCTTAAGAATCTCCCTCTCTCTCTCTCTCACTCTCTCTCTCTCTCTCCCACTCCCCCATCCCTCCCTCTGCCCTTCCCCCACTTATGTGTGCATGTATGCTCTCTCTAAACTTAAAAAAGAATAAAAAATTAAAAAGAGGTTTAGACATTTTGATCCACCATAATCATAGTGACATTTTGTTCCTGACAATAGTTGAACCCCAGTGACATTTTGACCCCAAAGATTTTGGGGATACAATAATTTTCCACAAAATGACACCAAATTAATAAATGGAATTAAGAACTTATTTCTACAGCAAACTATTAAGACTATGTCATTTCTTCATCACGACAGCAAAACTTTTTCACTTTTACATCACCAAAATTATTTTTATCTATAGCAATTTCTTTCATTTAAATTTTAGGACAATTAATCAAAATGTTTCTGGTCTACATAATACCTGATTAATAATTGTGGGGGTTTTCTGTAACTGTAAAATTTATTTTGTGGACATTACTCTACAAGGTTAATTTTTTCCTCATAAGAATTTTTCATTTTTACTTTTTTGATTTTCTTATTAAGCCGGGTGAAAAACAAGAAGGGAAACAGGAAGAGAGACACAACTGAAGAGAGATAAAGATAGGGAAAATGACAGAGAAACACAGCATAAACAAAAAGTGATCTCTTTCTTTTCCTTTTCTTCTTTCTGAGTATTTCAGTCCAAAAGACACAAGGTAAAGCACAAGGCAGGCATTCACACTAAGGGCAGACGGTTATGGCACAACAGTGACCGGAGGCCATCTCCACAGAAGAAAACCTTGGTGTTAGATGTTGGAATCTGAGGGGAGTGGGAAGGCATCCACACAGGGAATTGGCCTAACATAGGAAGCTAGAACCCTAGAGGGGTAAGAAAGGTAACCTCCTCGTGTAAGGAGGATAAAAGAAGCAACGGGGAAAAGTGGTTACAGAGGGAATTAATCAAATAAGTAAATATATTAATGATAACAGCTTCTAAAGTTAACAGTATCAGAGAAAGAAGGGACAAATAGGGAAGGAAAGAAACCTGGAAGCTTATAACAAATCATTGAAATAGAAAAAGAAATATTGGTATGAACTAATGGTTTTCACATAGTTGGATACAGAATTACAGATAGACAAGTGTATGTGTATGTATATAGAAATAGATACATAAATACATGCCTAATTTCTGTACACAAACAGGGCCGAGGAGGAACATACGCTGAGAACAAATATGCCCACCTAATGCCCAGATTCTGGTTTCTAAGAAACATCCTTCACTGAAAGAAACCAGGCTTCTTGGAGAAATGACGAATTTCAGGGTTGTCACAGGAAAAGTATAAGATGAGTTTATAACAGCTTGCTGTGCCAGGAAGTAAGAAAATGCTCACAGAATAATATGGAATATGTCAAAAAGACAAAAAAGTCATCTCAAATAGGCTACCATTACCCAAATCTGGGAAAATCTGACCACCAAAACAAATAATGACAGTGAAATATAACCCACTGTATTAAAATAAAATTATGAGTCAATACTGATATACAGATCAGTGAAAAAAAATGAAAGTTTGGTGAGTTACAGGATATTTACTAAAGTGTGTTCCCCACAAAAATATTTATTAATTACAAAGAAAAAAGTACAGTAGAGAAGCCTGGCAGTCACCACCTAAATTATGGTCAAAGTAAACACTGCCATCAAGGGACAAAAAACAAAATCACGTGTCAACTGAAGAGATGGTTAAGAACACAGTATAACTTCTATGAAATTCCTGCTAACGATGTAAAACCTGAAACTAGTAATGGGGAAATATCAAACAAACATAAAATGGGCGATGTTCTACAAAATAACTAGCCTGTAATTTCTATATTATAACAGTCATAAAAGTCAAGGAAAGACTGAGGAGAACTACTCCAAATTGAAGAGATTAAAGAGACAGGACAACTAAAATCAACGCATGATTTATGAAAGGATCATTTTGCTAGAAAGGACATTATTGGGACAACTGGAGAAATCTGAATAGGGTCTGAGGCAATGACTACATTAATGTTATATTAATGGTTATACTACATTATGGTTATATTGTGGTTATGTAAGAGAGTGTCCTTGTTTGTAGAAAAAATGCACTAATGTATTCAGGGGTGATGGAGTATCCTATCTTCAACTTATTCTCAAAAGGTGCATAAAAAACTAGCTCTTTGTACACTTAAAAGAATAAATGTAGAGGGGCGCCTGGGTGGCTCAGTCGGTTGAGCGGCTGACTTCGGCTCAGGTCATGATCTCACGGTCCGTGAGTTCAAGCCCCGCGTCGGGCTCTGTGCTGACAGCTCGGAGCCTGGAGCCTGTTTCGGATTCTGTGTCTCCCTCTCTCTGACCCTCCCCCGTTCATGCTCTGTCTCTCTCTATCTCAAAAATAAATAAACGTTAAAAAAAAATTTTTTTTAATAAAATAAAAAAAAGAATAAATGTAGAAACAAGCTATAGCCTCACCAATTGACTAAAGGTAATATCAGGACCCAAACAGTGGGGTCCAAACATCCTGCTTCATTTATGGTATAGAGAAGAAGAAAGAGCCTTTTTTTTCCTTCTTGCAAAGTACCATTCATCATGGCTATACCTTCAGAGAATTATCAAACAGCCAATTGTATTCAGCCATCTACAGACTGCAGCTTCCTGGCCAGTATGTCCAACACCATGCTAGAATGGCAAGGGGTTACAGATACTGATTCCCTAAGCCCTTGGGTTACTAAACAAGACTGAGGGTAGCTTTAACTAGAAGATTTCTATTCCTTACATAGTATCACAATTTTATACATGTGCCACATTGTGAAAAAAATTAAAAATAATGCCACAGAGTATACCAGGCACATGAAGATTCAACACGTATATTCTTCATTCTTTCCCTCAAAAAAGCAATAAAAGAAACAATTCTGCTCTTGAATAGTCATAGACGACAGTTACATACTTAATGTCATCTTGATAAAGGTACTGAAACAACAGATCCGCCATAAAAATGTAATTTATTTACCTGTTGAATTAAAGAGGATTATATAAAAAGACTCATCTGTTTCTGGGATATCATCTTCATTAATGAAGACAGATATCCTCTGCTTCCTATTTCCAACCGCAAAAACGAGCGCTTCTCCCTTTTCAACAGGAACAAAGTCTCCCTCTCTTGCGGTAGCCTTCCCATCCATGGTAGCATATTGGACAGTGCAGGCAACATCCACAGATCCATTTCTGACAACTGTAAAGTTAGCAGTCTCACCTTCCTGAACTCTCACCACACGAGGTTCTGAAATATTTATGAAGAAAAGAAGGAACATGTGAGCTTTTCTGATCCCATCTACATATTTTCAAATCACTTTGTTTCTCCCTGCCCAAACAAGAACTGTCCTCCATTGTATCTTTGCTTAAAGATTCAACTCTATTGCCAAGTCCTACATGAAGCCTCTTCTGATTACTTCTAGGTTAGTAACCTTCACCTTGCCTTCATTCCTACAGAATTCATGGTCTTCAACTCTCAAGCTGTCAGTAAATTACATGCTGAATCCTCTGCCTACTGTTTCATATACCTCATATCCAAATTCAGATTGTAAGTTCCTTGAGAATAAGCCCAGCTATCTTATGTTCTATTTTTGCCACAGCAATTAGCAGAAGGCTGAACACAGGACTAATTCATTATGTACATGTTATCTGAATGTTAAGAATAGTAATCAGTAAAATTCAAGAGCTTTAAAAGGTTCCTGCAGTTGTAAATTGAATGGCTTGCAGAAAAAGGTTTAAGAAAGAATTAGACACCAATTAAGCTCACAAATCAAACTAAAAAAGGTCAACTGCAGAGAACAAACCAATGGTTCCAGGAGACAGAGTGGGAAGGTGGGGACTGGGGATAAAATAGGTGATGGGGATTAAGGAGTGCCCTTGTCACAATGAGCATGGGGTGTTGTATCCAAGTTTTGAATTACTATATTGTATACCTGAAAGTAATATCACACTGTACGTTACCTATACTGGAATTAAAATTACAATGAAAACTAAAAACTGTCTAGAGTCCCCAAAGAGACTTCTAAAGAAAATTAAAATGCAAAAAATAGGGAATCCTTAATTTACAGATCCAATAAAGATTAGTTATTACAGTAAGTGAGCATCCATTAGGCAAATAATACCCAGACCCTGAACTGGCTACATTGTGTACTGGAAGAAGTTTCATGAAGAGTGCTCTTTACTGCACAAAGGCAAAAGAAATACCTTGGAATCTGAAGGCAGAGGGAGAACAAAGCTAGTAAAAACAGTACTTGTTTTATTGTCTTTTTCCTTCCGACAACCTTTAAAAACATTTCTTAAAATATCAAACAGATTAAATAATGATCATTCAAACAAATCAAGAAATCATATTTAAATAAGCATCAGTTGTGCTTTCTTGAAAATGTTCAGTTAAAAACGTTACTGAAAACATATCTACCTACTGTTTAAAAAGATGTAAAGTCACTCAAAAAAGACAGAAATACCACCTGCAAAATAAATGGGGTCATCATTTCTTCTAATCCTCAGAGTTGCAGTAGTTCTATTTCCTATCTTAGCTCCTCCAGTGGCATTAAGTAGAGTAATGGTGAATTCCTCCATTTCCTCTGGAATCTTGTGGGAAATGTTATACATGTTTTAAGTCAGGTGATTTGCACAAACAATTCTATACTACAGTCCTAAATTATGTTTTATCTTTTAAAAAATGACTCTATTAATGGCAGTACTAACGTTCACTGCCATTTGAGGCAGAAGCACCCTAATGACTCAAGTAGGATTCAGACCCAAAAAAACATTTTAATATGCATTTCATCCAAACAGCCATTTTATTCTAACTCATAAAATTTAATAGAAATCCAGTTATTTTGTTTTATATATGCTAAAAATATAAATAATACACAGCTCACATTATTTCTATAAGAAGATATGTGTCGTTTACCAAAAAAAAAAAAAAAAAGCCAGAAAAATAACTTTTGGATGCATTTAGAACAGAGGTCATAATAGTAACAAGAGTGTGGCTAGCTCTCAAAGGCCTCTCACAAACCTTACTGAAGCTTCACCCATAAAGACCTCATTCCCATGTCCTACCAAGATGAGATTCCCTACCATCTCTGAGTCTATATAAATCCATAGGTGAACACCATTTCTCTTTCATTTCATCCATGTAAGCTAGTGTTCTCTGCATCCTAAAATGGAAGCATGTTGGAAGTCTTTCTCTCAAGGAACAAGCCTGAGGGAAAGTAAACAGGCTTCGTGACTGTTTAAAGCACAGCTCAGCTCAGAAAAGTCCACTCCCATTGTTACTAAGTTCTTTCTCTTCACTACCAATAACATGAGCACCACTCTGGGTCCATGATCCATCTGGTCCTTTGTTCCGATTCTGAGAATGCACCAAGAGCATACTTAATAGATGGTACACCCTTGTCTTCAAAGGCCCAAAGCACAAGCGGCACATTTAACCTCAACCTAACCTCGACACTTGTGCATGTTACTGGCAACCGTGAGTTCTAAGAGTTAAAAACGCCTTCAGGGAAACAAACAGTATTTCTCTTTTGGTGTCTATTCAGACATTATCATGCCTGCATTCTTTTTGACATATTTTCATGACAAGATGTATTGCCAGATGATTAATTATTAAATAAAAAGTAATTATTAAGCAATGACAACGCATAAAGAGAGTTAATATATGCAACATTTACCTCATCTGGAAGGGAATAAATGGTGATATTTTTCGAAAATTCCTGATCTCCAAAGAAAATAGTCCCTTGGACAGGAAACACATCTTGTGTAAAGTCTGGACAAACCACCCATGATACACTAACAACACCAAAGTTGCCTCGATTTCTTACTACATCATAAACAGCTGTGAAATACAAATGTGTATAATATACATGAATATATATTGAACACTTATAAAATAAGTAAAGAAACTGCTTAAAAAACAAAAGTAAATATAAGACCTCTTTTTAATAAAAGCCAATCATTTGCTTACATGGGTTCAAAGTATGTATCTAAATGTGGTAACCTAGTTTTCTTTCTGCAGGTATAAAATTTGTGCAATAAATGGACTTGATCTTATTTACCACAGTTCGGGGATTTAAAAGTCATTCAGCACAGGGAACAAAATGGTGATTAATCAGGTTCACCTATCATAAAGTTCTAAAAGGATATTTGCTAAAGCTGCTAGAGGAAGCTGTACACTCAAAAGTAGTTTTTTCACCTACACAGACGCTGCTCTAAAAATAAGCTCCTTCTCATTTCATGCCACTGCACTTAGCTCCCAAGCACTAATTCTCAGTTTTAAAGTCTCTCCTATTTGAATCCTATCGTTCGGATTCTACCACATGTGGTTAACTGAAATCAAAATATAACTGAGACCATCATTATCATTACATCATTATCATTACAATACTAAGGTAAGAAATAAAAATAGGAATCCTAAACCTCATTTTTAAAAACACCAATGTCTGCACTACATGTAATTTTAAGGCAGATGGACAAGTAAAAATAACTATTTGCTAAAGAAATAAAAGAAAAAGTGGTTAATTTCCTCTTTAGTAAACAATACTAGAATATGAGAAGCAGAACAAATTACCACTATAGGTATCGTCTCCTTTACTTTCATTGATCATAACAATTAGATCATCAGAAACAAACTCTATAATCCCATGAGGATCGTCGTTTTTTAGAATCGTTATGTTGACAACCGTGGCACTTCCCAACTTGCTTTCCCGTTCACCATGGCTGCTGAGGACCACCCAGTAGTGTTCATCCAACTAAAGTGAACATGTCAAATTAGGAAAGATATAAAGTTCAAATCTTCAAAGCAAATAAAATACAGATAATCAGGAACACTACTACTACCTATTTTTCAGAAACATACCACTCACTGAGAAAACAAAAGAGCTAATATTATTTCTAAAACAATTATTTAACATTCTCCTGTCGGGTAAGGGAGACATCAGATATAAAAGTACATATTATCCAAAAAGAGAAAAGAGAAGCCATGAGACTATACTGAAACAGTAAGAAGACTTGGACATATCACTGATGATCTAGTCATTTAAACTAGCACATGTAAATAAAATAAAATTAATTTCAAAGCTACATACACACTGGTGTGCAAACATGCTGGAACAATATGTGGTTCCATTAATACAAAACTTAACTTTATTTCCTTTAAAAATGTGATTTTACAGAAACACTTCAAACCCATATCATTACACGTTCAAACAGGTTACATACAATAAGGCTTAACATAAGTAAACTTATGAAAACCAATCACTGAAAGTTTCAGATCATTTGGTATTTCTTTATGTAGGACAAACATACAATTCAAAGTTGAATGAATCTTCTTTTGCTTTTTAAACTTGCTTTTCTTTTCTTTTCCAAACATAAATACTTCTCAATCTTTTCTTGCTCACTTCCATTCCTCTATCTCCTTGTCAATGTTCAAAATATCTACACTCATAATGTACTAGATACTATCAGCTTTCCACAAAAGCACAAGAAAAAAAATCCTGTACCTCTGGTATCCCATCCAATCTTGATAACAATGTGATTACGATCTCTCGTTCCCCAGGTTTAAATTCTAGCACCCCTGTGTTTCCGTAGAATTCATTGCTATCTCTCGGCTCTACTCGGTAGTGTAGAAACTGCTTAACCAGAGCTCCCCTGGATCGGGTGATATGGAGCTCTACAGATTCCCCTTCCTTAAAAAAAATGAAAATCCACAAAAGTTCAAATCCATCAAGACTGTTCTCCTCGAGTTGTGAGTACAGAATAGATGGAAGTTTCTTTCATACTTACTTTTATAACATAGGGTCCTCTAGATGTAGGAGAAAATTCAAAAACTCCCCCAGGATCATCATTTTCCAAAATAATTAGGTCACGGCTAGTATATCCAGATTTTAGCACTTGATTTTCCACACTGACCCTGTAAAAGGCAAAGGGGAGAAAAAGGCATCCGCCACCTATAATCTTACTTCTCAATTTTGTAGCCTTACTTATAATATTTACAACACTTTCAGAAAATGAATATGAATGTTACTAGGAGTTAAACTGAATTTAAGTGTATTAAAATCACTTAGGATCAAAATAGTTTTAATCGTAACATTTATGGAAGAATTTCTATTTCTGAATTCTTTATATCTTTCATATTTGACTGAAATCGCATGTTGCCTAAGTACACCAAAAATACAGTAATCAAAGGCAATAAATATATTTTTATAAAGTACCAAATCTAGAAATTTGTTCACAGTTTTAGAAAAATTTAATTTGTAACATGTAGCTAGAAAATATATATTTAAATAAAATTGTTTTGACTTTACATACACTTGAATTTTTTTTTTAAATAACTCATGACATTAGATTATACTAACTAAATAAAAGTTGGGTAACTGCATGGGCTAAAGCAAACCATACAGATAAAAAATAAATGAAATTATGATTAGATTTTAGAAATATTTTGTGACCTTTCATATGGTTCTATTCACTTCAATTTCAACCTCATAATTTTTTGTTATTATATAAGAAAATATAGGACATACACCAAAAAATATGGAATAGAATGGAACTGAGATGTATGACTTGGTAAACAATTCCAATACATCTCTCAAAAGAACATATTTAAAACCAGATTATTTTTTTCATTTCTGGTTTTTATGCTCAATGTGTAATTAGAATGATCAAAGGGACTGGGAGGCAAGGCTCTGGGGGTTTAAAAGCCAGCATACTCTGAGAATTCTCAATCCTGCAATCTGCTCTAAACCTTCCCAAATGTCACTGTCTGCTAAACCAAAAAGTACTCATGATCAGACCTCAAAATTACAATGAAGCCACAATTAATATGTAGAAAAGACAGCTCACTTCCTACGTAAAAGAGAATCAGAATTAACATTCTTCTCTAGCTTTTGTGTATCGGACAACCAACACCTAGCATACTCATGGCCACAGAAGAGACAGTCCAAATAATAGGAAATCTATTTGTTATATTGTTAATGCAGTCATATGATTTTCATAACAAATCTGCCCATATTTCATACACGCTCCTCTTACCATTAGAAAATGAAACTACACACAAAACATGCACATGCATCAAGCAAAATTTCTCAAGACCTGTGGTCATGCAGAACCACGCAGAACCACAGCCTTGTCCAAAACAATGGGTGGAAAAGCAAAAGGTTGAAAAACCAAAACCAAAAACAAAAAAAAAAAAAAAACAAAAAAAAACCCAGTCATTATTTTGTACACTTACCCAAAAAACACGACAAACCTTTTGGTTTCTACCCTGTCAACACAGAAAGAAGTATGGGAGGGACGAAAAAGGAGACAGAGACACCATTTGCCAAAATCTCACTAATACTGCTAGGAATTTGAATGACAGAGTAAAAATAAAGCTAAAGAAAGCCTTTCATTTTTCCCCCATGAGCCAGTAATGTACACTTTATGGGAATTCTGCACATTGGTTTCTTTGTTATTGACAAACGCTAGCAAGAGGTTCAGCAGTTCCCACTTGGGAAGGATGACCCCATGGCCAGCCAGCATGTCAACACCCATTGAAGACATTCCTTTCCAGGCCTGCTCCAAGGCGCGGAGGCCTGCCAAGCACTGTGCACGCTCACAGACCGCAGCAGCTGAGCAAATCTCATTCAGCCTGACTTATAATTACTTAGTAGCTTTAATGAGGTTTTTAAAAAAACAAAAATCTTTGTCCTCAGATCTGAAGCCAACTGTTCTTTGAAAAAATTAAAACTCTATAAGCAAAGAAATACATACCTTTCCCATTTGCATAGAAATATATTCAAGAAGCCATAAGACAGCAGTTTATCTTTTAATTTTGACAACTATTACTTACAAAGAACTTAGTATCAGGAAATCTAAATACTTTCAAATATACAATGTATTGCATTTTCAAACAGCCTCAAAAAACACATGTCAACATGCACAACACAAGGGCTTCATTTTTAAAGTCAAATAACATTGTAAGAATGGGGTTATACACCACATATACAAAAAGTTTTCTGAAATAAATTGGAAAAATAATTTCTTTTTCTGATTTGGGGAAAACTAAACAGTAAAATATTTTTTACCTGATAAGATATTGAAAGCATCATAAACTGTTTAACTCCAGAGCAACTTTTATCTGTACTACAGAGAACTTGTATTTGAATTTGACTTTAGAGAAAGTGTATAATGTACCACAATAAAGTGTTAATTATTTTTGTTGCACTATTATATCATAACGTAATAATACTTACTACCATTCATTCTTTCATTTTAGTTTTGTTAAAAATTTGCAAAAGTGAGATGGTTTTGGTAAAATATATTATTTCCAATCAAAGATTTTATTCTCATATTTATTTAATTAAATATGTCTTAGAACACTCAAAGGTACTTTGCTCATTCTTGTTCATGCACAACTAATACAAGTAAGCACTAGTTGCTAATTGAATTAAAACATTTTAATATAAAATTGAAATAATTTCCTGTATTTGAAAAGAGAGGAACTAATAATTCCTGAAATTCTCTACTCCATGATTTGTACTTCTTGTGTATTGTTTTTGCCGATGGGAGACAGAGAAATAAACACATAAAAATTATATTTAATTAAAGGTTTATATTATAAAGTTAAAATTGACTATTTTGATGGAATTATAGTCACTATAAACTTTCAGAGATGAAATTTAAATCATTCTTCAAACACTTGGCCAAAGTGGAAACTCATTAACAATTTCTATGAACTGCTATATGTCTGGCTTATAACTGCTGTTCACTTTCAGTTTATTTTTGAAGACTGTCTATTGATTTAAGAAGTACTCAAACCTAACTAAGAGAAAAAGAATGTAAGTGAAAAAATAATCATTTTCAGTTTTCACTTACATTACATTTCACTGATTTTCTTGAGTCATTTGAAATACCTTTCCATAAGATTTAATGTGAAATACGTATTTAAAACATAAGTCATTTGGACAGTGTGAGTGTTGCATTTGGTTTTTGCTTTTTTGTTCACTTTGTTGATGTTTTGTTACTTCTCACGTAAAAAAGTACACATAAAACGGTTATGAAAACAAAATGCATAGCAGACATTCTGTAAATTTATTCCGTACATTCTTATTTTTCCTCAACATAAAAATAAAGAAGAGCTACTAATCAGGTTTATGGAATATGTTTACGCAAAATACCTACAAAGAAAAACCTAATGGTAAAATATAGAGGATCAGGGCTTCCATAAAATAATGATTACTATTTCACTCCTGATTCATGTAATATAAGATAATGCCAATTAAATTTATCTGTGAATTTTATTGTTTATAAAATATGAATTTTACAAAGCCCTCCAATCACACTAACCCCCTCTAATATGTATCAACTTTAATATAGGGAATTACAGTACATAAGATTGATCTTGATTTTTTTTAGTTAACTGACATCAGTTAAATACAGTATTCTTTTTCATTTTTGGAGATTTTTTGAATTGCTTAAAAAAATTCTCTTTAGGAGACTGTAATATTTTCCTAATACCAATTATCCACTGAGAAATATTAAGTAAATTCTCATTATTACAGAAGAATACCTCTTAAATTTGTCCTTTGATTCTCTAAAAATATAAATACTATTTAGCGTTCACATTCTATGCTAAAAGAGAATTTCATTATATAAAGATTAACGCTTTCTTTTTACTCACTCAAAATAAAGCTCTAATCCTCTCCCCTGTTGAAAATGAAGCCAACAGAGCTGTTTGCTTAACCTAACATTTTAGATTTGTTGCTGCCTACTTTTTTAATATAGCAACATACTAGCTATGCTTATGATGTATCTGATACCTTTCATAAATTTTCCCTGTAATGTTTCCTCATAATGAATAGCAGGGTAAAAGTTCACTATGTCATAACACTCATAGTTGCCATCAACAAAAAACAAAACGTCAGAAGAGTAGCCAAATGTTATCCACTCAGTTTTTTCATTTTACTTTATATGGAGGAAATAATTAAAACAAAAAATTATTTCAGAGACCTTGAACATATAACATATACATGTTACTAAATAAACATAAACTAAATGGGTTATTACCTGTCTAGAGAAAGTGTTACCGTCTCATTCATTTCCGGTGTATCATCAGCTTTGACCGTAATGTTGATTGTTGTGTCACTTTGCCCAGATAAAAACACAACAGAGCCATTAAAGGGACCTATATCGTCCAGGGTCACTGCTTTTGAATTAAAGCCAGAGGGCTTCAAACTCCAATAGACAGTAGCCTGGCCATCAGTTCCATCTCGATGTAAGGGAATGTAGACCTTATACAAAGAAAAAAAATGGAACAATTTCTTCTGAAACATATGCTAACAAATTATATAAGCTTTCAGTTAGGGCATGCACATGTTATTATGTGAATTATGAATATATGCATTCTGCATAGAGAAGCCAACTATTAGATGACATTAAAAATACAACTGAACAAGCCTTCTGTTTAAGCATAAAAATAATTATAGATATAGCTAATTCTTATTAGTATTTGCTAATCAAGTTTATCTACGAAATTGCTCCCACCCAAAAGTATCCCTAACCTGGGATTTGTCTTAATAAAAAGAAAAATATTTTAAAAGTCAAAAAATCATGAAAAACAGAACAATCTGCCTGAAGAATACATTTCCACTGCAGTTTCTCTGAAAAAAGAATTAACGTAATATCACAATATAAACTGAAAAATGAGCTTTTGTAAGTACAACTAGAAAATTATGTGAGAGGCATCCTAAAATGATGAGGGCAAAAATACAAAGTAATACCATTAATAAATGTTTCTAACCCACACAATAAATGCAGTAGAAACAAAATCAGATACTCAAATCATAATTCTGGGTTACTCTGGACAAGTTACTTAACCTCCCTGACCTCAATTTCCACAAGTGAAATGAAGCTAGAGTTTCCCTATTTTGTAAGTTTGTGGAGAGGATTAGAGTGCCTCTCCATTGTAGGATCTAAATGAAGGATACCTATTATAATAATTCTGAAACAAATTATATTTGGTAGTTTTAAGTGTAGTATATTTCAAATATACATAATAAAAGGATAAATTATAGATAATGATAAAGTTTTTTCAAATAAAGAATATAAATGAATACTTGATGGTAGATATGCCATTTTTTAAGCCACTAAAAAAGGTACTTTCTTTGTTCTTTGCTTTTTTAATACATCTCATCTTGAAAAATGGAAGATATTTTCCTCACTAACCATTCTGCTAATTTGACTAGCAATAGTCAGGGCTGGAGACTAGGGAGCAAAATAAGATATTTAGGGAAGACAAAAAAAATTAACAGAGGGCTGAGCCTTTTAATCACCCTGAAGAATGGGTGTGGCCTGGGCTACAGATGAAACACAGAGAAACAGAACCAAGGGAAATTTCCACCCTTTCTGTTTCCCAGAAGGAGAAGAATTCAGGTTCATAGAGCCCAAAATTTTCCCTCAAAACTTACTTCTCTCAAGGGAAAAATATGAAATGGTACAATGACAGATGAATGAAAGAAAGCAATCCACTCTTTAATTTTTTTTTTTTTTAGTTTTTAGAAGGAAACAGAGTATTAAGAAAAAATATAAAAAACCACAACCATCTTAAAAAATTAGCTTCTCTGCCTATTTATAGAATGAAATATACAAACAAAGGAAGTTGCAGACACCCCATTTTGACATGAGGCTTTGATAACAAAAACAGTTATCTTCTTTTCTGATCTGAACCCCAAACTACTTTAAATCAAACAGAAGTGTGAGAGACTTGGAAAGGGTCTCAGGGATAGACTGTGACTCAGAAAATGGTAAAGCTGAAGGTTAGAGCCATCCCTGGATAGATGGCAGGAAAATTCAATTAGGGTAGGGAGCAGGTAGGGGTGCTGAATGTATGAGTATGCTTTTGTGTGTGTGCGCATACACAAAAATGTACCCATATATATAATATAAAATTCCTAGGATTTGGCATTCCACTACTTTACCACCATCACTTCCATCACCAAGCAGAGAACCCAAGGCAGCCACCCCAGTCCTGCCCCAGGAGGCAAGCATAAGGAATGCTAAGAAATGGAACAGGCCAAGGATACCTGAGGTACACATGACTTGGCAACAAAAAAATATATTTGGCTATCACTCTGTCAAATGTCATAGCACTACCTAAAAGTAGCCACGTCAAAATACTCAATTCTGGCCATGAGCGATTAATTCTAATTTTATTTTTTCAAATATGACAAAAGATGATGGAAAATCACATCCTCATCAGTTATTTATATCAAGTGACATATTGAAGACTTGCTGCAAATGCTGGTGCTTTTCAAGATCTGTTGCTTTTGTATGTTAATACTAAAAAAAAAAAAATAGTGTCTGTGCATTATCTCAAGACTCATTAGGCCCCATCAATGAGAATAAGCCTACTTACCACTTCAGCAGCAGAATCTTCTGGTTCATGCAAAATGATTGGAAGGTTGCTAATGAAGCCAATTTCTCCATTTGCAATGTCTGGAGTAACCGCTAAAGAAATATTTTGGATTTTCCCAAATCTAGGACTTATAGGCGGGATTGGGGGAATTATGTTCACCAACTCCACAGTTTCCAACTATAATAAACAAAGAAACAAACACAATGAAAAATTTTAAAGAACAGAAATTTTTAAATTGAAAAAAGAAGTCATAATAGCATGGGCACCAAAGTAAATACAGCTAAAGTTCACAAATAAACTTGGCAATTTCACCTCCTCTTTCATTCACCATCCTATTTCAATCTCCTGCACTGGCTTCTTGGGCTCTTTTTGCTCTTCAGTTATTATTCCCCAAGGTTCTTCCTAAGCCCTTTATCTTATAATTTCATACACTCTCCTTAAAAATCCCTAGATCTCTCCTTCAAATTCTAAATCTTTATAATCAACTGTCACAGGACATCATCTAAATGTCACACAGACACCTTATAGACAGAATGTCCAAAATAGAAATCAGTATCTCTGTTCCATGTCCCATCACCACTAACATCACCAACACTGCCATCTTCTTTACCTCCTTATCACTTATACCCAACTATCTTGACTTTAAAGCCAAATAGAGTTGCCCATATCTCATTCTTCTCTTCCACTCACCACACCTCCAATCAGTCACCCACTCCCCCTTCCCTGACAGAGAAAATTCAGTATCAGAAGATCATTCAGAACTCCAAATGTAACTTAACATGTCTTTCTGTTCAAAGAAAAACAGCCTACGTATAACACAAATTATCCCTGTATGTACTTAATGAACATGGCCACTAGAATAACTTTCATGGTGTTCTTCTCATCTAGAATGGCCTCTCATCATCTCACAAGTCCAAAGTGTACATACTCTTAAACACCAGTTAAATCTCCCTCTCTTTCCAGAAGATTTCCTGGTATCTACAGTCATCTTTATTCTATCTCTTTCTGAATTTCTACTATTAACCTCACTAAACTTAGAACTTTATCATAAATTTCACATGTTTCTTGCTCATCATTTTATGCACTCCAGACTTTTACTTTCCAGCAAAGTCCTTGTGAGTCTGTGGTCTTCTCAGCCTTTTCCCAGCCATGACATAGACCCAAAACTGCAGCTGAGACACAGTAAATGTTTGTCGACTCATCCCTCCAACACAGAATGAGCTCTATAGGAATCTTGGTATATTACAAACCTTCAACATCTTAATATTCTAACTTTCCAAAATTCAGCTGATCAACCCATGTAGTGTTCACTTGAGAATTATAGGAACAGACAATCACTACAAGACTGGAAAAATCATAGAGATTTTAAGTTGAAAAGCAATTTTGAACTTAGTAAGACATTATGGACCTCCCACTCTATAGAGCCCTCTGTTAGGCTTTGTAATATGGAAACGATGCGAGTAAGTACCACCAGAAGAGACTTGCAATTTAAGATGATTTTCCACAAGTGGACAGGACTAATTCTGATCCGACATACAACCTCACATTTTATGATAAACAATATATATTTTATAGAGCAAAAGTAAATGCCTTTTTTAAATGTCATACATTTTGTTTTAAAAATCACATACAGGAAGACAAAGATAGGAAAAATTCCATATTTGGTAAATAAGTCATTTGAGTAAAAGAAAACAAAGAAATCAGATTGACCAATTCTCCCGCAAATACAGTATGTAGACTAATTCAAGTAAAATAGAACATGTAATTCTTTAGTATACTGCATTTACTTTATAAAATAAATATAATGTAAAGGTAAACAGTAAAAGCCACATAACTGTCATTCTTTCTAGAGAAAAGGATTATATATGTGCACATATAAATTACTATTTATCTTAAAAAATATCACAAAGAAGAAACACATAAAATTTATATATTTGAATCACATATAAATATAAGTGCATTGCTTGAAGGCAAAGATGTTTCTAAAATATATGGCCATGTGTGAGTCAGCATGTGTTTGTAATGAACAATCTCATTCCCATACGCTCAGAAAGAGCTAAAGTAATAATACTGTTTATATCAAGAAAAAAAAACTCAATGTATTTTTCCTTCAAAACTTTCTAAAAAGGAAAATAAGTCTTAGCTTACATTTATCAAAAAAGCTACAGAATTCATTCTAAATATAATATTTTTGAAAACACAAAGAAAGAAGATATAGAAGGCTATGAAATGAACTGATCCAAAGGAAAATGCTAATTTTCCAAGGCTTATTTCCTAGTCTGTAAGCCTTTTTGTCTGGGTTCCTTAAGCATCTGCTAAATCAAACTGCCCCATTCACAAAGAGTCGTTCTTTGCTTTCAGATGGTTTGCAACTGGGACAGCACATTAGCAAACCCTAAGCCTGCCAAAAGTTGTATCTCAGACTAATGTACTCAGCTGAGAGGGTTGGTGAAGAATGAGGAGCTCATGTCTCAGATTCTCCTTTCTTCACTTTCATTCAACTTTCCACACAGAGTCTGATGCCTCCTATTCTTGAGTTGCTCATCCATTATGTACTATACAAACTATACAACCTTCTAATTTCCACCAGCCTTCCACAACCTACAGCTGTTTTGAACCTTGAGGAATTGTGTCCGTGACTAATAATGTCTCTTTCGCCCTATAGTGTTAAATTAACTGTCTGTGCTGTAAGACCTTTGTTTTTTAACTAAATACAGAAGAGATAAAGAATTGAGTCTGGAATTAGTGGTGCAAACAGATTTCTAAACTGGCATCACCAAAATTCAGACATTATACACTTCTTCAAGCTTTTCCTTACTTTTCAAGTATCATGAAGAAAGGAAATTCTGTCATGTTCATATGGAAAGATGAAAAATAGCTTGGATAATATCTGATCCAGAGAACGTTCTGAATAAGCTTTTGCTTACAGAGATTTTCTGCAGGTACTTGGATAGAGATATTGGATATTTTCAAAAGACTAAAACCTTACTAATATTGGTACAGACCCTATATAGATATAGGGTCTATATCACAGTAAAAAACTAGTTTTGAGGAAGCATGAGGAAAAAAATCAGAAAGCTAAAAAGGGCACAGAAAAGTTGTCTACGACTCAAGGTCAACTTTACTGCATCATCCGTCCCAAATTCAACTCCTGCCACTACACTATTACCATGATGCCAGGAGGACCAGGCCTCCATGAAAGCAAAAGTAACTGTGTAAAACTTCTGCTCATTTCACTTGGGATAATAATTCGGTTCACGTATCATTTGTGCCCTGTGCAAGACTGGGGGCAGACAGAGGGAGAACTGAATACTGACATACACTGAAACATATGTTATGAATTTAAATGTTTGTGTTCCCCCAGAATTCACATATTGAAAACCTAATCCCTGGTGAGATGGCATTTGGAAATGGGACCTTTGGGAGATCAGTGGGTCATGGAGTAGAGTTCTTGTGAGATTAATGACCCTATATGAAGGGACATCAAGGAGCTTGTTTCCTCTCTGTCCACTATGTGAGGGCACAGCAATAAGACACTATTAGTCTGCAAACCAGGAAGAGTGCTCTCACCAGACGCTCACCATGCCCAGCACCCTGATCTCCAACTTCCCAGACTCCAATACTGGGAGACATTTATTTAAAATAAATGTCTGCTGTTTAAGCCACCTAGTCTATGGTATTCTTTACAGAAGCCTAAGACAATGTCTATTAATAAGAAAGCTCTGAATCCAGACAACAACAGCAGAGAAGGCAAAGGACAGAGTTCACCCCAAAAGTGAAAAAAAAAACTCCATTAAATTATGAAATTCTTCTTGAGAGGTTATTATCGCCCAGAGACTCTTGAAAACTCCTAACTTGGGAAAATACTGCCCTAAGCGCAAGCTGGTGAAGTCAGTATGTATTTTCAATTTATTAGGACCAATTTTAAAAAGTTGTGACTGGGGCGCCTGGGTGGCTCAGTCGGTTAAGCGGCCGACTTCGGCTCAGGTCATGATCTCACGGTCTGTGAGTTTGAGCCCCACGTCGGGCTCTGTGCTCACAGCTCAGAGCCTGGAGCCTGTTTCGGATTCTGTGTCTCCCTTTCTCTGACCCTCCCCCATTCATGCTCTGTCTCTCTCTGTCTCAAAAATAAATAAACGTTAAAAAAAATATTAAAAAAAAAAAGTTGTGACATTTTTTATAAGGCCAAACTCACAGCTTTCTAAATGTATCTCTAAATGTGTTTTAGTGACTGCATTCTTGTCACTTTAACTTCTTGTTCAACAGGGCCAGGGCCACAGGCTCAACCATGCACTCAATCCACTTCACAGATCCAGACCCCTCCCCGCAATCTGGCCAGTCATATCACAAAAGCATCCCACAAGCCAAGGGGAGGCAGATACAACTGTATATAAGGCCATGTTCTCTTCACCCATCACTCCAAGAGAAATTCATGGATGCTCCGAAGAATGCATTATCCTCATAGACAGAAGTATGCACCACATCATAAATACCCCATTTTGAGGGGACATAAAATAATAATAATAATAATAATAATAATACAGATAAACAGGCAGACTCTCATACCACTAGTGACAAAATTTCTGGGAATAGTGCCAAAAGGTCTCCCTCTGGGTACACATATTACAAAGAGGCATCCTCTATATACTGATAAATCATATATCTCCATAACAGGTAACCTAGACCCCTCCACTAGGAATCCTCAAGAAATACACAAACAATGGGGTGCTTGGCTGACTTAGTTGGAGGAGTGTCTGACTCTTGGTTTCAGCTCAGGTCATGATCCTAGGGTCCTGGGATCAAGCCCCAAAATGGGCTATGCACTGAGCGTGTAGCCTGCTTAAGATTCTCTCTCTCTCCGTGTGCCCCTCTCCCCTGCTCACATGCATTCTCTCTCTCTCTAAAATAAAAAATAATAATAATTTTATTTTATTTTTTTTAATTTTTTTTAACTTTTATTTATTTTTGGGACAGAGAGAGACAGAGCATGAACTGGGGAGGGGCAGAGAGAGAGGCAGACACAGAATCGGAAGCAGGCTCCAGGCTCTGAGCCATCAGCCCAGAGCCTGATGCAGGGCTCGAACTCACGGACCACGAGATCGTGACCTGAGCTGAAGTCGGACGCTTAACCGACTGAGCCACCCAGGCACCCCTAATTTTAAAAAGAAATACACAAATGGGACAAGCATGAGCAGTGGCCCAGCTTAAAAAAAAAAAAAGACAAAAGTCTTCAGAATAAAAGAGTTATCCCACCAAATGCTAATAAGCCAGGTGGGACACAACCCTGCAGAATTCAGAACATCAAAAACATTTTAAAAAGCCTTCGGAGATAATGAGCAAGTTACCTAAAAAGGTAAATAACGTCTTTCCCCTCAAATTTCTCATCAACAACTGTGGAAGCTAAAAGACAATACTTTCTGAGTGCTGAAGAAAAAATTATTTTAATCTAAAAATTTCTACCAAGCCAAATTAGCAATGTGAGTTTGAGATTTTGTTTTCAGCTGCTCAAAGACTCAAAAGTTTACCTTGCACATTCCTTTTGTGCACATGTATTTGAGGAAGATATACTACAACAAAACTAAAACACAATTCAAGAAGAAAAAGGCAAGAGTTCAGGAAAATTCAGGAGCTCGGTAAAACCCATCCCAAGTAGCAGGTGTGAAGCAAGCGTAAAAAGCAGTTAATATGGCTAATCTCACCATCCAACATATAAGACAACTGGAAGCTATAACATGGTAAGGATGGCATATAGAAAGTCAGCAATTACAAATACCAGAGAAAGCAACAATGAAGCACAAAACAAACTCTAGGCAAAAATATGAAACCAGTTTAAATGTGCATGATTCAAAAAAAATTAATGAAATATGCTGTTTCATTTGATACATATTTCGGTTAGCAAAATGTGTGGTGACACAGGATTATAAACTCTTTATCCATCCATTCATACTATCTAATTCTGTATTAAATTTATTTACATAACCAAAATTTGATAAGCACCAATTTTATTGCTAATTTTCAGATGCAACCAAAACCAAATGCATGGAAAATGAGCCACAGTATCAAAAATGAGTGCAGATTTTTTAAATTTTGGCAATAAGGGGCGCCTGGGTGGCTCAGTCAGTTAAACATCCAACTTGAGTGAAGGTCATGATCTTGCAGTTCGGGAGTTCGAGCCCCACATCAGGCTCTGTGCTGACAGCTCAGAGCCTGGAGCCTGCTTCAAATTCTGTCACTCTCTCTGCTCCTCCCCGGCTCGTGCTCTGTCTGCCTGTCTCTCTCTCTCAAAACTAAACATTAAAATAAATAAATAAAATTTTGGCAATAAAATACTATTTTGGCTAATAAAAGAAATTTAAAAAAACACAACATGGAAGAATATGTTATGGGGCCCTAACTTCTTATTATTAAAGAGATGAAAAGCCAGAGATCATATCTATAGTTAATAGACAAAAGAATCAGATTTCAGTATATTATTTAAAAATATCTACACAATTTTTCTCATATTGCTTTTTTATTTCTGGAATGCCTTCCCTGCAGCAGCCATCATGAAAAACAGTATTTATCCTACAAATCCCATTCCTATGTCACATTAGCCCAAATCAACTCCAAAGAATGGCAGATCTCTCACTCTATCTCCCCACTCCCTGGCCCTTCTTCATTAAACAATCTGTGCTACTCCATTGTGTCACCCATTATATTCTGACCTGCATTTCAAGTTGGTGTATTTTTATTATCACTTGATTACAATATTAACTTTAGTAGGATCCTTGTTGTATTCATTCTTTATATGGCTTGGGAACAGACACAGTCTCTCTTTGGACCCCCTCAACAAAATTTAGTAACCAATGGTAGAATCTAAACCATAAATAAGGGCAAGATAATGTTCAGTTAACTCTCTCACAGAGACAAGTACACGTGCAGGTTAGCCAAAGTTTAAACTGTTCTAATCATTAAAATACCTTTACTAGAAAGTGGGCCCCATTTTGAAGGAATGCATCATTTCTTATTGGTAATTTTGTAGTAACTTGGGTTTTCTGCTCTGGAAAAATGAGGTTATTTCTCCTGGATGTATTTAAGATGCCATCTTTTGCTCGCAAAGGGTCTACAGCTCCAGCAGGAATATAAAGTGCAGAATAAAACATGTTCACATCTCCTTTGGTTCCTCCTAGTCTTGTAAAACTCAGGGATAAATATCGTTCACCCGGGCTGCTTTCAATCTTCTGGTGTTCCATAGGAAAAAATATTATTAGGCCATAAACATCATCACTATCCTGAATGTAGAACAAAAGCTGCAGATAAAAATAAAATATTAAAGTACAGAATTCTCACGTCTGACAATACCAAACTATTTTCTAGGCTATTCTGATTTTTAGTATTTATTTACAGATCATGTCTAAAGATGGTCACTTTTTATATGTAACAGAGTAAAATATGAATCAAAAACAGATATGAGGGGCACCTGGGTGGTTCAGTCGGTTAAAAGTCTGACTTCAGCTCAAGTCATTATCTCATGGTTTGTTGAGTTTGAGCCCCACATTGGGCTCTGTGCTGACAGCTCAGAGCCTGGAGTCTGCTTCAGATTCTGTGTCTCCCTCTCTCTCTGCCCCTCTCCCACTCACAATTTGTCTCTCTCAAAAATAAATAAACATTAAAAAGAATTTTAAAAAATAGATTTGACGACCTTACTAATGTACTGTTCATAGGATCTTTTTGAAGAGTGAACTTCTTATTTACAGAAGAGACAATCTTGAGCAAAAGAAACAAATGTCATTTCCAAAACCAGTGTTTCTCCTGTTGTATCAAGCTAAACATAAAAGTGATTTGCGCATCAAACTAAGCATAAAAGTGATTTGTGTGACCAAATTCTTTGGCTCCTCTGTAACACAGAAATATTCACAGAAGTAAAACATAACAAGTGATATACCTCTGCTGGTTCGCTCACTTCTGCACCTCCTCTTATAGTATGAGGCAGAATCCGAAGTAGATAAGCTTCTGCCTCTTCCGGAAAATCATCATTAATGATAGTAAGAGGAATTGATGCCAACATCTGCCCTTGTGCAAAATGGAGAACTCCGGAACTTGGTCTGATATCTGCTATTACCGGTGAAGCATCACTGCTATTCCGTGTCAATTCCCAGTTCACAGAAATATTCCCATGGGTGCCACCATTCCTAACCACTGTAATGTCTTCAAATCTAGAGTTTTAAAAGAAATATATAAGGTCACATATTATACTATGTTTCCCTTAGCTAGGTTTTTCAGTGTCAAACTGGCCATCAGATATTAGTAAAAGCAGAATCCATATCACAAAGAATGAATGTTTTTAATATGAGGGGGTAGATATGTAGATGTGTCCTCGGAATTTATCATAATGTGAATTCACTTGTATATTTAAATTACTCTGAAAATAAGAAAAAACAGCAAAACCATGGTGAAGAAATGGCACAGTTTGGCACTATGTCCAACACCACAAATACTAAATCTTGGATTAATATATTCAAATAACATATTATTTTAAAATAATAAAATAGGGGCGCCTACGTCAGTTAAGCATCTGATTCCAGCTCTGGTCATGATCTCACAGTTCATGGGTTCGATCCCCACATCAGGCTGTCTGCTGTCAGCACAAAACCCACTTCAGATCTTCTGTCCCTCTTGCTCTATGCCCTTCCCCCCTACCTTTCAAAAATTAAAAACATTTAAAAAATAAAATAAGTGTAGCAAGGTTTAAAATCAACCATACCTTGATGTTGTATCTTCATCAATTACCACTGTCCTTTCAAACAAGATACTGTTGAATGAGAGGACTCCATAAGGTTTGTCGTTTGGCTTAATTGTGACTTGCACAGTAGAAGGGCCTAAGAGCACAGCATCTCCCTGCAAGGTATCTTTTAATAATACAACATGAAATGATTCAGCAATCTCTGGAATGGTGTCATCAACTATGTGAAATTTTAGGTGTGATTCATGAATAAAAGGTGGAAAAACAATAGTTGTGGTTGGCTGAAGATCAATGAAATCTAAGTTCTGCTGGGCATGTGCTGTTGAATTCCCGGTTATAACAACATAACTGATTGAAACTTCATATTCATCAGATCCAATCAGATTCCCACTGTCATCTTTCCCACGAACCACTGGAATTATGAGTATGTGATCTTCCTCGGGTACCAAATAAATACTTTGAATGAATCTCACGGGACTATCATTTTTCTTAATGATTATCTCAACTGAGCTCCTAGAGATGTTGATCTCAGCTCCTCCTTCTACACTTTTCAGTTGAATCAAAAATATTTCATCATTTTCTGGTACCTGTCAAATAAATATAAACAGGAGCAAAAATATCAATAGCCAAAACATCTGCAAAGAAACCAAAGTATACAAAGTCACTATGTTTCAATACAAACATAGAAACAGAAATATTTTAACTGGAGGGAGGAAACAGAGAAGAAGTCTGTTTAATAGCTATATATTAAAATATTTTCCTAAGTTAAATAATATATTTTAGATAGGTAAAGAAAAGTTCATAAAGCAATTGTCTGGACAAGTATTAAAGTATAGGTATATGTCTTTAACTTTGACCAATCTCTACATAATGCTAATGATATGACAGTAAAACTGGACATAAAATTTTACTAGTTTTATCAGATTAGTAGAATCAAAAGCAGCATTGTGCTAATCTAATAATAAATATAAGAATATCTAAGAAGCTGGAATAATATTATAGATATATAATATCTAAGAATCTGGAAAACTACATTAAACATCACATACAAATGGTTAGTTTTCAACCATGTGAATTATTCTTGTTTCTCTCTAAATGGTTTCTAATTCAAGAGGTAAATGTACGAACCAATCATGATTTCCAAAATACACATCATGCCTCTCTGGAGAACAAGTTCTAAGAGTCACTATCATGCAAATGTTCACCTGGTTAAGGTGAAACTTTTTTTTGCAACTGCACAGAAATCTTAGGGATTTCTTCTTAGTATACTGCTTGAGCTTTTTCTATAAATTCTACATGATGGTTTGATATACATACACATATTTGAATGATTGCCAAGATCCAGAGAATTAACACATCCATCACCTCACATAGTTGACTCTTATAGACGCGTGGCTGAACACTTACGATCTACTCTCAGCAACTTTCAAACACACAACACTGTTTTATTAACTGTAGGTACCATGATGTACATTATCCTCAGAAGATGATCTTTTAGGTTTATAGTTAAAATGTATAATTAATCATTGCCCTAAATTATAACCTTTCCAAGGATCTAAAAACCAAAGGTTTTTATTAGTTTACATAACCAGATCAACTAGAGTTATCAATGCTAATACCACTTCACTTTTTTCAAGGAGAGAGTTTCTAATAATATCTTCTAATTCATTTGTTTTTATACTCTTAGGATTTGTTGTGATTTGGTTTCTTGATTTTTTTTTTTTTGGAAAGTAGAAGCATGGTTATAAATTCCAAGCTATTCTACTTTTTTCTGACAATACTAACATTGTTTCATTAAAAGTTATGTTTTCTCAATCGTGTCTCAGCTTTTTGGCTAAGATCAAGTGTAAAAGTTATGTTTTCTCTCATTTAGCTCACCGTGATATCCTTGCACATTATTGTTCAAAATCAATTCTCTCCCTAGTTAAGTTAGCTATCTCATTTATCTCAATCCTTGGTAGCTTCAATGTGAAATGTAAAAATAACTAAAGCTTTCCCATGAATGTGAACATTTAAAATATCCAAACAAGGGGTGCCTGGGTGGCTCAGTCGGTTAAGTGTCCGACTTTGGCTCAGGTTATGATCTCACAGTTTGTGGGTTTGAACCCCACGTCCAGAGCCTGGAGCCTGCTTCGGATTCTGTCTCCCTCTCTCGTGCTCTGTCTCTCTCTGTGTCTAAATAAATATTTAAAAAATTTTTTTAATTAAAAAAAATTTTTAATTAAAATATCTAAACAAAAGGATATCAATTACAGTAGAATTTTCTTTGCTTTTATAGTAAAATACTTATGCTGGGTAGGTAGGACTATACCTACTCAAAACTGCAATCACTAACAAAAAACAATCATCAAGGTTTACCAAATACTTAAGTTACTGTATTACGTGTGGTTGGCAGTTATATTCAGGTTCATCAGCTTTTATATACACAATTGTGAAATAAATAAGGTAAATATTTACCAGATATCCACCAAAATGGCTATTTATAGCTAAAGTATACACTAACTAGTTAGTACAATACACTAGCTTTACATAGGACTAAGTTCTTGAATAATTTCAAATACTGAACACAATTTAATGCTTGACATAATGTTCTAACATGTCTATACTGCAGACAGAATCTCTGTCCCATTGAAGCATTTATATTATCTCACCTCATCGTCAAGTACTGTCAAGTTATAAACTACTGTTGCTCTGCCAGGGGGAAAGGTGATATTTCCTTTAACTGGGCTCAAATCTTCCTCAGGTGGATTTGGGCCACCCTCTACCTGAAAAGAAACAAATAGTACCATCCATAAATGCAAAATATTTCACTAGAGTAAGAAAGCATTATTGTGATGTTAAATGACAAAAATCTGGTTTTTACTTAAAAATGTTTTATAAGAAGAATTATAGAAAACTGTATATAAGTTTGCCCTTGTAATTAATAGTCAAGGCCTGTAATTATAGATATGGACTATAAGCACATTAAACTACATGATTTCTAAGAGTTTTCTCTTTTTTATTTTTTCAAGCCATTACATTAAACCTGAGAAAAAATGTATTCTTCCATGAGAGGAAGGTATTCAAAATTGGAAAATTTTCTTAAGTCATAGAATCACATGGCAATTCCACCAGTGACTGTTTAACACTGGGCAAGTATTCAGCAACTCCAAGCAGCACTTTCCCCATCTTTAAAATAATCATAATAACATACTAACAGGCTAGATATAAAGATGTAATAAAATCATTCCTTTTGAAAAGTACTTAAGTACTCTGTGCCTGACCTCTTTTAGGTGTTAAGGATTCAACAGTGAACAGGTAAACTCCTTACCCACAAGGACCTAACATTTAATGAAAGGAAAAACGGACAAAGAAATACGTATTTTTCAGATGATAAGTATTATGGAGAAAAAAAACTAAGAAGGGCACGGGGGAGACTGAATTCTGAGAAGAGATGCTGTTTATACGCTTAAGATTCTCTCTCGCTCTCCCCCCTGCCCCTCCCCAGCTCGCTTGCTCCCTCTCGCTCTCAAAAAATAAAAATAAATAAAAAATAAAGTGATTGCACAGTACACTTACTTCAAAAGTCACAGTGACCATTCCATAAGTTCCTTTTTCTCTGATGAGAGTAAAAGGCACAGATTCATTTCTGCCCCTAGGTTCACTCACTGTGATTGAAAAAGGCTATCGGGAAGAACAAAGACAATCAGGCACTCATCAACTAGAGGTAGACTGGTGCAAAATATTACCTTAGAAATACTAAATTTCCACAGATAAATTAATTCACCTGGTGCCCTGAGAGTGCTGTACTTCCTAGCATTAATTAGGTGTATCTAATAAAAATGCTAAAAAATAATAGTGTAAAGGGAACATAAAACTATTCAGGCAAAAGTTGTAAGTTCTTGTTCTGGTTCCATCAACTAGCTGTTCTGCTGAGGGACCATAAAGATTATCTAGTTGAAAGACAACAAACTCAAATGCCCCAGAGACCCAAGAGGTCACAAAAACGAGATGCTTCTCCAGATGAGAGCAGTTCATTTGCAACCACCCACTGGAAGTACCACCCACAGGCCTTGCTCCCAACCACTGTTCCCTCCTCAGTGGTCAGCCTATCAACGAAAAGCAGAGAACTGCTAATGCTTTCAGGACATGATCACTGAAGCAAAGAAGAAGCCAGGACTTCAAATGCTGAAACACTCTGGCTTGGCTGCCTGAAACTCCAGCTAGAAGAAGAGGAAGAGGGAAGCAGCCAGGTGCATGGTAACTAGGGCAGCAATGCCCATCTTTCCTGGTGACACCAAGTCTCAGTGTTCCCATCCATAAACAGGGATAGGAATGCCTGTCCCAAAGACATCATACATCATCAGTGCTATCTTCATCATCAGTATAATCATCATCCAGGCCAGGAACCAAATCCAGCCTATTTACTAACTACTGTGAGCTCAAAAGCTAGTTAATTTAATTTTAACCACATGATGCAGGTGCCCAATCAGAGGCTGCCTGGCAGCACTGTGACCACAACAGTCAGGGACCTGTGACCAATGCAAAAGATTAGGGTTCATTCCCAGAAGCTAAGAAAAAAGAAGAAAAGAAAAGAAAAGAGAAAAAGAGAGAGAATAAAAAGAGAGAGAAAAAGAAAGAGAGAAAGAAGAGAAAGGGAGGAAGGAAGGAAGGAAGGAAGGAAGGAAGGAAGGAAGGAAAGAACCTTTAAACAAGTCAGTATGAGGATAGTGGGGATAGGTTGGGAGTAAATAGAAAAGAGAAAGGCAATAAGGAGAGAAATTAAGCAATTAAGTGAGCCTGCCTCATAATTAACTAATAATTCCCTATAATTTAAATAGAAATGACTGATTAATTAATTTAATTTTGTATATGACAATATAATGGAGGTCACAAAATGTCTACTACATTGACATTATCCACATATCTTTTTTAATAAAGATACTGCAATTAAAAGATCATATTTATCTATAGCCCACCTTGTTTCAAAGATAATTTAAGGTACTAAGAAAATGACATACATTCTACCAACTGCAGCAGCAATCTAAATTGGAAAATAAATAAAAAGCTGGGGAGTACCACATCATCTTTTAGTAATGATAATTAGTAACATGATTCAAAAAGACTCCATATCAGGAAGGTTATTATAGTCTAAAACTTCATGGTAAAATCCAATTGTACCCAAGACAAATTTTGTTTTATTTTAGGAGCTGGAAACAACTTCTCTCAGTGGGGGACCTAGCTTGTGGGTTTGTTTCTAAAGATAAAACTCTATGAACACAGAACTGGTCGGGAACATAGGAATCTGGCGATCAGAGAGAATAAAATGAACTGCTCAGCAAAACTAAGGGGGATGACAAGGAATTTTAACCTTTAAGAAATATTAATAAATGGGAAAATCTCAGTGTAGGGATTGAGTATAGAATTTTTAAGAACTATGTCTGCTACTGAATTTTCAGTTGACTGTAGGTTTTTCCAGTATTCTTTCAATAAGTTTTTCTCATCTCCCAACTTTCAGAGAAGGCTGACAAACAAGATTTTCTTTAAGAGGCAGCTGAGAAAATCAAGCAAAAGGAACTAGATTACAACATCTGCTACAAGACAAAATGTTTGTGTCCCCACCCCCCCCCAACCCAAAGTCATGTTCAAACTGTAGGAGCAGGGCCATTGGGGTGATTAGATCATGAGGGCAAAGCTCTCAAATGGGATAAGTGCCCTTATCAGAGAGATCCCAGAGAGCTCCTTGCCCCTTCTACCTTATGAAAGCATAACAAGAAGACCCCTAGGAAGCAGGCCGTCACCAGACACCAAATCTGCTAGCACCCTGATCTTGGACTTCAGCCTTCAGAACCGTGAGAAATACATTTCTGTTGTTTTTAAGCCACCAGTCTACATAATTCTGTTACAACAGATGCAAAAGAATAAGACAACATCCAAGTTACAGACCACCAACGGAAGTAACGAATGAATCAGGTGGAATGATCAGCAGAAGAACAGGACAAGAGACAGCCAAGATCACATAGGCCTCCTCAATCTGGAGAAATCTCAGGCAGCACAAATGGACAGTCTACAGAATATGGGATATGGATGGAGTTAGAGCGAATTGTATTTATTTTCAAATGGCAAGATGATACCAGGTAATATCATGAAAAATAATTTAAAAATTTAGTAACTACTGTGGTGCCTGGGTGGCTCAGTCAGTTAAGTGTCCGACTTCAGCTCAGGTCATGATCTCATGGTCTGTGAGTCTGAGCCCCGCGTCAGTCTCTGTGCTGACAGCTCAGAGCCTGGAGCCTGCTTCAGATTCTGTGTCTCCCTCTCTCTCGGCCCCTCCCCTCCTCACGCTCTATCTCTGTCTCTGAAAAATGAATAAACACTAAAAAAATTTCTTTAATTTAATAACTATTATCTAGCAACCACAAGATTGATCAGTATGTAACCATACCATATTAAATGAAATAATTCCAAATGCATTGTCATTTGATAATATTGTCACAGTAACAGTCCTTGGCCATCCAAGCTTCACATTTGCTGAAGGTTTCTAAAATAAAAGCCCCAAGGTAAGTTAATAAATTAAAAATAAGAGGAAAAAAAGAATGATTTTAATAGAGTTTCTGTCTTTAAGTAATTGTTCAGACTATGAATAAAAATACAAGCATACTTTTAATGCAGATTAAGAAAATGTTTTCAAATTAAGTCAACATGGTAAAGAAGTCCCAAATAAAAACTTTTCAAAAACTTTTAAAAACGATTAATCACTAAATCATTACAATGATAAGCAAACACTGGCTAGTAATGCTATATTATAATTACTCCAATCTCATTACTAATATAACAGAGAATTAAGTAAGCAGTATAAAATTCTATTCAAACGTGTTTTCTTCTCACTATAGAAGGTGCTGACACTTAAGAATTATTTACTTTATAAATTATAAAGCCAAATTAAAGATAAAATATTAAAACATTTTTTCTGATTAATAAGGGAAGAGTTTTCTACAACATTTCTATTGATATTCTACGGCAGCATAATATGCAAAAAAGTGATATACAAAGGCAAAACAGGATTATTTCAAGTATCATTTTCATAAAAATTTTACTCATACCAATATAATCATTCTAAAAAGAATTCTCAATGCCCCTCAGAAAAATTAACTACAGCAGTGTTAGCAGTCATTACCTCAACCTAATAGATCAAGCCATAAAGGACAATTAAACCTTAGGCTATTCAAACATTTTTCCCAGAGCTACTCCAAAATGATTCTAAGGCACAGGGACCTCCCACTTCCAAGCCTGCTTTTTGTATCCCTCTCCTTTGAACTCAGAAGTCTCGGTCATTCTTTGTGCATCTGGTAGCAGGGGAGGGATAAAAGAGAAAAGAGCCAAAGGGAAGACAGGTTTTTCTTGAGCATCTGTCATGGCAATTCCTAAATAAGCTGAATGGATCCAGAAACTAACTGTAGAATCTTCTAAACAAGATTGTCTGAGGAAAAATAACCAGACCATGGAATTGCCAAAGAGACTGTCAGTTCTGACTTCTTTGAAAACCACCTCCAGTCTCTAGATTGGCTTATCTCTAGAGAAACAGATTTTTAAGCATTGTGAGGTTTCTGTGAGTTCAAGGTGGGCAGCAGGGGCAAGAAGGACTTACCTGGAATGTCAAGTGAAAAGTAAAAGTTTCGTCGGGCTCTGGCAAGTCATCGTCACACACTGCTATGTACACTGTTCTATTTGTTTCTCCAACAGGTATAAAAGCTGCAGCATATGTGTCAAAAAAGTCACCAGTGTCATCTCCATATAGCTATCAAATGCAAAACAGAGACAGTTCTTAGGACAACCAAAACTGATGCTAATTGGAGCCATCAACAGAAAACACAGTAGTCATCAACTGACACTGATGTTTATATAATGGATGTACAAAAACAAAACAAATATTTAAAAACCAATAAAAATCACCTTCAAAACACATTATTAAAAATGATTCTAAACAGAAACATTTGTTTATGCTCTAGAAGGTAAAGGAATCACGACACAGAAAAGTAATAATTGCATAGCAAGTATGGATGTGAATTTTTTTCTCTGCCTCTTGAATGATCTCAAGGGGATTACACCAAACCTGACAAAAAAAAAAAAAAATTGTAGCTAAAACTCCCTCAAAGAAGAAGTGGAAATAGCCTGTCAAAATACACCAGGAAAATAAAAATTACTTATGCTATCAGTTTCAAAGAAGTACTTTTTCCAGAACTTTCAAATGAAGTTTTATTTATATTTTCCCATAGTTCCAATAAAGACTCAATTCTTTCAGCATTCCAAATTATTACTCATCACAAACTTTTCCTTAAGTTTTTAAGGCTTCATTCTATAACATCAGCATTGCTAACAGATTTTCAAGGGAGCAGTAATGATGAAATTATAAAGGAACAACTTCTTGTGCAAATCTAAATGAGGTTTCTTTTGCCAAAGAACTCAGAATGAATAACCTATCTACTAGAAAAAAAAACATGATTTAGTGCAAACAAAAAATGATGAACATGTTTGGGAAATTACAGTCAATTTCTAGTTTTCATTTGTAAAAATAAAGGTTAAATACTTGAGATATCCGAGTAAGTTAAGGGTACTGAAAAACTTGTACTTATACCTTAATATAAAAAGTTGCAGTCTTTTACAAAGCATTAACTATCAAGAGCCACTGAAACAAATAAAGAGAAAAACACAGTAACCCAACCCCAAAAATCATTTAACTATTCAAAATATGCAAAAATCAATACATATGTAAACATTTTCATCAGAGCAGCATTTACAGCAACAAAAATTGGAAGCAACCTCAGTGAAAGCCAGGTGAAAAATAATTGGGAAATGATGATGCCACCATGGGGAAAAGCTGTGAAAAATGACAGAATCACCCCACAACATTCTTATGATACAATAAAAATTATGCATAAAAGGTTATCAACTATAATGTATACTCGTTAAAATGAAATAAGTAAATACATACACACATATTATAAATTAAAAACAAAAGCAATGCACAAAGTTATAAAACTGGGTTTGTTTCATATTTTTTTTATATCTTTCTTTTCCTTTTTTATCTCTTTTTTACAATGTTTCACAATGTGATAATTTAACCCACTACTTCAAAACTTATTTTTGAAAAAAAAAATTCAAGTACTTTGGGCCTCAGATACAGCAATATCCTTAGTGGTCATATGACATTACTTTCTGGTTACACGTAGACACAGATATATGCACACTGAATCCATCCAATAACTAAACTGTGTGCAAGATAACCTGACAGTTTAACAAATCCTACATAACCTGTACCTAAGTTAATGAACTTAATTTCTCCCAAGCTTTCTGACAAAATTCACTTTTAATTTGCCATTACTTTAAAAAATTTTATGTATTTTTCCCTAAGCCACCTGAAATATATATCTGAGCATAGATAACTGGAATCCAAATTACCCGAAGTAAATGTTATTTTACCTAGGAACACTTACTGATATCTTTGTTTTTTATTTGTTTTAAAATAAACATATGAACATTTAAAAATAATCAGTCTATAGCTTTACTATTATTGGCACGTGCATATGCTAATTGGAGCACCCTATAAACCTACAGGAAATATGAATGGAATAGTGTACCTACAAATCATTTATCATAATGAAACAACTCAGAATCTCAAGTTAAAAAAAATTTAGGAAATATGAATGGAATAGTATACCCGAAAATCATTTATCATAATGAAACTACTCAGAATCTCAAACGGTTAAGAAAAATTCTTGTCGCTGAAACTAAGAAATGTCATATCATCTACTTCAGTAAGAACAGAGCTACATCATTTCTTACCGATACAATTGCGGTGACATTTGCTGGCTCTCCTATCCTTTCGATGACAAGACGAATAACTGTTGTACTTGTTTCATTAACTACAAATGTTGTCTGTCCGGCAAACCTTATTTCTGTTTCTCCAAACACATAAGGGATGAATAAAGCTGAGAGGAGATTTACTAATAAAGATGCAGAGGGCATCCCTATTAGGAAAAAAAGAAAAAAGCTTTGTTCACAAAACATACCTAATATATTTTCATTAGACCATGTTGCTACAGATATAAACAGAGTGAAGAGCTAGACGGTAAGGAACTAAGACATAAATACATCAAATATTAAACCATCCAATTTAAATATGGGATCAGAGAAATAAGTTTAAAATCACAATCTCTTCTATGATTATTTTTTACAATTCATAACTACTTTTTGTTCTTTAACCTATATAACAAGATAATAGTTATCAGTAGTCTTAAACTTATTTATCAAATTAGGGTTTTTAAATTTTTTGACCCTCTAATTTATCCTAAGAAAAACATAAATCAGTACTTTGGAAATGAAATTAAAGCCCATCTTCTCCCCAAAATGAAACTGTAAAATACAAGCCAACACTAAAAAATTATCAAGTCGATCAATGATCTTAATAGGGCCTCTTCATCTATTTATTTATCACAAAACTATGAGAGAACTCTTAAAACTGGGATATAAAAGCAGCTGAAGCTGAAACTTTATTAATAAATTGATTTCTTGGTTGTGTCTACCTTTTCCTGACATTTGTCTTACTTGAAAATGCTTTTTAAAATTTTTTAGTTATTGCAAGGAAATGCTAATGCTTTCAACATAAATTTCCAGGACCTAAATTTCTCCCATTCTACTACCTAAAATACTAACATCATTTCTTAGAAAATGTCTATGTTGCTTTAAAAGTAAATCTGGCAAAGTGTGTATTTCCTTCTTTTCCATAACTGTACTGTTTTCTTCTTACTAGAATGTGTGTGTTTATGACGCATCAATAGTGTTCCTACTTGCAGCCTTGTGTGATTCAAGTGCTTTCAAAAGCACAACAGTGCAGTGGCCTCTTGAAAGCAATGTTGTTTTGTAATGTAGATGTACCTCTAAAAATGTGAACAATTGATCTCACGGATCATTAAGATTCCAATGGATTATGTGACCAGTCACACGAACATAACAAGTTCATGTGTTTTAAAGAAGAGTTGCATTATGCACTCAGTGAGCCAAAATGCTTCCTATTACTCTTTACCTTGGTCAAGAAGTAATAAAATTTTCATGTATGTGGTACTGCCACATGGCTACACGTGGCTTTGTATTTAAAAACCACCAAATACATGAGATCTTGATATATTTTACTTTAAATTCAATTTTCTCAATCAAGTATATTCAAACAATGCAATCTGAGATTGCTTAATGACGTCTCATATAGTTAAAACTGAAAAATCCACAGGCAGGGATGCAGAGGTCAGATGGAGTCCAGGAAAGAGACATGGGCCAACAGGACCAGAGATTCTGGAAGACTAAAGCATTTTCTACACCTGTGCCTTCTCTCTGAGAATGTTTCACCTGCCATGGGGATAAAGGGACTTGCAAGAAGAAATAAAACTTCTCTCTTCCCTGACTTCTAAGGCAGTAATGTTAGCCCAAAGAAAGGAAATGAAAAGAATGAGAGAAAGGGAAGGAAAAAGGCAAAGCCTGAGTGAGGTAGGAGATTAGGAGCAATTCTGGGCCACCAAAGACAACTAAGATTTTCTGTGGAATTCTAAAGCCAGAATGATTTCACACCTCACTTATGACAAATAGTGGGAAAGAAATGAACTAGGAATGAGAAAGAGAATACAGAATGGAGGGGTGATGAGGCAGCGATGCGTAAGAAAAAGATCAACTGTGGTCTACTGTGATTTCGAAAGAAAAAAAACTCCTTGAACGTGAGCTGTGATAGAATTTTGAGCTGACAGAAGTAAGAGGACACCTGAAGTTCTGAGTGAGAAAGAGTGTAAGTGAATTACAGCACGACAAGGGGGAATCATGAACAGCTGGAGATGTAACTTCTCAAAATTTGTCCTCCACAAGAAACAAGTCAAATGTTTGTTAAAATGCTAACTCACGGACTCAAAAATTCTGATCCGGTGAATTTGATTGAGGCCCAGGAATCTACAACTAACAGGCAGCCCTTTCACTCTAAAGTAACTGATCCTTAACATACATTTTGACATACACTGAACTAGAGTGTGAGGAGCATGTTTTGAAATGGATGTACAACAGACCACATTTGGAGCTGTGAGTTAATTACTGAATTTTTCAATGCAAGATGCTTGAACTTACTACAGAATTCCCCACATATATTTCTGTGTGTGTTACTATATTATATTCTAGGATTCCATCTATCCTGAAGAAAAACTGCAATTACCTATAGAAAGAAACCAGAAAAGCTAATGCTTATGTAGTGTTGCTGTAGATACTTTATACACGATAACACGTTTAATCTTCACAACCTGTCTGTGAAGAAGGTACTAGTAGCATTAATCCCATTGACAGCTAAGGAAACTAAAGCACACACCATCTAGTTAACACACGCACTGTTATTTAGTTAAGAGGACAAGGGGATTTGAACCCAGCAGTCCACTTGCAGACTCTCTACCCAAAAACCATACTATATTGCCTCTTATATTCTATTCTTGCAAATCACATGTCACCATCTTGAAAAATTTAGTAGACTGCTTATGCTATATATTTTTAAACATTCAAATATTTTAAACTCATGCACCAAAACTACCAAAAAGCTGCATAAGTATCCTAAAAGTGGGCACATTATTATTCTAATAAACCCTATATTTACTTAACAGAAACTGCAGTTCTCTTGACTACTTTAAATATTTAACAGCATCTTTTAACGTCAGGACCAATGAGTTCAAATGGTGCATTCTTGCAGTTTCCCAGGCAATTAGAGCTCCGAGATCTTGTGGTTAAGTCAGTAAATTCATTTTAAATTGGTGCACATCAGTGAGTTTTGAGATTATGTGAAATGAACAAACAAGCATGATTGGAAATGCCTCAAATTCTGTGACATCATTGATAATTGAATCTCCCCTGCTTTCATCTTTTCAACCTGTAAGAAAAGTTGCTGAGGCAAAGTTGGCATTCAATAGAAATTTAAAGATGAAGAAAAAGCTTTAGAAGTGAAGTTCCCATTAGAAGACAGGCATAATTACACAAATGCTGAAGTTTCTTTTTAGGGTAACTAGGTATATTCTCCTCTATCATGCTAAAAATCCAGTCTTTGGAACTCCCTATATTAAACTCAGAAGATTAGCATTAGTGACTGACACAACACATAAGTCTTACATCTATTTCAGGTCTTTCTTATTGGATTTAAGAAAAGTCTTACATGACCCATCAGACTACCTATTCTAAACTTCTTTATAAAATGAATTTCAAACAACATGTATTTAAAGATGTGAACTCATATTCTGTCATAACTGTAAAAAAAGAACTTTAGCATTATGACGGCATTCCTCTCCTCTGCATTGGCATGATATTCCAATACTCAGATCCTCTCTTTTCTAACTACCGTCCATGTTCTCCTCTTACCTCGCTCAGTGTGATTCAAAGGAAATCAAAGCTGTTCCTGCCAAAGATCTCTTATCTCTGAATAGATTTCTTATCGTGTTAAAACAATATGAGATTTATGTTACTTTCTTGCTTGTTTCCTGATTTTACTATGAAATTTTGATAGTCCTGATCACACACAGGCACAAAGTCTTTAGTTTTTAGTAATCACTTTCAGCCTATCCAACAAGTCATCTAATTCCACAAAAAAATATTTTGAAATTAAAGTCAGGATTATATTAGAATAGTTGCTACAATGCAAATTGTTTGCTTTCAGAAGAGCAGATTAAAATTTGGTATAACATTTGTATACTGAGCACCTACTATACATTGTGCAAACAAACACCCTGAACTAATCACTGAGGATATGAAGATCCACAAGATATGGTCCTTGGCTCCACGATAATCACAGCAATGGGCCAAAGTCAACAAAACAATTCTGAGAATCCTGCTTAAGCATAAGGATGCAGATTCCCCTTACTGCTGGATTCGGGATCATTTTGATTGGGGCCAGTTTCCTCTGAAGCCTGGAAAGGAAAACAACACAGCCAAAGACAGAGCCAAGAGGTAGAGAAGAGCCAAGTCTTGACAATCAAGCTTAGCTTCCTGAATCCAGCTTTACCCTGGCCTTTTCCAAAACTGGGCAATAAATTACATTTTTTGTGACAGCCAGCTTAGGCTGGATTTTTCTGTCGCTTTGCAACATCAATATTTATCCATTAATCTCCAATCTGTGACACTATGAATCCACATCAGGATATACCAAGTGGAAGATCCCTTCTCCTCTGCTCCAACATTCAACAGTCTTAGTCTTTCTAATCTTCTGTGAAAGGATACAACACTAGCTATCTTTCCTGTTCCCATGTAATTATTACCACCATCTACGATAGCTTTCCTTCCACTTTATTTAATTTTTTAATGTTTATTTATTTTTGAGAGTGAGAGACAGAGTGTGAGAAGGGGAGGGACACAGAGAGAGGGAGACACAGAATCCGAAGCAGGCTGCAGGTTCTGAGCCTGATGCGGGGCTCGAACTCAAACCAGAGGATCATGACCTGAGTCGGACACTTAACCGACTGAGCCACCCAGGCGCCCGCCCCTTCCACTTTAAAACTGACAATGACTAGTAAGGAAATTTAGGACAGGCAGACAAACCAAAGAGGTCTTGACAATAATAGCAGGACAGAATACAACACTGACTCTGTTCTAAAAAGTTAATGCATTCTGACTGTCACAAGGAACCCCAATATTATGCTTCTTTAAATTTGCCTGGCATTAATTTTTTTCTCTGCTTTTTTCCTGAATGTCTAACTGTCCTTTCTCTTTGGAAAACCTACTGGTATTCACTAACTTTATTCTCCATTTGGGTCACTTAGCACACAATGTATTAAATGTCATATATTATTATATTATATTATATAAAATAATTATATTATATTATATAATAATATAATATTATATAATATAATATTATATTATATAATTATAATAATATAATATAATATTATATATTATTATGTCATTTATAAAATTAAATGTCATATATACTCCAACACAGTATGTCATACTAACCACAGAATTCCAAATCCTGTTTACCTAGGATATGACCTTCCTCCTATCTCGCCTCTTATTAATGGGTACCTTAGGAAAGGTAGCAAATAGAGTATATTTTGAGGAAATGGGAATAGCCTTCTATTTTAAGTTTCAATAACTCTGTAGAAATAGAATGGGATAAAGAATAAAATAAAGTACACAAATAAGAATCAGGACTCAACAGATGACAATATAAAGAAAAACATATTAAAAATAGATTTTGCTGATTTTGCAGTTATCAACTTTCTAAGAAAACTTTCAGTCAATTTAAAAGTTAACTTTGCTGGGGGCACCTGGGTGGCTCAGTCAGTTAAGCACCGACTTCAGCACCGACTTCAGCGCCAACTTGCAGTTCATGGGCCTGAGCCCTGCGTCAGGCTCTGTGCTGAAAGCTCAGAGCCTAGAGCCTGCTTCAGATTCTGTGTCTCCTTCGCTTTCTGCCCTTCCCCTGCTTATGCTCTGACTCTCTCTGTCTCTCCCTCTCTCTCTCTCTCTTAAAAATGAATAAACATTAAAAATTAAAAAAAAAAATAAAAGTTAATTTTGTCTTTTTAAGTTTCAGAATAAACAAGGGTACAACCTCTACGAGTGATTGGACAAAGTAAGATGACAAACACTATCAGTGTGGAATTGAAAGGATGCATTGACCTTTTGTTTCAGCTGCTGCCTTGTCTGGGCTGTAGCAAGCATCTTCCCACGGTGTGACCACCAGGTAACTGATACTGAAAATATGATCCTAATGGCGAAAGGTTTTCTAGAATAGAATTACTTCAATTCTATTACATTTAGTAATGGGCATTCTAAAGCTATAGAGTTTCTCCTATGGAACAAGAGAAGTTTCATCACTCATATCATAAATTATTCAGCCTCTAAGAATTCTTAATCTGTGTTATTTATATTTGGGTGAGTACCACAAAAAAATGTTTTCCTTCCTCCATACCAAAACAAAATTTAAATTTGCAACTTTCAATAAAAAGTAAGCTGATGTTACACATACAGGAAATGTCAGATATTTTTAAGTGAAAAGGGGAGTAGTCTCTTAAAGTTATTTATATAAAGTTTATTAGCTTTACTTATTCAAGATTTTTATTTTATTCATCTTTAAATAACATATATATCCTGGAACAATATTAAGAAGGGACAAAAAAGGTAAATAATGAGAAGTAAGTCTCCCTCACACCAGCCCCCACCAGCCATATGCTTCTGCTACCCAGTCAATTACAACGATCAACTTTGTCTCTTCACAAGAAAGAATCTATGCGTATAGTAAGATGTATGTCTGCAGGAGAAAATTCCTGTGCCAGATTGTTTTCTTCTGCATACAGATTACAGGAATCAGCACATTTTCTCAAGATGGTGGTTACAAGAGAGATAGATACTAGGGTTTGATGTAGACATTCATAATGCACACATATAATTGCCTCAACTACATGCCATCACAATTGCAGATCTCATCAATTAAATGATTGTGTCCACTGACTTTCATGATACCCATTGATTCACCCTCTAGGGTGAAGAGACATAAATCTGGCAACTTGTACTTTCCTAGACAAAACATTGTCAAGTCTTTATTCATCAGGACTTCTTCACCTCTACGTGTGAAATACAAAAATCATCCAGGGGTCCCTTTGATTTTTTTCCCCTTTGATATGTTTGCTGATTCCATGTTTTTTTCTTTCTTGGTTTACTTGGTTTATTCTCTTGTTTTGATGGAGAGCACCCTCCAGTAACTTCCTAAGAAAGGCTGTGTAGAAATAAACCTTTTAAATCTTGTATGTTAGAAATTTTTGTGTATTAATCTTCCACTTAACAATACTTCTATTGGGTACAGAATTTCTGGTGAAAACAATTTTCATTATTTTCAAAGCCTTGTTCCATTATTTTCAAACTTCCAATATTGCTCTTAAGAAATCAAAAATCATTTTGATTATGAAGTATTGTACATGTTTATTTGCATTGTCTTGCCTCTGGAAGCTTTTTCTCCTTGTCCACAGTGTTACGAAAATTTCAAAGGATTTTTCTTGGAATGGGTTTATTTTTGTTCATTTGTCTGAGTACTCAGTCAGTCCCCCTTCAGTCTGACACTCATCCTTCAAATCTAGACATTTTTCTTATATTACAATGATTTCTCCTCCTTCCATTTTCACTGTTCTTTCATCCTAAAAACTCCTATTTTTTTCTTGATATTCTGGGATTAACCCTTTCATTTTCTTATCCTTTATTCTAATTTCCAAATCTTTGATTTTTTTCCCTGAGAATTTAATTCATCATTAAATTTCAATTCTACTAAAAATTTTTTTATTTATACTATTGTGCTTTCAATTTCCAAGAATTTAATGGTATCCTGTTCTTTTTCCATTAATCAAATACCTGCTTTTATCTCTCAGAAAGTATTAATTTTTTAAAACTTTTCTGTTCTCTTAATGGTCTCTGATACCTCTAAGTTGCTTTATTACTTAATCCCTGAGATCTATCTTCTACATAAAAAATTTCTTCATACCTCTGGTAATTCTTGGTTATCTGTATATGCTTAAAAGTAAGAGACTAAAATAATGATTGAATGCTCTGAATATATGGGTCTGTTTATCTGCCCCATGATTAACAATCAGAGAACAAAATGAAAATTCAAAGTTTTGAGCATATGTGGAAGAGTGTAGCTTGTTAACTTGGGTGAATTTGAGTAAACTTTTTATTAGAAATTTTCAATTTTGGTACCTTCAGAAAAGACTAAGGGCTGATCAGGTTCCTCAAAGGAAAATCTTCCATTCTACTATTCAGAAGATACAGATATAACTACGAAGATTTCAGGAACCAAGGGCAGGAAAAGGACTAGAGTCTCAGCAATCAGTAATCATATGGTCATCTAATTTCCTGTATCTTTAGGGATCTTCATCCTTCATACATGCCTCAGATCCCCAATCAAGAAACCATGTTCAATAGTTTCTGGAGGGTAAACAGTAAAGCTGCAAAGAGGTGGAGGTGGGGAGGAGGGGTTAGGAACAGTATAGAATGGATGATAATTCTAGGAATCTGACTACTCCTGGAACAGCTTTCACCCTATCTAGTTGTTTACCCAGCCCCACCCCCATAGTTTTAGAGGTACCTGTTGCTACCACTTCCTATACTTTTTGAGAATTCTGTGCAAACTGGCTATTTCTTGGCCTGCTAGCTTATAGAGTTAAGCTGCTGTGGGTCTGCTAAGCCAATTACTACTCATCCATCTGCCTTCTGGCTCAAAAACCACATTGGTATTGTCTCCTCTCCTCTTCTATCTTTGTGGGTTTATATAATTTTTTAAAGCCCTCTACTGTGAAGCTTTAGGTGGTTTGGGAAGACCCAATATTAAAATGTATATCTAAAGTTTTTATTTTCTTAAATATTCAGTTATCACTTTAAATCCTGTCGTGGCTCTAAAAAAACATTGTGGCATCTCCCATTAACTGTTTCCAACGGTTTATTTTCATCGCCTTCATATTTTCAACAAATTTTTTTTTTTTTTTTTTTTTTTTGCTTTCACTCTTCCACCTACTTTTGTATCAGTCACACATTAGGAGCCAAAATGCCTGGGATCTAGTCCCACACTGGGTGATGCATTCATTCTTTTTTTTTTTTTTTTTTTGTATGTTTAAAGTTTTCCATGATAAAAAAAGCTTTTACAAGAAAAATCTTTAAAAACCCTTAAGTGTACTCAAAATAAAGTGCAAACTCCTTACCATGGACTGCAAGACTATCAAGTGCCACTCTCCCCCTCACTCACAGCCACACTGGGGTTCCAGATCCTTGGATGAGTCAAGCCCTTTCTCACTTCTGGCCACAGCTGGTTACTCCCACGCCTAAAACTCTCTTCCCTCCCACCTTTCACATGATCCTTTCTCATCCTGTATGTTTTTGCTTAAATGTCATCTTCTCAGAATCATCTTTCTATTTTCTGTATGTAAAGAAATTTGTCCTCTGATATCCTTCTCTCAGCTTTTTGCTTATTTCATTGCACTTAATCACAATTTGCATTTATTCCACCTCTACTCTTAGAAGAAACGCACTCAGGACAATGACCTCACCCATTTTGGATACCTTTCGCATTTTCAGCACCAAACATGGATACAGACATAAGGGTCAACGATATTGATCATTTTTAAGAAACAGTATCCAAGACTTGGATACAAGGCAAAAAAAGGATGTGGCATGTAATTTCAGTACCACACAGACACACACCGATGCAAGATTTAAAGAAAAGTACTTTGTTCAACTCAACAATTCTTTACTATTGATAAAAGGTTTCAGACTTTGTGAATTTACATGCAAATCTGGAAATTTTCATGCAGTAAACATGCAAATAATTTTTGTCCAGTGAAAGAGATAATCCAGAGGCCATAGTTTTATTGCCCAGGAGGACAGTAACCAGTTTTATAACTAATCTAAAAATCTTATCCCAACATTCCTTTACTAATTTTCTTATAGTTAGCTCCTCAAAAGCTCTTTGAACCAGCATTAACACTTTCTTCGTTTCCTCACTAATGAGTTGAATAAAATCATTGACATGTGCTCATCTTATACTTTTATGAGAGTAATATTTACCAGCTTGTGCAAAGTGTAATTCAACACAATCTCTCTCTTTTTTCTTTTTTCATTCTTTTTCTTTTTTTCTTTTCCAAAAGAATAACCATTATAGAACAAATCACCCTGGCATATGCATAGGACTCTGGTTCCACAACAACCATTTCAGTAAACAATTGTACAACTTGAACCAGAATTTCCTGGAAAAGTAACATATTACTAAACTTACTAAATGAGGTAAGTAAATGCTTGATAGAAGACATAAAATCTTTTAGATAATGTATGTGGACTTCTGATTTCTGATTCCCAAAATATTTAAGCTTAACATTTTCCATGAGCCATACAGTCCCATTTGCATGAGTCATCAACTAGATCACAAAAGCCATTCAAAAGCTGCTCATATTTGAATTACAAATGCTCACCAAAAAAAACAGGAAGAACAGTAGGCAGAAGCTTCAACTCTAGGATATGTGGGGCTCTAGAAGGTTATAGGTTTCAAATGGGTTGTCTCTATCCCACTTTGCCAAAGCACAAAGTGAAAAATTCACTACACAAAATACTTTGAGGCAAATTCAGAAGCAATAAAGTCAGTCAGGATGTGTTCACACAGATTCCACGTCTGAGTGTGTTAAAGGTAACCCTGTCAAGGAGAAGACACGCTTGCCTTTTTGCTCCTTTGAAATATAAGGATCATGTGTCCAAATGAAGATTTCATGAACTACCATTAGATGGCACCCCTCCATCTTCAAAAACATGCTCTCTAATGATGAAAAAAAGTCCTAAGAATTTAAAGATAGATTTTTGCCACTTAAAACTCTTTGTAAAAATGAAATTTGCAATTCCTCATAAAAATCAAAAGCAAAAGTCACAAAACAATTTTACCGAAATTAAGACTTCACCGAAAACAGCTATAATTCATTTGAACTGAGATTCAGTATTACCTTAAAAAAAAAATTCTCTCAGCCACTTTCTGTGAGTTTCTTTCTATTCTGTACCTATTTCTTGAATATCATTTGCATTCATTGGAGAATCCAGATGCTGTCATTTCTAAAAAAAAAACATTGTATGTACTCATGGCAGGTAAGGAAAAGAACAAAGTACAGAGTTTCATGTTTCATGCTGAAACCCAGAGGTTTCACACAGAGAGGTCTAGAGACATGTTTTTAGGCCAAACTGTGTTTACAAAATAATACTAAAAGAGTTTTTTCCAAGATTTAAAATTTAAGGATGTCACATTTTTAAAAAATGGGTTTCTAGATTATTTTGAAAAAACTGAGTTCAAATTTCTACATGACATCAGCTGGCTGGAGCTGAGCAGCCAACTGCTAATTAGAAAGAGAATTTGAACTCCAGTACCATGCCAATGTCTCCTCTAAGTGGGACCAAATAGAAAAGTAAAATATTTCTTATATTCATGTCATTCAAAGGCAGAAAAATACATGTATACATGTCCAGACATACATATGCACACATACACACCTTGCAGGCTGCCCCCTAGAGAGTCCCAGGAATTTGATTTTAGAGGACAAAGGGAAAGCATTCCCGGCAGTACCTACCTGGGGATCCTACAATATTTGCTCTGAATCCTCTAGTTAAACACTGCCAGTGCCCCTGGGAATGCTGAGCCCCCAGTCACCTCTAGTCTCTGTCTTCTTCCATCTTTGCCATCAATAGACAAGTTAATCCACCTCTCTGGGCCCTGAGTTCCCTCAACTGTTAAAGGGGGGGAAAAAGAACAGCTAAAGCACTGGGGTATTTGTGAAGCACAGAAAAATTCATTCCAGTATACCATGAAGTACCAGATTCCAGGCTCTGGACCTTCAATGTCCACATGGCCAAGAGACCAAAGGAAATAGGATTGGGCTTCTTAGACTGTCCTGTGTGAGGCTCTCCTCCCACCCATCCACTATCACAATAACAACATTAGAATGAAAGGATGTCTGAGGTAAGATGGAAAGAAACATCCAGAACCTAGGAAAGTTTGAAAAGCACAATGAAAACCCGCAATGGCACTTCAAGGTCTAAGGGGAAATGAATTACAACAATGTATTTGAAGAACAAAATGGTGGGATTCCTGATGTTCCTGGAATACTTGCAAAACTCAAACCAGGGGCACCTGCATGGCTCAGTTGGTTAGGCATCCAGGAATCCAACTCTTGGTTTTAGCTCAGGTCATGACCTCATGGTCATGAGACTGAGCCCTTCATCAGGCTCCATACTGGGTGTGGAACCTGCTTAAGATTCTTTCTCTTCCTCTCCCTTTGCCCCTTCCTCATTCACTCCCACTCTCTCTCAAAAACAAAAACAAAAAACAAAAAAACAAACCTCAAACCAGAGTATCAGCTACCTCTACACACTATACCTGGCATGGAAAGCACAGGTAGAAGAAAGAGCTGGGAACTTAGGAAACGCCTACCTACCTGGTTCCACCTATCACCCCAGAGAGGGAGAACAATACTTTTCAGAGTTAGAAAAACAAGTTTGTATTCTATCTGTAATGACTTGAGGTTCCTCCTGAATAACAAAAGGGTATAAAACACAAAAGACAGACTACTGGGCCTAAAGGTGTTGAGGTCAAAACTACCGTCACAACGGTGCTGTAGCAGAGGATCACCACACTTAAACACCACAAACATTTATTTATTTTTTCAATTGAAATACACTTGATATATTGTACTCATTTCAGGTATACAACACAGCAATTCAACAATTACATACATTACAAAATGCTATGATAAGCATAGTCACTATCTGTCACTACCACAAGTTACCACAATATTATTGACTATATTCCTCATGCTGTACTTTTACATCTCATGACTTAAATTTTATAACTGAAGTTTGTACCTCTTTATCCCCCTCACCTATTTTGCCTATCTCACCATCCTTCTCCCCTCTGACAACCACTAGTTTGTTCTCTATGAGTCTGTTTTCAAATCCATATCTAAGTAAATCATATGGCATTTGTCTTTCTCTGACTTATCTAACTTAGCATAATACCCTCTAGGTCACACTGTCCTGAATACCAAGACTTCATTCTTTTTCATGGCTAAGTATTTATATTGCATATATATACCACATCTTCTTTATCCATTGGTCTAATGATGGATCCTTGGGTTGCTTCCATACCTTGGCTACTGTAAATGATGCTGCAATAAACATAGGGTGTTTATTTTTCTATTTCTCTATTTTTCTAGTGTTTTTGTTTTCCTTGGGTAAATACCCATTAGTTGAATTACTAGAGTATATGGTACTTTGTTTTTAGTTTTTTGAGGACCCTCCATACTGTTTTCAACAATGGCTGCACGTACATTCCCACAAACAGTGCATAAGGGTTCCCTTTTCTCCAAATCCTCACCAACACTTGTTATTTCCTGTCTTTTTGATGCTAGCCATTCGGCATTTTTTCATACATCTGTTGGCTGGCCATGTGTGTGTCCTCCTTGGAAAAATGTCTAGTCAGGTATTCTGCCCATTTTTTCATCAGATAAGTTGTTTCTTTGAAGTGCTGAGTTGTAGGAGTTCTTTGTATAATTTTGTATATTAATCCCTTATCAGTTATTATCATTTGCAATATCTTCTCCCATTCAATAGGTTGCCTTTTTGTTTTATTGATGGCTTCCTTCACCATGCAAAAGCTTTTCAGCTTGATGTAATCAGTCTCAATTGTTTATTTTTGCTTTTGTTACCCTTACCTGAAGAGACAGATCCAGAAAAACACTGTTAAGACTGATGTTCAGGAGATTACTCCCTATGTTTTCTTTTAGGAGTTTTATGGTTCTAGGTCTTACATTTAGGTCTTTAATCCATTTTGAATTTATTTTTCTGTATACTGCAAGCAAGTGGTCTATTTTCATTCTTTTGCATGTAGCTATCCAATTTTCCCAAAACCACTTATTGAAGATACTGTCTTCTCCCCATTGTATATTCTTGTCTTCTTTGTCACAGATTGACTATAGAAGCATGGATTTATTTCTGGGCTCTCTCTTCTACTCTATTGATCTATATGTCTATTTCTGTGTTAGTACCATAGTATTTTGATTACTACAGCTTTACAGCATATCTTAAAATCTAGTATTTTAGGCTTTGTTTCTCCAGCTTTGTTCTTTCTCAAGATTGCTTTGGCTATTCAGAGTCTTTTGTAGTTTAATACAAATTTTAGGGTTTTTTTTCTCTAATTCTGTGAAAAATACTATTGGCATTTTGATAGGGATTACATTGAGCATGTAGATAGCTTTGGGTAGTATGGACATTATTAATTCTTCTAATCCATTAGCATGGTATATCTTTCTATTTATTTGTGCCATCTTTGACTTATTTTATCAATGTTTTTAATTTTCAGAGTATAGGTCATTAACCTCTTTGGTTAAATTTATTTCTAGCTATTTTATTCTTTCTGATGCAACTGTAAGTGAGATTGTTTTTTTTTTTTAATTTCTCTTTCTGGTATTTCATCAGTAGTGTATGGAAACACAACATTTCTGTATATTGATTTTGTATCCCACAATTTTGCGAAATTAACTTATTAGTTCTAATAGATTTTTTTGGTGGAGTCTTTAGGGTTTTCTATATACAGTATCATATCAACTACAAATAGTAAGTTTTACCTCTTTATTACCAGTTTGGGGGCCTTTTGTATCTTTTTCTTGTCTGACTGCTATGGCTACAATTTCTAGTAATATGTTGAATAAAAGTGGTAACAGCAGGCATCCTTGTCTTCTTCCCGATCTCACCAGAAAAGCTTTCAGCTTTCCATTATTGAATACGATGTTATCTGTGGGCTTATCATATACAGCCTTTGAGGTATGTTCCCTCTATACCCACTTTGTTGACAGCTTTTTACCATGAATAAATGTTGGATTTTGTCAAATCCTTTTTGTGAATCTATTGAAACAATCATATAATTTTTATCTTTCATTTTGTTAATGTGGTATATCACATTAATTAATTTACGGACATTGAACCATCCTTGTATCCATATACTAAATCGAGGCTGGTGGTGAATGAACCTTTTAATGTATCACTGAATTTGGTTTCCTAATATTTTGTTGAAGACTTTTGCATCTATGTTCATCAGGAATATTGGTCTGTAATTATCTTTTTTTGTAGGTCTTTGTTGGCCCTTGGTATCATGGTAATGCTGGTCTCAAAGAATGAATTTGGAAGTATTCCTTTCTCTGATATTTTTGGAAATAACTTGAAAACAATAGGTATTAACTCTTTTTTAAATGTCTGGTAGAATTCATCTGTGAATCCTATACTTTTGTTTTTTGGGGGGCTTTCTGAATAGTGATTCAATTTTGTTACTAGCCATTAGTCTGTTCAGATATTCTATTTCATCAGGATTCAGTCTGGGAAGATATTCTTTTTTAAATGTTTGTTTATTTTTGTGTGTGTAAGAGAGAGACAGAGAAGAGACAGGGTACAAGCACACAAGCAGGGGAGGGACAGAGAAAGAGGGAGAGGGAATCCCCAGCAGGTTCCATGCTGTCAGCACAGAGCCCAATGTGGGGCTTGATCTCACAAACCAAGAGATCATGATCTGAGCCGAAATCAAGAGTCAGATGCTTAACTGACTGAGCCACCCAAGCCCCCTCCAGAAGATATGATCTTTATTTATTCATTTCTTCTAGGTTGTCCAATTTGTTTACATATTATTTTATTGTAATAGACTCATAATTTTTTGTATTTCTGTAGTGTCACGTATAACTTCCCCTCTTTCTTTTCTAAGTTTATTTATTTGAGTCCTCTCTCTTATTTTCTTGGTTAGTTTGGCTAAAGGCTTATCAATTTTGCTTATCTTTTCAAAGGACCAGTTCTTAGTCTCATTATCTTCTCTATTGTTTTTCAATCTCTATTTTATTTCCACTCTGACCTTTATCATTCCCTTCTTTGTACTAACTTTGGGCTTTGTTCTTTTTCTAGGTCTTTTAAGTGTTCACAAACCTTTTAACAACCCAGCTTGTGCAGAGCCACCACTATGGTTTTATAACATGATTTTTTTTTCTCAAAAATTTTTTTTGATGTTTATTCTTGACAGACACAGAAAGAGACAGAGCATGAGCAGGGGGAGGGCAGAGAGAGAGAGAGACACAGATTCTGAAGCAGGCTCCAGGCTCTGACCTATTGGCACAGAACATGACGCGGGGCTCAAACCCACAAACTGCAAGATCATGACCTAACTGAAGTTGGCTGCTTAACCAACTGAGCCACCCAGGTGCCCCTTATGATTTTTTTTTATTTTTTATTATATTTTATTAATCCTTTTAGAGAGAAACAGAAAGCAATCTGGGGAGGGTCAGAAAGAAGGGGAGACAGAATCTGAAGCAGGCTCCAGGCTCTGAGCTGTTCAACACAGGGCTTGAACTCACAAACTGCAAGATCATGACCTGAGCCAAAGTCACACGCTTAACTGACTGAGCCGCCAGATGCCCTATATCATGATTTTTTTAAATAAATATTTATTATTTTCACAATAAAATGAGAAAACCACAAAATATAGTTTGACTAAAGTCAATACTTTGTTTAGGTACCTAACGTCCTTTTTCTGTTCCAGGATCTCATCCAGGATATGTTCCATTTAGCTGTCATGTTTTCTTAGGCTCCTCTTGGCTGTGACAGTTTCTCAGACTATTTCCTTTTTGTTTTTTAATGTTTATTTATTTTTGAGAGGGGGGGGACAGGGGCAAAGAGAGAGGGGGACAGATGATTTAAAGAGGGCTCTGTGCCAACAGCAGAGAGCCCAATGTAGGTCTCAAACTCTTGAACTGTGAGATCATGACCTGAGCCAAAGTTGGACACTTAACTGACTGTGCCACTCAAGCATCCCTCTCAAACTTTTCTTATTTTTGATAACCTTGATACAGTTTTGAAGAGTACTAGCAGGTGTTTTGCAGAATGTTCCTCAACTGAGACTTGTCTGATGATTTGTCTCATAATTAGACTAGGATTATGGGTTTGGCAGGAAGACCACAGAGGTAGATTGACATTCTCATTACATGATATAAAGGTATGTACTATCAACATGACTTATCACTCCTGGCTGAGATAGTGTTTGTCAGGGTTCTCCCCTGCAATGTTACTTTCCTCTCTCCACCCTTTCTATAATATACTTTTTAGAAGGAAGTTACTACATGCAGCCTACTCAACCCTTTTTAAAATAACTGTATTGCTTTCTTTTAAAGGAAACAAGCTCAACTTCCTTCCATCCATCATCTACTTATTAAAAACTGTACCAACACCAAAACATTATGTACATTTTGTAATGTAAATCTATATAACATAGCAGTGGAACCTAATCAAAATATATAGGGACTATGTATGGCAGTCTGATAGAATTAATGGAATACAGAGTCACTATACCATGAATTTATGAAAAGTGCTGCCAAATGGTTATCAATTTCAGATTATGCTCCTCAATTTCTCTGAAGTCATATCTACCTAAACTCACTCTGTCTTCTGTTAATAAAACTCTTGATTATATTATCCCAAGTTGTAGTAATGCTTATGTGCCCTTATTTTCAAGGTTCTAGCAACCTCCAACAGACACGTGATTTCTACCATATGTTTTGCAACCAGTTACTTCAAGCAATTGTAACATCTCCAGCAATATCACTCGCAAGCCATTTTCTAGCCTCATAGGGACTACACTGTCACCAGAATTCAGACTAATGGACCGGCTGGTTAATGCCAATCTTCATGCTAAAGAAAATACATCAGGGCCTATCAGCTGTGTCCTTAGAGTACTCTGCCGCTTACTAGCTGGGCAACTTTAGACAGTCATTTAACTTCATGAGTTTACTTCCTCATCTGTAAAATGAAGTAGTAAGACTACTGATTTTGGCTATTTTGGCCTTGGATTTATTTACCAAGTCCACAAATTTCCAGCTTTCTAATTCACCACTTTCTTCTTTAATCTTTAGCAATTTCTCTATCCTGATTGGTTTATTAAAATATTTTCTTAAGATTCATAAATTAATACTACCCAAAGCAATCTACATATTCAACATGATCCCTATCAAAGTAACACCAGCCTTCTTCACAGAGCTATAACAAATAATCCTAAAATTTGTATGGAACCAGAAAAGACCCCGAATACCCAAAGCAATCTTGAAAAAGAAAACCAAAGCAGGAGGCATCACAATCCCAGACTTCAAACTATACTACAAAGCTGTAATCATCAAGACAGTATGGTACTACTGGCAGAAGAACAGACACTCAGATCCATGGAACAGAATCAAGAACCCAGAAATGGACCCACAAACGTATGGGCAACTAATCTTTGACAAAGCAGGAAAGAATAAACAATGGAATAAAGACAGTCTCTTCACCAAGTGGTGCTGGGAAAGCTGGACAGTGACATGCAGAAGAATGAACCTGGACTACTTTCTTACACCATACACAAAAATAAACTCAAAGTGGATGAAAGACCTCAATGTAAGACAGGAAGCCATCAAAATCTTCAATGAGAAAGCAGGCAAAAACCTCTTTGATCTTGGCCACAGCAATTTCTTATTCAACACGTCTCCGGAGGCAAGGGAAACAAAAGCAAAAATGAACTACTGGGATCTCATCAAAATAAAAAGCTTCTGCACAGTGAAGGAAACAATCAGCAAAACTAAAAGGCAACCGACAGAATGGGAGAAGATATCTGCAAATGACATATCAGATAAAGGGTTAATATCCAAAATCTACAAAGAACTTATCAAACTCAACACCCAAAAAACAAATAATCCAGTGAAGAAATGGGCAAAAGACATGAATAGACATTTCTCCAAAGAAGACATCCAGATGGCCAACCAACACATGAAAAAATGCTCAACATCACTCATCATCAGGCAAATACAAATCAAAACTACAATGAGATACCACTTTACACCTGTCAGAATGGCTAACATTAGCAACTCAGGCAACAACAGATGTTGGTGAGGATGAGGAGAAAGAGGATCTCTTTTGCATTGTTGGTGGGAGTGCAAGCTGGTGCAGCCACTCTGGAAAACAGTATGGAGGTTCCTGAAAAAACTAAAAATAGAACTACCATACGACCCAGCAATTGCACTACTAGGCATTTATCCACAGGATACAGATGTGCTGTTTCGAAGGAACACATACACCCCCATGTTTATAGCAGCACTATCAACAATAGCCAAAGTATGGAAAGAGCCCAAATGTCCATCGATGGATGAATGGATAAAGAAAATGTGGTGTGTGTGTGTGTGTGTGTGTGTGTGTGTGTGTGTGTGTGTGTGTATATAATGGAGTATTACTCAGCAATCAAAAAGAATGAAATCTTGCCATTTGCAACTATGTGGATGGAACTGGAGGGTATTATGCTACGTGAAATTAGTCAGAGAAAGACAAAAATCATATGTCTTCACTCATATGAGGACTTTAAGAGACAAAACAGATGAACATAAGGGTAGGGAAACAAAAATAATATAAAAACAGGGAGGGGGACAAAACAAAGGAGACTCATAAATATGGAGAACAAACTGAGGGTTGCTGGAGGGGTTGTGGGAGGGGGGATGGGCTAAATGGGTAAGGGGCAGTAGGGAATCTACTGAAATCATTGCTTCACTATATATTAACTAATTTGGATGTAAATTTTAAAAAATAAAAAATAAAGTTAAATCAAAAAAAAGATTCATAAATTGAAAATTAATTTAGTTTTCATTATTCCTTCCCTAAAGCTATGGTTTTGCTCCAAGTGCAGCTTTGACTGTATCTCACAGGTTTTGATAAGCTGAGTTTGTGCTGTTGTAGTCTAAAAAGTTTATTACTGCAGATATTAGTTTCTTATAATGCAAGTATTACTTAGAAGAGTTGAGGTTTCTCTCATTTCCAAGTAGAAGAGTAGTTTTTTATTATTTATTTTTGTTTAAACAAAAAGTAAACTTTAATTTTGTTCTTAACATTCTGTTTTCTGGTGATTACTTTCACTTATGAACTCTGACACAAAACAGAATTGTTTGTTTAACAATGATACATGAAAAAAAATTTTTGTTCTTTGGTCTTGCTGAATTTTATTAAGGTAAAGTAGTTTCTTTAACCACACTGGCTAAATATATGATATTCAGATGAATTAGGTAAAGTGCTAGACAATCACTTGTGATCCAGCTAATTCCTCCTCCATATTTGCAAAATACTTATGTGTCATACAATCTACTGTCACTGCAGGGAGCCATTTTCCTTTTATTTTTTTAATACTTATTTATTTTTGAGAGACAGAGAGAGACAGAGCATGAGTAGGGTAGCAGCAGAGACAGAGGGAGACCCAGAATCTGAAGCAGGCTCCAGGTTCTGGGCTGTCAACACAGAGCCTGACGCAAGGCTCGAACCCACAAACCATGAGATCGTGACCTGAGCTAAAGTCAGATGCTTAACCAACTGAGCCACCCAGGTACTCCTAAGGAGCCACTTTCCTAATTTAAACAACATACTTTTTATTGATTTTTATTTAAGTAATCTTTACCCTAATGTGGCATCCAAACTCATAACCCCAAGATTAAGAGTTGCATACTCTTCTGACTGAGCCCTCCAGGCACCCCTAAACGAAATACTTTTTAGATATTCAATCCCTTCACTGGACAATTTTCAAATTTTCCACAGGGCCTCAAAAACTGTACAAAATTCTAATATTAATAAAAGCCTTAATTTGAAGCCAAAATATCTGAACACCCTTTACTTTTTCCCCAACTTCTTTTTTTTTAATTCGTATTCATTTTCCTTTTTTTTTTAACTTTATTTATTTTGAGAGAAAGAGCAAGAGAAATCATGCTAAAGTAGGGTACAGACAGAGAGAGAAGGAGAGAGAGAATCCCAAGCAGGCTCCACGCTGTCAGTGCAGAGCCAGATGAGGGGCTCAATCCTACAAACCACAAGATAATGACCTGAGCTGAAATTAAGAGTTGAAGGTTTAATCAACAGAGCCACCTAGGCACTCCTACCCCAACTTCTATAATACTCACGGCTTTGAAACCTATAAAACCTAAGCTTGAATTACAAACATTTCCATCCAAGGAAGTTTGAAACCAATGACCTTACAATATCATTTCTCTATCTGTCTCATAAACATTGAACTTGTGAGAAATAGATTTACTATCATTTCAGTATACCACAATGCTTTGTCAATATACTTGTATCCCTAAGGAAAATCACTGAGATTGAGTTTCCCTTGCTGTCCAGTTACATAAGTAGTTTACAAATAAAAATTGTAAGATAAAGCCTAAAATCCATTTTTGATAAACCTCTATAATGCTTGGTACGATTACAGAAGTACCTCTACCCAGCAGGTCAAAATTTCCGAATGCTAAAACACTCCACTGACTCAATTAAACCCTGGTAAACACGCTTTGAAAGTGCCACTAACTCCAGAGCAAACATTTCAGGCTGGTTTTTTGTTGTTTTTTTACTGATAAAAAAGTTAATAACATCTATCAGAATACTCAAAAATTCTATGGCAAAGTTTGAAATCTTTCTGGTTAAGGAAAGCATAGGAGTTTATCAGTAACAGATCACTGGAATGGGTCTGAGCTGTATAAAACATTTTACAAGATGTTGTGGTTTTTCATTTTATTTTTTTCTGATTTTTCATTTTAAATAAGATATTTGGTAGGTTTGACTTAAATTCATCTTTATAGAAAAGCAAATGCCTAATAATATATTGGCTGTACTCTCTCTTATTTTTTTGTTTTATAACTATTATCTGTACTTTTCTCATAACATCTACTCTAACTTCTCGTTTTTTTTGTTTGTTTTGTTTTGTTTTAATTTCTTACTTTAAATGTCCACTCTTCCAGGTGTTTCATGGTCATCATTTACTGCCTACACATATTACAAAGTTAAATGTTTTTCTTCTTTTCTTCCTCTTAAAAGATAGTGTTTATTTTTGTTGTTTTAAATGTAGTCCAAACTCTGTTTTAGTACTATGCTGAGTGATGACAGGGTTAAATTTGATTAAAATTTTCTTATAGCTGTGATGTAATGAAAAATATTAATTCCTTGGAATCATCAGTCTGTAACAAGTATGAACTAGTCCACAACACTTACGGTTCAAATATCTCACCAGGACATTATTTCTCCAAATTAAATTAAATTCTACTCAAAACACCTTGCATCACGCTGGAAGGAAATCCAGCTTTACCTCTTGGAGGTCCCTTATTGCATGCTCTAAGAATTCCAGTGCCATATGCATTCCTAAAGGAGGTATGGTATCTCCCAGACAACAGTGATCCAGCTGCCATGGAGCCTCAGCACCCAGTGCCCTGTCTGAACCCGGTCCTCCTCCATCTGCCTAGGCCTGCTGGTGTATGTGGCCCTCACGCCACACTGACCTCAGCTCCTGGCATACGTCAGCACTATCTTTCAGATGAGGGCCACACAACTGCCTAAACCACTCTTTAGTGCGGTCGTCAGGCCACACTGTTCCTAATCAGCTCACTCCAGCTACAGAGTTTAGCGCAAAGCCCTTCAAGAGCTTAGTCTTTTCGTTCATGCACACAAGTTTTAAAGAGCTTAAAGTAAACCCATGTGTGGCATGTGGACCCTACTGACAGTCTTAGCTGTGGCTGTATCTAACATTCATTCATCATTTGGCAACATTCAAAAAGTACTCACTGAGTGTCTACAATGTGCCCACTGTCTAAGGCCTGGACACGCAGCAGTAAACATGACCAAAATCAAGACATTAAAATAGAATTTCATCTTGAATAAGTTTTTTCCCTAGGTAAAAACAAGTTAAATCCTCTCTATATCAGTTTTTACCTCCCAACTGTACCCTCCAACAAAGATATATGAACAGTTACTGGGAAATGAATTGTACACATTTATACATGAGAAATCAATATTTATTCAGAATTCCCATCAATATTAACTGTCCACTTCTGAACATTTATATTTCAGAATTTTCCTTCCCTCAGAATTCTCTCTTCCTCCATCTCCATAGACTGTCTCCAAAAATGCAACACCCATACTCCTAAGAGTAACACACCATCCATACTCTAACTCATTCTTTCACGTTTCTTGAAGACTTTATTCTCTTTTATCTCTCTACCTCTTCTCTTCCTCTTCTCTCCTCCCTCCCTCCCTCTCTCCAGTCTTCCCGGTCTTTCAAATTCAGTCTTCTTACCTGCGAACAATCCCACAACCTCAGTCTTGCATCCTCTTCAAGCTTCCATCTCAACTCTATCCATCCTTTCAGTATTAAATTTAAACTTTCTGTCTGAGAAATCTCAGCTTTCCCTAGTCCCTATAAAAAGACTTTAAATTCCAACTTTTCAACTTTCACATAAGCTCTTAGAAGTATGTTTTCCAAAGTGTGTTCTATGCAAAGTTATGCCACATTTTGGCCAAACTAAACACGGTTTGTGAACTATGTTTAGGAAATAATATTTGTATGGATACAATATAAACTTTCTTAAATGTTCAAAATACTTAAAGCAAAAACAAGTACTAAGAAGGCCTAAACACAGACTTAACTTTAATCCATCATTTTTCAAATCTATAATGACCACAAAGCAATTTTCCCCTATTGGTATCTACTTACGTCCTTCAGAACTAGACTCATACTGTCAACTACCCAGACACTTCCATGTAGCTACCCCACAGTATCTAACAAACTCTTTTAACTACAGTAGGTAATAATCCTTGTTTTCTAAATTTGTTTTAATGTTTATTATTTTGAGAGAGAGAAAGGGGGGGAGGGGCAAAGAGAGGAGGAGACACAGAATCTCAAGCTGGCTCCAGGCTCCGAGTTGTCAGCACAGAGCTTGACATGGGGCTCAAATCCACAGACGGTGAGATCATGACCTGAGCTGAAGTCGGACATTTAATCAACTGAGCCACCCAGGAGCCCCAATAATCCTTGTTAAATAAAGCCCCAATCCTACATGTGGACCTCAAGACACTCTCAACTAACTGCTGGGGTATCTCCATACAGATGTCCTACCAGTCCCTCAAACATGTCTCAAACCAAAACAAAATGCTATACCTCCCAACCTACCCTCTTTCTCTATTCCCTGACTCTACATCCATATAGTGGAGATGAGTTGAGTACTGCTCTCTTATAAATGACTTATAATATTATTTTTTTTTATCTACAATTGCATCAAAACTGCAGTATATTTTGGTCTCCTTAAGAAGGGGTGTTATGCTTTATCTATCTTTGCATCCCCCTCTGTACCGAGCCTAGTCCCATTCCAAATCATTAATTAAAACTTTTTTTTAATTTTAAAAAAGAAACTGTGTTACAGAAAATTATAAACAGCTGTTTTGAGGTCGTATGGCCTAGGTCACATCCATGCTCTGTACCTACCATCTGTGTTAGGTTGGCAAGTGGCTTAGTGTCTCTAAAACTCAGCTATATCTCCAAACCTCAGATTTCTCATGAAAATGTGGGTTTAAATCATCTACTTCAAAGGGCAGTCATGAGGTTTAGAAGAAATAAGATATGTGACACTCTTATCATGCTGCTTAATGTTTACTAACCAGCCATAACTCACTCAATTCATATTAACAAAACCAGTTTCCACAAGCACTGTCAAGAAGTAGGACTCTAGGAAAAAATAATTTTTAGCAACTTGCTCCAGCAATGCTTGTCTTAGAAGAAGCCAACCACAATGTAGGATATCTACCACGTAAGACTACCATACCTTGAGGAAGCCCAAGCTAGCCACTTGGAGGACCTGCATAGAAAGAGATACTTGGACAACTGCCCACACATGTCATGTATAGACATGACATCACAACCCAGACATGGGACTGATTAAGCATCAGATGATTTCACCCTCAGCAACTCACTGGTTATAATTCTATGGTTGGCCCCAAGGAAGAAGAGTCCAGCTAAGCCCTTCAAACCCCAGAGCTATATGAAATCAACATAAATTAATTTCAGCTACTAAATGTTGGGGTAGTTGATTTATGCAGAAATAGATAACTTGAACATTTCTTTTTTGTAATTTAAGAAAAATTTTTGAGAGAGAGAGAGAGAGCAAGCAGGCAAGAGGGGCAGAAGGAGAAAGAGAATCCTAAGCAGGCTCCATGCCTAAGGCACGAGGCCTTATCTCACAACTGTGAGATCATGACCTGAGCTGAAATCAAGAGTCAGATGCTTAACCGAATGAGACACCCAGGCACCCCTGAACATTTCTGTTCAGGATCCTGACATTTTAATATACATTAATTTCCCAAATCAAACATAATGCATCACTTTAATTTTTATTACATAATTACTTAATATAATGAAGAACATATTATGAAATATTATAGGTTATATTTTAAATGAATTTTATGATGCAATATGTTAATCTAAAATAAAACACATAAAAAGTAAATACTAAATTATTTAAGTGTACAAGTGAATATACACTTAGAAAATGCAGGAAGAACGGTGGTCATCCTTAGGTAAATAAGTTTCAGGCAGTTTTGCTGTTTCTTTACATCTTCCATGTTTCCCATAGTCACTTCACTGAATATGTTATACTATAGTCACTCCTGATACTGTTTTTTCAAAAGCAAAATATGAAGAATTCAAACTCTGAAACTAAATCCCAAAACTAAAATTATGGATATAAGTCCTCAGAGCTTAATCAGAACCTAAGGATTACATTCTTAGAATCAGAATTGTATGAATGTATTCTCAATCCATTATCAAAACTGGGAACTTCTAGATATGTTTAGTACCCAACTGTTTGTATAAAATAAAAAAAGCAGAAATATTATTTAATCAAAATAAGAATACGAAAAAATCTCTCATCATCTTTTACTTTTCCTAAACTGTTTTCTTCTTTATCTTCCATTCCTCAATTTCTTCTTTCAGCTGCAATGCATTCCTCGAGGACAGAACACAGTCCTCCCCATACACATGTATCCTACATCCTTCTATGAAATTCCTCATACCTAAAACTTAGCTTTGAAGAAAATTCACAAGTGAAAAGGAAGCTTTTAATAGAATTCATTGTGTGCATCAACTACGCTATCTTTCATCTCTTAACTCTGCCTTAGGAGATCTGGTGTCATAAACTGAAATAAGACAGTTTTTTTCTAAATATGCAATGACTCCCTCAGACTTTCTTCTTTCATTAGTTTGCCTTTGATGAATGTGTTCAGGGAACAAAATACTTTGAAGTTATACCACCCACTCTGTCCTCACTTCTATCACAGTAAGTGTGACTTCATTCAATCATAAAATTTCAGCTAATCAACTGGCTTAAAAAAAAAAAAAAGATCTGTATAATTTTCCTCTGTATTTTATTACAATTCATGCAAGATAATTTTTTGTTTATTTTTATTCCTCCAACTTTAACTCGATCTTATTTTAAATCCAGAATTTCACTTAAGTTTAACAACACCAACTGCGAGGGTTGAAGGTATCCGAAGGTTGGTAGACTAAGAGTGAAAATTTTATAAGAACTGGCTTACTTGAAAGTCTCTTCTAACTTGGACTTGCTTTCCCATTATCAGATCACACTCCCACTCTAAATATCTCCCATTTCCCTAACTCCAGTTACTTTCTATAACTTTAAGTATTCACCTGGGGCTTAGGATAAACTAAAAGGATGGTAATAGGAAAAGTGACTAAAGGGTGCCTGGGTGGATGAGTCAATTAAGCATCCAACTCATGAGATCAAGCCCTGTATGGGAGCAGCACTGACAGTGTGGAGCCTGCTTAGGATTCTCTCTCCCAATCTCTTTGCCCCTCCCCTTCTTGTGAGCATGCATTCTCTCTCTCTCTCTCTCTCTCTCTCTCTCTCTCTCAAAATAAATAAATATTTTAAAAAGTGACTGAAAGGGCAGATAGTCACTTCTTTTTTCTTCATTTTAATTTTTCTTTTTAAATAGGCTTCATGCCCAGGGTGAAGCCCACTAAGGGGCTGGAACACACAACCCTGAAATCAAGACCCGTGCTAAGATCAAGAGTCAGACGCCCCAAATGACTGAAACACCCAGGTGCCTCCACTTCCTTCTTCTTAAGTCAGAAGAAATAAGGCTTACTGATGCCACATTCATCTGGGTTTTCCTTCTCACTCACTAGATACCCTTCAGCCTCTTTGCTGGATCCTTGTCTTCTTCCTGACCTCTGCATAATAAACTATTCTAGTTCTCAGACCCAGACCTCTTCCCCACTAACTCTTACTGTGATCTCATCCACCTCACTGCTTTAAACATAATCTTCTAAATTTACATCCCCAGGCAAACTTCTTCCCTAAATTCCAGACTCACATATCCAACAGACTGTTTGACATCTCCTGGTGTTGATCATTTTTTAACCTAATTCTTTTTCAGAATATGTAACACATGTACATAAATCCAAACTTAAGCCTATATAACGAGGTATATTCAGATAGTTCTCACTTCCATCCACCTATTCCTTTCCTCTCTTCTATAGACAACCATTTTTACTAGCCCTTGATTTATGTTGCCAATGTTTCTTTTGCAAAAATAACTCTATATAGACAAACTGAAATAAAGCAACTATATATCAAGTAATGATAATAACCACACAGACAAAAAAATTATTTCTAGTGACTCTAGAACATAGTATTTTGACTATCTGACCGTAGTAAAATAAATACTAAGGACAAATGCAGCTGCAAAGAAAGCTTATACTTCATCCAATATTCTTACTGTCAGTGACAATCAGTATTATTATGTTTAAATTATATTTTTATATTATAGATTATACATTTTGGAGCCCCATTTTATATGTTGTGGAATATATCTTTTGAAAGTATACATGTTTACAAGATAAAAGAATAAGTAATTACATAAGACAAAAGACAAATGCCAATAAAACCAAAGAAATTGTGTAAAGTATCTGTAAGGTTAAACTTAAATTCGACATACCAATATTACTTCATAACTTTTTTTCTTTGTGAAATACGCATATCCTGACTCTATCAAAAAGGCTTAGAGTGGGGCGCCTGGGTGGTTCAGTCAGTTAAGAGCCTGACCGGCTCAGGTCATCATCTCGCGGTTCACAAGTTCAAGCCCCACATCGGACTCTGTGGTGACAGCTCAGAGCCTGAAACCTGCTTCAGATTCTGTGTCTCCCTCTCTCTCTCTGCCCCTCCCCCACGTGCACTGTCTCTCTCTCAGAAATAATAAACATTAAAAAAAGGTAAAAAAAAAAAAAAAAGGCTTAGAAGTAATGACAACTCAGTAACAATGCATCACTGGTACTCACATTTTTGTCTCTAAACACCATTCCCCAGTAAAACCAGGGTTTCTTATAGGAATAACTGATGTCTGGGGACAGAAATATGTGAAATGAACCTGAACATCTTGGAGTAAGGAAGTTATTAAAGATTAATGAGGTCACACCAATGGGACAGAGGAACATGAAAGGGCTCCCATTTGCCAAAGATTAAAAGTTTTGTGAATCTAGAAGTTAACGATTGCAACTCTTTGAAACATACTCAATATATAAATCCTTATGTTCATAAGGATACTAAAATAAATTAATTAAATAAATAAGTAAATCTCACTGGTTACCACTGAAAGTAACTAGAGCATCAATGGCTTATTCTGAAATTAACATTTAAAAGGGAACAATTAAATATTTATCCTGTCTATCCTGGGTAAACTCCTTTTCAGGGTAACCAAATAGCCTAGCTCTTAAGGAAAAGTTCCTCCTTAAGAATTCCAGCAAATGTGGCAAGAAGAACAGAGTTAAAAAAGCACATGTTTGCAACTCCTAATAAAAAAATTTTTTTTAAATAATCATTTGTGGATGAAACAAGCACATAAAAACAATTCGAAATGAATCAAGGACTTGAACATAAGACCTGAAACCATAAAACTCCTAGTAGAAAATATAGGGGGTAGGGTCGTTGTCAGTCTTGGCAATGATTTCTTGAATTTGAAACCAAAAACAAAAGCAACAAAAGCAAAAACAAGCAAGAGAAACTACATCAAACTAAAAAACTTCTGCAACACCAAGGAAACCATCAACGTAATGAAAAGGCAGCCTGCAGAATGAGAGAAACTATTTGCATATTCTATACTGATAAGGAGTTAATATCCAAAATATATAAAGAGCCCCTACAACTCAATATCAAAAGACAAACAATCTGATTTAAAAATGGGCAGAGAAACTGAATAGACATTTTCAAGAAGAATACATACCAATGGCTCAAAAGGTACAGGAAAAGGTATGCAACATGATTAGTCATCAGAAAAATGCAAATTAAAACCACAATAAAATATCACTTTCCTTCTATTAGAATGGCTGTAATCAAAAAGAGATAACTGTGCCAACAAAACCCTACCCAAGTTGTAGACTTAGGACCAAAATAAATAGTTATTTTAAGCTATTAAGTTTTAGAGTCATTAGTTACAGCTGCAGCATACAGAATGTATGGCTCCTTTCAAATAACAGTGTACAAAATTAAATACCAAATTGTTAGAGGCTGTTATCCCCTCTGCATTCTCTTGCTTTCAACCTTTCTATGTTCTTTTGCCTAATGCATATTCCTTATAAATAACACGTAATTGACTTCTATCATTTTTGGTGTTCTCTGATAATCTCTGTGCTCTTACTTAAGAGTTTAATTTATATTCACTTATAGTTTTACATTTAGATCTTTTTCTGCTATTTTATTTGTACTTTTTGCCCTGCTCTTACTCAGTTTTATTTTTTCTTCTTTTGTTTCCCTTTGCTGTGCTTGTGGATTGATGTGTTTGTTCTTTAAAAGATTTCATTTTTGTCCTGTAAACTTAGAAAAGTTTAAAGTTAAATATCTTCACCTAACTATAGAACAATGTAAGTATCTTAGAATACTTAAAACCAGTCATCTGTCACACAAACCCCACTAACATGCTAATTTTATAACATAAGCTGTACCTTATTTTGCTTCACTCTTAATGTATAACATTAGAATTACAGGTTTTAATCATTAATATTCTTTGTTTATCCAAACGTTTACTCTCAACTTCAGTCAACATTCCTCCCATCTTAGACCCTTCTGGGCTCATTTCCTTCTTTCTGAAGTTCATGAGATAACAGGCAAATCCTCCTGAAATGTTGCTGTTGTCTGTTAGAGACAAAACAGACTGGAAGGCAAAAAGCATATAAAGACAGTCACTATAAAATAACAAAATGTCAAATGTCACATGTCAAATCTCCTGTTACCAGGAGATAAGCTAAAACAGAGCTTCAAAATATGTAAAGAAAAAACTGCTACAACATTAAAGTGAGGGATTTTAATATTCTCTCTCTCTTTTTCTGTAGTTAATATATCAAGCACATAAAAATTAGGAAGGATATGGAGGGTCTGAACCACACAGTTATTAAGCTTAATCTATCTGATGGGCATACAGAATATAACCCAACAATCAGAGAAGACAATGTTGTTTTGAGGAAACAAGAAAGGTTTATAAAACCTGACAAAAAATTCCAACATTGGATAGCATCTAGCATTTGTGTTCTGAATAAAATAAAATTCATTTATGAATCAACAACACCAAAAAACAAAACTAAAGCAGCATCACTTGGAAATTTGTTTTTAAAGCCCTAGAAAAACTCATGGGTCAAAGCAGCAATTACTACAGAAACAGGAACCTGAATGATGTAAAACCTAATTGGAGGGATGAGGGAGGACTTCCCTAAGGAAGTGCTTATATTAGAAAATAAAACAGCTGTAATATTAATGTCCTAAGGATCCCAAAGAAGTCTACAAAAGAAAGAAAGAAAAACAAATGTTAGGGGCTGAAGCCTGAGCTCTGGTAGCTTCAAGGTAAATTTAAACCCTCTTCAGAAGTCTACAGGAGACATAAGGAGCAAAGGAAGAAGGTATCCTTTATGTAGCCTCATCATCAAAAATTTGGATTCCATGTGTGACAATATTAGCTAATAGCAGCTAAAAGCTAGGCTATTCTAATTCCTTCACATGTGTTAACTTCTTTCATCCTCAGAGCAACCATTAAAAACGTAAGAGAGGTACTATTATTATGCTCATTTTCTGATGAGGAACCTGACATACAGGCTAAATGTATTTGTCAAGATTAGACCTCAGATATTCAAAGCCAGGATACAAACCTAAGCTCTCAAGGTCTAGATCCCATGCTTTTAACTACATACCATGTTAATATTCTCTATTAAGAAAGGAATGTTGCTCATAGTCATGTAGAAAAGATCATTTTAAAAGTCACACTCTCTATACTTCCTATCATAGAAACATGCTATTAAATGACAAGTGCACATCTTTATTCTCTTCTCTCTATAATCAAACCTAGCCTATTGGCAGCACCGCCTACTCACCAGCACAGTCTAGTGAACAGACCAGCCCTATACCTAATGCTTAATGATGTAATAAGAATGGTCATATTATGCACAATTTCACACTCACGGTGATCTTCCATTTGCAAGGTTATTAGGTGTCGGTGTAGATTTTATTTGTGGCTGACACAATCAATACTCTAGTAAGAGCAGAAGCAATGAAAGAAGGCAGTATGCAGCCCTAATTCTCTCCATGGTTACATTCATCTCCTGTGTTGAAAGATATGAGCTGGGGAGGGAGAGGGGAGGTGTTAGCTCCCTAGAAGAGTAGGGTTAAGAGTTCTATACATGGTGCCAGTGAAATCACTGCGATTTTAAAATGTGAAAAAATCACTATAAAATCTGAATTTTGAGCTCAGTAGCTACAATAAAATGTAAAAGGAGAAATCACCAACTCAGTGTGTGTTTCAAGTTCATGGCAGAGTGCTTCAGTAAACGCTGAATGAATGAGTGAATGAATGAACAACCCCCAATACAGTATCACTCATGAATATTAGGGAGAAATTAAAAAAAAAAGATGAAGTAAAATCCCCTAAGCTAAAACAGCTTCTGGAAATTCTATTAACTATATTATTTCAAGGTCTCAAATAGCAGGTATAGAACTGACTTATAAAAGCTAAGTCATTCTAGTCACCTAAAAACAAGAACAATTTCCTAAGTTTGCTGACTTTCTCCAAGAAATGTACTTAAATGCTATGTAAAACGGCCACTCAGGATCAAATTGCTTTGCAAGGGTATTTAAAGACTACCTCGAATTATTTATAATTTTGGTAACAAATGTTCAAAAGAAGTGAAGTCCTCCTGGTTGAGGTTTAGAAATATTTTTATTAGTGTGAGGTTTTCAATGCCATCCTACCTGATGAAACAGATTTATTTATATTAGGAAATCTAAGATAAGGAGTTAATTCATTTTAAAATTAATAGAAATGTTTTTGTGAAACATCAAAAAATATTAGATTATGATCATTGCTGTGATTATTAATGACTGGACAAGTTTTGGGCATCAAATTGAAGATCTGAGTTTGTTGCTGTTTTTAATTAATTTTGTTGACTATTATGAATCTTCATTTCATCCACAAAGTAAAACAGTTAATAACTATAACTTACAACCACATGGTTATTAGGATTCCATGAATTAATTCATGTGAGCCTATGCTGCAATTCATAAGGTACTAATGCAAGTATAGTTTTTTGTTTTTCTTTTCAAAAAAGTTTAAAATGTAGGGGTGCCTGGGTGGCTCAGTGGCTAAGTGTCCGACTTCGGCTCAGGTCATGATCTCGCAGTTGGTGAGTTCGAGCCCCACATTCGGCTCTGTGCTGACGGCTCAGCCTGAAGCCTGCTTCGGATATTGTGTCTCCCTCTCTCTCTGCTCCTCCCCCACTCACACTCTGTCTCTCTCTCAAAAATAAATAAACATTAAAAAATTTTTAAGAAAAAAGCTTAAAATATTTTGCCTCCACCAAAATTAGACAAACTTAATCAAATTTATTTGTTTCAATTTGTTCATTTTATAAAGTACATCAGACCTTTCAGGAAACTAAAGATTCAAATAAATGTATAAATGCACACACACATACGAGAATTATTGATTATCTGACAAACTAACATTAGTGAATTGGACTTGTCTTTTATTTACTTAAAGCCCAATTCTCAATCAAGGGATTTATTGAATTACCCTCATTAATGAAATAACATTTTAAACTTTCATTAAACTGGCTTAGAAGAAAAAATATTTTTTTCTCATTTTGGTTGTTCAACCAGTATCATTTAGATGAGTTCCTACCGAAAACACAGAAGTCATCAGAGAATTGAATTCAGTGTGTATCAGACAATATCCAGTCACATTTCTGACTTTAGTATATCCTAGACAGGTTAATCATAATGCCAACCTGGACCACACTTCTTTCGTAGGAAAAACTACAGCCAGTGGTAAGGGAGAAGTCACTGGCAGCAAGTTGTTCCTTTACTTTGTTTTCTCACCATTTGGTCAGGTCTTAAATGTCTTAGTTAAGTGGCAAGGGTCTATGCAAGGAGAGTCCCTAGTTACAAACCTTTAAGCCATACCTCACACATGTGCCCCATAATGTGACCCTGAGCTTAAAAGCATGTATAAAAAGAAAAGGGAAAAGTGTCTTCTGAATGCACACTGGCTATTTTATCCACTGTCCCAACTGAGCCAATAATTCCACTCCTAGATTCAAGAGAACTGAAAATATACATTCACACAAACATTTATATACAAATGTCTGTCATACAATAGTCAAAATAGAAACAACCCAATGTCCATCAACTGATGAATGGATACAGGCATTATATTTACATATACATACAAAGGAATATTACTCAGCCATAACGGGGTGCCTGGGTGGATCAGCTGGTTAAGCGTCCAACTTCGGCTCAGGTTGTGATCTCATTGTTCGTGAGTTCAAGCCCCACGTCGGGCTCTGAGCTAACAGCTCAGAGCGTGGAGCCTGCTTCAGATTCTCTGTCTCCCTCTCTCTCTGCCCCTCCCCCGCTTGTTCATTTTCTCTCTGTCTCTCTCCCTCCCTCCCTTCCTCTCTCTCTCCAAAATAAATAAATGAATAAACATTTAAAGAAAGAATGCAGTAGTGATACAAGCACGATAAACTTTGAAAACATTATGGTAAGTGAAAGAAGGGAGACACAAAAAGCTACATACCGTAAGATTCCAGTTATACGAAATGCCCAGAACAGGCACAACTGTAGAGACACAGACATTAGATTGCTTGCCAGGGACTTGGGGGTAGGAGAGGATGGGGAGTGAAAGCTACTAGATACAGAATTTCTTTTTGAGGTGATGAAAATGTTCTGGAAAGATGGTGGTGACAGCTGCACAACTCTGTAAATACATTAAATACCACTGAATTACCCACTTTAAAAGCTGGGGATTTTTTTAATGAGTGAATTATATCTCAATGTTTAAAAAAATCTAACAAACCCTGCATTTCCAGCCATCTCTTTCTCTTCTTTCAACCTATGCACTCAAATTGATCTAATGTGTATCTAGGACAAGACACCTGGATCACTCCTCCCTCTGCGCCTCTGACCCAAGCTATTCCCTGGGCTCTTCTCTCTACTCTCCACTCCCTTCTCCCCACCACTCTGCAACATCCAGATCAAGTCCAACTTTTTCCACAACATTTCCCATCCCTAGCCGACTAGTCTGCCAGAGGACAGATGAGCCTTCTTTATTTCATCTGTACTCACCAACACTGCTGAATTTAGTTGAATATTATACAAATGACTCTAATTATAGCTATAGATAGGGCTTTCTCTCTATAACACAGGTTGGAGATATAAAAGGTAATGTAATTCTTTCATATACATTCTCAAAATTATATTGATCATTTGCCAGGCTTATATCTAAAACATTTCTATTATGACTCCTTTCAATGAAATGTTATTTGAAAAATGAAACATGTATTACTTTATTTCCCAATATTTACATAAGTACAACTCTGCAAAAACAGCACTGCATAAAAAGATGAGCTAAACTGAATTACTGCCCTATGACATGGATTAAAGGATAATATCCTTCCAATTATCCTAACAAAAGGATTATCAAAACACAGAGTGGTTCCTTCTGAAGAATATGAGTTTACACAGGAAGTATATTAATATTACCTAATTATCAGAATTCATGACTAAAGAAGCTAACAAAATCTTACCTTCAGTTAGCACACAAATACAAACCCCTGAATTATTTCCACAATATACTTCAGAGCACTTGATCACGTGTTACAATACTAAAAAAAAAAAATCTTTTCTTTTACGCCTATTCCCCACAGAATTCTTTCTTGCAGAGAGACAGCAAAGTCAATATTAACAATTAAGAACTGCTTCTTCTTCCTGAAGCCAAGAGCACACTGTATACACCGTATGTTAGGTAACTTGACAATAAATTATATTTTTTAAAAAAGAATTGCTTCTTCTCTGTTAATTTTGAGTCATCTCCCTTAATTCCCTCTATATAATATGGATACCCTCTGTTCACTGGGCCTACTGCATGCAGAAATAAACTATTAGGAGTGCCACACAATGCCTTTTTTTGAAGTTGTATTTTGAAGCCATTCCATTTGAAGCTATTCTGTATCTTTCAACCTGTGCCACGTTTCAATAATGACTATTTAATAATTACAATCATCCCCTTATTAGCTTGGCATTTCATTTTCCTTGCCTTATGGCACCCCACAGTTGAAGGCAAGGAAAACTCTGTTGATTAGTTACTTACGACCAGCAACAATAACTATGCTGGAGAGAAGGCTACTTGGAGAGGATTACATAAGAGCTGGAGCTCAAATGCCTCAGACAGAGAGCAGCAAATTATAAACCCAAGTACTTCATTGCATGTAACCAAATTGGCTAGTTGAAATGCTAATTGCCTTTCAGCAAAACTAAAGACAGACAGGGGACCTTGTGCTTCAGAGAATGAAATGCATTTTTACTCCACTTCTGCACTATTGTCTTGCTGAGAATCATTTGAAATCTATTCATAAAGGTAGTTCTTTCCCTAACCTTTAAAATGTGGGAAATTTATTTAGCCGCTACCAGCATCTCCAATGTGCTGATGTGCCAAGATGAGAACAGATGGCTGGATTTAAGCCATGTTAAGCCCCTAATAAAGTAAGGCATGAAAGAGTTCGATGTTCAAATATATAGCACAAATCAAGAAAATGTGCCCAGGGAAAAGGAATTTTGAATAACAAATAAACATATAAATTAAAGTCATCAAATAATATAATCTTTAAAATGTGAGTATTCTTAATGTAATTATACTCAAATGCATATAAAAATAGCTATCATAGCAAAACTCAAAGAGACCCCCAGTCTCCCTTTATACCTAATAATTTTGTATTAGTTCAAAACTCATTTATGGAGAATTATTCCAACAGTCAGTTTTCCCCCTTTATATGAAAAAGAGTCTATTCGGGTTTTTCAGAATGCTGAATAAATGAATGAGAAATGTCCTATCAGCATCCTGCCCTCATTCTGAGGTATAGCCAGCCTTACGCCTGACTGCATCAGAAAGGGCCCCATGACCACCTGCCCAGCAGCTGGGGGAGGGACTTGGTCTGGTACATTTTAAAGTGTATAATGTGTCACAGTGGAATCAGAAAACATAGCTTTTGTATTACCCCAGCCTCCTGTGTCCCAGCTCCACCCTTCTCCTCCTCTACCACACCTCTATCAGGGCAACAGAGCTCGGGTGCTGTGGCCTCTTGTGTGGCCTGACATCCTGACACATTGGGGAACCCTCCATACATGCAAAGATGCCTTTGTGAAGGGAGAAAAACAGGCATGCATGCATGGAGAAAACAACTTTCTGTACTACTTCATTCTGAATGAGACAGTCTTTTTATCACTTCTCAATAAGTATCTTTACTTAACGTCTGAGCTGCCCGGGGGTGGTAGAGTACTAGGACTAAGTAGAGCTTTAAATCGTAAACAGTTCCAATAAATAATTCAACAGGAGTTATGGGGGAAAAAACAGCTTTCTGGCTGGATGTTCACCAAAATCCTCGGACGGTGGAGTTCTGGGTGATTTTTCTTTTTTCTGTACTGTTTGAATCTCCTACATGATTCTCTATTATCTTTACAATCAGAAAAAAGACATTATTTCCACGTCAAAGAGAGAGAGAAAGATGTACACTCAACTGCATGTAATACTAAGCTGTTTGACTTTTCCCACAAAATCAAGGAAATGCCCATCCAAACCTCTCTGTGGTAACACACCACATTTTATGATCAAATTAAGCAATCATCATCTAAGGAGCTCAATATGCTTTAAAAGCATCTGTAAATTATCTGGTTGCGCTCTATGTGAAGTAAAAGTAATAACAGCACACTGCTTGTACTGCACAGATTTCTGGACGCGGTGTATAAGACAATGAGCTATCACAGGTAAATAGGTAACAAAGCCTATAAGAAATTCAATATATTAACCACTTGGCTAAACTCTAAGAGATACTAGAAATATATATAATATAGTCACTGGCCTCAAAGATTTACTACCCTAATTGGGCAAACTTGAAATTTTCAGGACAGAAATATTAAACCAGTGGAACAGATACACACACACACACACACACACACGCACGCACGCACACACGCACACACACAAAGCATGAGGCAGTATTTGGTTGCCTGTCAATAAATCAAACACATAATGACTAAGTTATGTACTTATTTATCATGCTTCTCACTTATCAGTTTATGGGAATATCCAGGTGTCTAAAGTCATAAATGGGAAAAGAGAAGATGTGACTTTAAGTCTCTCAACTTTTCTACGTTTCAATTTCCCCAAACATAAAATAAAGGGGTTGATCCAGTTTGGCTCCAAATTTCCTCCCAGTGCTTAAGGATTGCAATGGTGTATTCACAGCCTATGACTATCTTACCATTAAAGGACCATACACCTAATTTAAGGACAATGTATTTTCTTTGCGGGTCCTCCCAGGTCACAGATCTGTCTGCCTCAGTTCTTTCATCTGCAAATCAGGATAATAATATTTGATGATTAAATAACAAAGCTTCTCTTTTTAAAGGCCTAGAATTCCTGTCTTGGAATGCACTTTCAATAAATATAGCATGCTATTATCATTCATTGTGGGCACATGAACACAAGAGTTTAGCCACAGCTCATTCGGCTGTATATACTCTTTTTCTCTGGGTGTAACATGGCCAAGGGCACCTGCAAGTAGAAAGATCTCTTTAATACTTTAACACTTACCTTACCATATTATTTCTAATCATTATTTTCATTACCATGAAAGCATTTGCGTTCCAAATACAACTCATGTTATCATTTTCTGATGATAACTGCAATTAGCATTCAATATTTGATATATATACAATATAAAACTATAATTGCTCTTATTAAAACACAATAAATGTTGACTGATGCATTATTTCCATTTCTGTAGATATCAAGATTCAGTGTTGTTCCATAATTTACCTTCACCACATTATGGACTTACATTTTAGTCAAAGATTATTTCTGAGCTGATGTTTATAGGTGGTTTCAGCTTTTAATCATCACATGCAGTATAGCAGAGATGCTTAGAGCATTCAGGAAAGATCCTTCATCCAGCTCTAACTGGGGAACTTTGGCAAGAAGTTTAAACTTTCCATGGCTTAGTATCATTATCTGTACATTGGGATGATACTATTTAATTTATGGTGTTGTCCTGAGTGTTAAATCATCTATATAAAGGGCTTCTCAGAATTCATTACATTACATTCAGTATGGGGTGGCTGCCATCATGATTCATCATGAAAATAACATGTTTATTTTTAGCATATGCATGCTGGCTACTTTTTTTAAAAGTTATAATGTTGGAAAAAAAAGTTATAATTTTGAGACCCATCATTTCAGCCTGAAATAACTCTTTTCAATCACCAGGTCTAATTCATTTATTTTGTAAATAAAGAAAAATCAGGCCCAGAAGGATGGATGAACGTCTAAAGTCACTGTAAATTAATGGCAAGCCAAGACTCCTATCTAATTGCATATATTTAAAAGATTGTATTATATCACAGTTCAGAGTGTATTTGGCACTCCCTGTAGTAACTCACCAAAAAATTAACTGTTGGTGTTCATGTGTATCTTGACTAGAATATCTTTTTTTAGTGACTTTTTTTTGGTTCTATCTAGCTGTTTTGATAAATGACACACAAAGGGGAGGAAAAAGCACTTTAGTAATTTAAGGTAATAACTTCAGAAGGAATTTTCAAATAATGCTAAGGTATATTTTTTTGAGCTTTATCCTAATGGTTGGTAATTATGCCCTCTTAAGATGTGATATGAGTAATTTCTAAAAGTCTGCAGCCTACATATAAACACATTACACACATTTCCCAAGATTGTGGATTTCATGAAATGTTAAAAGCTGGTTTAAAAGAAGAGTTACAACGAGTAAGTTAATACTGCACCTTAAAATGAGTTTTTGTCCCTCATGAACACTAAGCAAAATTTCTTAGTTTTAATTTTAAGGAAAAAAATCAATTTTAAAGTAGTTGAAGACATTAAAAAAGTCTAAGCTTTTTAAAAAATATATTATCCTACGGCTCCAGGATAATTCCAAACTCCCTGAAATCAACATATCTCACTGAAAGTTCTGGGACCTAGTGGTTATTTTTTAACATAAGACTCCTTAGGTTTATTCCAACGTTCCCATCATTAATTACTGCCATTGATTATTAATTATCACGGCGCGCCGTTCTCGGTCTGTTACTTTCAAAGCGGATTTTTTAAAATTAAAGCTAGGGGTTCGGGTTTCAAACAGGCAGAAAGAGAGAAACTTTTCCATCTGCCCATCCACATCTCACCTTCTTTGAGATCAAACAGTTTGGAAAGGGGCGGCTGGTAGGGACGCCAGGTTCCCTGCACCGCCGCAGCCCGGGCAGAGCGGACGCCGAGGCTCTGCGGGATTAGCCGCAGCGCGCGGCGCCGGGTGCGCGCCCTGCCTCTCGTGCCCACGCCTCCACCTCCCGCAACAGGTGCGGGAGCAGCGACCCAGCGTGTCGCGCGTGCCGCGGCGTTCCCTTCCAGCAGTGGGATGTTCGCAGCACCATCCCCCAACCACAGCCTACCTAGCCCTGGGGACACCGACATCCGCGCGCGCCCTGCGGTCGCCGCCGGTCCCTTTCGCACACCGTCGTTCTGCCTCTTGCTCGCGTCCCCAGGCTTCGCCGGGGCTGCTAGTTCTCACTCCCGCTGTGGGGTCAGGACGGTGGCTCCATTCTCCTCCCCTCTTTCTCCTCCCCCTCCATCCTCGATCTGCTCCAATAGGACTCGCGGCTCCCCGGGCTGCGCTCACCTGACCAGCGGAGCGGGGGTGGCTGCCCAAGGCAGCGCGCCCTCATCTGCTCAGCGGGCAGTCAGGTCCGGGCTCCGGCGTCGAGAACACCCTGCCTTGGCCATCCCTAATGGTCTGTTCCGGCAGTGAGGCGCCTAAGCTGACCTGCCTGCCCGCCGGAACCCAGGAGTCTCGCCTCGGCTGGTGCAGCACAGCGGGGGGCACGGTTCGCGCCTTCTAATTGTACCCCTAGACTAAACTTTCTAGTTTGTCCCCTTAGGCACAAGGACTCCCGCCACCCCCAGACTGGCGGGCACTCCGCCCTGGGTACTCCACTGTAAGCCATTCCCGGTTTTCTTTCCGGGGAGAAAACCCATTTACCGCTGATTCCTGTTCCTTTCCTGACGATATTTATTTAAACTTTGACTGAAGTACCCCCTGAGATGTTCAAATGAGAATTTGAGCATTAATTGATGAAACATTAAAAATAAGCACTCTACACTTACATGTACTTATAAACAGAGACTAAGGTCAACATCTAGGTTAATTATTTGCCTCATTTATAAACGAGGGTTAATTCCTACCTCATACAGTTGTTAGAGGGATTCGATGAATGAGATCGTGTGTGAATTGCAACGCTACATCTCACGCGTGGTAAACCCCAACAGAGGTTGGCAATTACTCCCAGGGTTTAAAAGTAAAGCTCCCAAGGTCAGACCATATCATCAGCGCGTGCAAACGCCCAGCTGCACCTGAGATTTTTAAAGTACGTGCAGCATTCTTAGAAGTTTCAAATCAGGGAGGAGGTTAAAGATTAGCAATTAGCAGTCCAACACCATCTCGCCGCTGATTTTATGGACGAAAGAAATTAAAATACACGCTGACTGAATAGCTTAAAGGAGGAAAGAGAACTAGGTCTTACATCTCCTAATTCCAAATACAGGGCATATGGGTACCCTTTGTAATGAATCTCAATAGGAATAGTTACTTTGAATTGCAAACTGCTATCCAGCAGTACTGATTTAGAATTGTTATGGGTTGTTGCTGAACATCTCATCTCACAGCTGCAACAGTCAACAAACGGCTGGGCACTAAACCCTTTTTCAGGCAAAAGGGTTCTGACACAGAAACTGTGTAGGAACGCAAATACTGCACTTGAAAGCGTAAGAACAGGTAGTGAGAAGAGCAACCTAAATGATCAAGGTGATTGAATAGCTTTCCTATGATGCTCAACTACAAAGGGGGATCTGGGTCTAGAAACTGTAAATCCATGGGGTATAGTGAAAGAGTCGACACTGATCTTCTTACTATAACCTACGGTAAGGAAACTGAAACATGGAGACAATTTATAGTCAAAACAGTGAATCAATTATCCATGCAGTGATAATGTGAAACAGAAAAATGTAATATTAGAAAAATGTTCTCTTAACATTGTTTTAAACGTGTGTTCACTATTAATATGCCCCATGAATTTACAGCTTGTAGATTATTCAATATTCTGTATTCAACCCACAGTTTTATCATTTTAGTCATATGCTTAAAAGCTTTATTTGTGACTAAATGTTACTTTAGTTTATTAAGACCCTGATAAAGTCAGTGTCTATCAAACTACTCTGGCTTAATCATTGTTTCACCCAGTCCCATGATTAAACACATTCTCCACGACTGGACTTATTCAACATGCATTTTCACTCTGCGTAGGATACCACCTTAGGCATTGTGATGGATTGAAATGAAAATTTACACCCACTCTCTTTCTCAAAGCTACCTCAGGGAACTAAGTAATTCATTAACAATTATTACTGAGTGTTTAGGAAGCAGAAGACACTGGAAGACACTGTGGGAAAAACAATGATCCCTAAAACACAACCGTGAGTTCACTGAACTTGCACTCTCTAGGGTGAAAGTTTAATGAACCCAAATAGGAGAAGATGCCAGGCAAAAAATGAGCATCCCAGAAAGTGCTAGAGATGTTCCAAGAGGAAGAGATTATACAGAATGATGAAAGTTTCTCCAGAGAGCTGATGATCTTCACCTTGAAAAATAAAACTCCAGGAAACAGAAGAAGTGGTATTTTTAGCACAAGTATGTGACAAGGTGGTGTAGATGCTATAAAATGCTGAAAGTTTTCAATGGATGCTCAACATACTTCAATCCAAACTCCTCACAGGGACTAAAAGGCCCATATGATTCTGCCCCCACTTTCCTCTCTAGCCTCATCTTATACCATTCTCCCTCTTTTCGCTGTACTCCTATAATACTGACCTTCTTTCTGTGGCTCAAACACGTCAAAATCACTCCTGCTTCAGAACTTAGACACAACTTTCCCCTCTGCCTGGTACATGTTGATGGAGATCTTCATATCACGGCCATCTCTGTCATATCCTTCATTTGAGGGGTAGCTCGACTATCCCTTCCTCAGAGGCATCTGCCCTGACAACATCCACAGGCACTCTTACCCATTCCCTTGTTTTATTTTCTTTATATTATTTACCCTAATAAATAGCTTATTTTCTTATTTAGGTGTTTTTGTCCACCCACAAGAACAAAAGCTCCATGAGGGGTTCTATGTCTCTCTCATTCACTACTCTATACCTAGTAGCTAGAACAGGCTCTAGAACATAGTAGTAGAAATTCAATACATCTGGAAGAGAAGAAGGGAGGGCAGGCAGGACTATACAATAGAATAGGGTTCTGCGAAGAACCTGGAAGGCTGTCATATAAAAATGATTGCCAAAGCCTGGGGTGCCTGGGTGGTTGGTTAAGCATCTGACTTTGGCTCAGATCATGATCTCGCAGTTTGTGGGTTCGAGCTCCATGTTGGGCTCTGTGCTGACAGTTCAGGGCCTGGAGCCCGTTTTGGATTCTGTGTCTCCATCTCTCTCTGCCCCTCCCATGCTCATGCTCGCGCTCTCTCTCTCTCTCTCCCTCAAAAAATAAACACTAAAAAAATTTTTTTAAATAAAAAAAAATATTGCCAAAGCCTACGTCCCTGTACTTCACAATTTAATGTAAAAAAAAAAAAAAGACTAATCCTATATTAAAATACAAATACAACTGAATCAGATGGAAACGTCTTCCATCATTTACAGCATTGAGAGATTTTGTGCTTCAAGTCACACTTTGTTAAGGAAAACAGAAAGGAAGTAGATTCCTGGGCATGTGGACGTGGGAGGTGGCAGGTGTTGCTGAGGTGTTGAAAGTTCTGAAGACAAAGGTGGCCTAATTCCTAATTCTGCTTCAATGCAGAACTGATGGAGTGTATTTTTCCCTGTAGTAATCTCCATCAAATCAATTTTCAGTAACTAAATTTCACAGAGTAAAAAGTAATTAGTTTCCTTAAACTCTATAAGGAAAGAACTGATGTCACACAGTTCTTCCTTCTTCAAGTTAGTTAGCCCTGCATACTCAGTAAGCCTTACAAATCTCCAAAGATCTTTGCAGTTCCTTGAAAAAGCTATTTCTCATATTTGACATTCTGAGTTCAGATATCTAAGTTTAGGCACGCACAAGGGAATTTTATCAAAGGAACAAAACCAAGTTTAGGCAGTCTCCAGTTTGCTAAATTCCAAAGAAGTAGACGTAAAATGTTATCTCAAGAGTGCCCAAATCTGTCTGCCAGAGGCTTCTTCTGTTTGGGCTCCAGATCTCAGACAGGGAACAAATTAAGACTTGTCAAGAGTTTGCCAGACTTGGGCCCCTTTTTCTCTCCACAGTCCCGTCAGACCTGCCTAGGCTACTAGTGCCCCATCTCTCCTCCCTTGCACACCAACATGTAGCAAAGTTCTCAATAACAGGTAGTGTTTATTATCTTAGCACTCCATAATGGAAAAACAGAGCTTAAATCCAAGTTCTCAAAGATCCTGGGTACATAGTAGTAGCTCATTAAACATTTGTTGGATGAATGATGTGACTAGACAGGTAAGTGAGGAGGAAGCCCCACTGTCAGACCCAGAATTAAAATTTGTGAGTGATGGTGATGACAGCACAGGGCCTGCTTGGGATTTTGTCTCCTCTCCTCTCCTCTCCTCTCCTCTCCTCTCCTCTCCTCTCACTGACTCACACTCTTCCTCTCTCTCAAGATAAATAAATAAGCTTTTAAAGAAAATTTAAAACAATGAGCCAAAGAGAATAATTCCTGCCACAAGGGAATTCGAGGATCCATTTAATAACTGAGCATACTTGAAGCTGTTATTCTAGTTCTAGGTCAGAAAAAAAAACCAAACATTCTTGGGCCTTTTGGAAATAAAAAGCCTCAGAAAGTCTGAGTGATTCCTTGTGAACAGTGTCTCACACAGGGCTACCCTTTAGTGTTACTACCTATTTGAACACTACTACAAACTGATTTTCATTTAACTGATCTCTTGCTTGCTAATACATAAAGGCGCACAGCCTCTGAGCTGACAGACCTTGTTTTTCCTCTTTTTCAGATTCTGCCATAACCCTCCTCGTTACAGTGCATATTTGAAATAAACGCCTATTTAACCAGAAGCATTATTAGCCACACAGAATATGAACATGGACAAAATGCAGAAACTTTCTTAGCTGAATTTGCTGTCCTATTCCACAAGGACATGTTGTATGTATTCTAGCCCTGATTCTTTGCAAGAAATCTGGAATGTTCCACGTCCTAAGTCCTCATTTTTATAATGTGCTGTTTCTTTTTTCTCTGCCTAGCTTATGATCAATATTTTAATCTGAAATTCACAACATCTGTATATTAAGATTCTGGCTAAAGCTCTTGCATGCTCTAATCCAAAATCCTTACCCTTAACAGTCTTGCCTAGAGTTTCTCATTCTCACCGTCTTTGAAAACAACAACAAAAAGGAAAGAAAAGAAAAAAAGAAACAAAAAGAAGCAGCTAACAACTATTATCAACATATGTACTAACTGTGGCTTCTGGCTTACTTGCTGTGAACATCTTACAATTTTATAAATCAACGTACTGATTGGGCCATCTCTCCTAGAAGTGGTGAGTTAGTGCAAGCCAGGACCAAAGAGATAAGTACCTGACTTTTTTTTTTTTTTTAGTTTATTTATTTATTTTGAGACAGAGAGAGAGAGAGAGAAAGAGAGTGAACATGAGCAGGGGAGGAGCAGAGAGAGAGACAGAGAGAGAGGGAGAGAGAATCCTAAGCAGGTTCTGTGCTGTCAGCCCAGAGCCCAACATGGGGCTCAGTCTCACAAACTTCAAGATCATGACCTGAGCTGAAACCAAGAGTCGGACACAACCGGAGCCACCCAGGAGCCCCAGTACCTGACTTCTACAGAAAGCTGCTAAACACCGACACCAGATTCTGCCACCAGGGCTTTTTGAGAGGTAAAATTACAATATAGCACAATCACCTACCTCCATCCTCACCCCAGAGGGAAAGAAAAATCAGCCATGAGACAAGGGAGGGTCTGGCTTTTCTCTCTGCTCCTCTCTGGAGAGGGAGGTCTGGTAACTTATCCTGCTGTTGACTACTGGTTCAGGTCAATAGGTTCCTTGGTCTGCCCTGACCCTACCACTAAGAGGAAGGAGAACTGGGAAAGAAAGATGCTAGGCAAGAGAGAAAGAGTGCAGGTTAGCAGACTCACTCTCACCTTTGTATGAGAATGTATAGATCTCCTACAGATTGTGATACCATAAAAGCTGCAGTCTAGCATAATATTGCTAATGCTTGACCTTAGAGAACAGTCTATGCAGTGAGACGATTCCAGAAGCAAGAAGTAGTGTACTTCCAGGTAGTAGCTGAAAAAGGTGGTTAAGGAAGAACCCACTTCAAGGAATCATGCAAAGGGGAGGGCTCACAGAATGCACTGAACTTACTCATGTGCCATTGAGAAAGTTAGCATCCCAGGCACACAGGGGATAGCTCATCTGCATTATCCAGAGATCAGTTACAACCATAAAAAAGGGCACTGTGCCCATAAGCAGTCAAAGAGATAATTGTCCTTCTATTCTCCCTCTCAACTCTCAGTATTAGAAGAGTTAAGCCCTGAAAGACAGCCAATTCCTAACCACTAAACAACCAGTGAGGCCCAGAAGAGTTAAACCTTGAAATGGAGGAGGTAAGAGAGGTATTCTAAAATTAGAATCACCACACACACACACACACACACACACACATGCATGTGCACGCTGCACACGTCAACAACTAACCATGCCTCCACCCCATTTCAGGTAATGAGCAGGAGAAAGCTTTGGATATGATTTGAGACTGCCATACATTGAAGTTGTGGAATCACCCCCAAGACAGTGGAAAAGAATTACTTACTTGACTTGGAACAGATGGGGAAGAGACTGGAGACAATAATATTTTCATGTCCATGTTTTAAGCTCATGTTTGAACCACACTGAATTAAACCCCCCAGTCAACTAGTTAGATAGGCATTTTGAAAGTATATACTGTGGGTTTCATTTTGCCAAGCTTTGTAAAGGGCAAAACTCTTAGCAATTAAACCATAAATGTGGGATGTTTCCTTGGAAAATCACTAAGCCCGATAAAATAGTAAAAGACCTGAGTATTATCATAAATAAACCAGTTTAAATTTGTTTAACTCGCTGTTTTATTTGATCACAGAACTTTTTTTTCTATATGATTTCCATTGATAATCTTCAAAATACACTTTTGTTCCAAGAAGGATGAAAGCCTGGCTATGGGTCTAAAATCAAAGTCAGAAAAACGCAGTTTTTGGGCAGTTAGTGGAAAGAGACTTGTTTCTTTCGGGTTTGGGATCCTTACAGGTTGGAGCCATTCTTTCCAGGGCTGCAGGAGTTGTACAACTAGTGGAACGCCTCTGGAGTTGTTCCCACCAATGAGGACCCCATGAAAAAAACAGACTTTATGATAGGGTTGAAAAGCTGGGGGAGGCTTGGAAAAGTGAGAAGTCCTTCTAGATGACAAAAATTTTATATCAGAAAAGAGCTTAACATTGGAAGCCTAGAAGAACTGGAAGGTTTTAATCCCATGGCTCCTGACCTGAGAGGCATTTTTCACATCTTCCTATCAATGCAAGACTTCCAGCATCCAACTTCTGCAGTTTGAACACTGATACTAAAGCCCCAGGAAAACAGACATGTTTACAGTTGTTTGAGGGAGGAGCCAGGACAAAGGAGAATGGGCTCACACACAAAAAGGACTGGCACACAGCTCCAGCAGGAGGTGATTTCACATCCTCGGAAGGAAAGAGGAGCGTGTCAAGCCCTGGTTGACTCTGGTTTGGCAAGTTGGGGCCACTGACCACTGGGGTCCAAAAAACTATACAATAAGCCAACTGGAACAGGCTGAACAGCTCACGGGAGTCCTGGTCTCCATATTTTACTGTCTTGCCAAAGCCTTTGATTTTCCTGGACCTTTTCTAGACTACTTATGAGTTATCTATAGGTGAACAATTTGTTATAATGTGTCATGACCGTTTTGAAATCTCTAACTTCTGTGTCAGAGGCTTCTCAGTCCTTACATACATGAAGTGTAAAAAGAGTACTTCCTCCTTAACTTAAGACTGTGGTTTTGACAAGGTAGGGGTCAAGCCAGACTCTCACAGACAAGAGAAGCTGAGGTGACATTTTAGGATTTTAAACCAGATATATGATGACAACAAAACAAAACCCAATAACAACATGAAAACCTTTGTATCATTTGTTATTTGTGTGTGAAATTAATATTTTATTTTTTTAACATTTTTATTTTTTATTTTTGAGAGACACAGACAAAGCATGAGTGAGGGAGGGGCAGAGAGAGAGTGAGACCCAGGATCCGAAGCAGGCTCCAGGCTCTGAGCTGTCAGCACAGAGCCCGACATGGGGCTCGAACTCGAGAACCTCGAGATCATGACCTAAGCTGAAGTTGGACGCTTAACCAACTGAGCCACCCAGGCGCCCCTGAAATTAATATTTTAAATAAAAATGTTAATTTTTTGTACTTAGTTATGGCTCCCTTTTAGAAATCTCTATAATCTTGGGGTGCCTGAATGGCTCAGTCAGTTAAGCAACTGATTCTTGGTTTCTGCTCAGGTCATGATCTCATGGTTTCATGAGTTCAAGCCCCACATTGGACCCTGAACTGACAGTGTGGAGTCTGCTTGGGATTCCCTCCCCCCTTGCACTGTCTCTGTCTCTCTCAAAATAATAAATAAGAACTTAAAAAAAACTCTATAATCTCAATATTTAATTTTTCTAAAATTAATAAGTAAAAAGCAAAGGATGAATTAAGTATAATTTTTATGTTCTATTGTAAATCTTTTGAATCTTTATCTTCCTAAATTAAAAATGTTTTCCCTGAAGAAGTCTATTTACAAAACATATCTGAGATTTTGTAAAATCAGTAGCACATTTTCTATTTCTAAAGCCGTAGAAGACCAGAAATGAAAGCATTTTCCTATGATTGGGCCCAGATGATGCAAAGAGATACTACAGTGTAGGTAAATTGAGCAAACTTAGATAAATTTATTACTCTTTCATACTTCAGTTTCCTTGTCTATAAAATGGAAATTCTTATGATACCTACTAAATAGAATTGTGCACAGATTGAAGGACATAGTAAATTCTGGTACATAGTAAGATTTTAATAACTGCCTGAAAAACATTGAAATAAAATAAAAAAAATTATTTCCTTTTAGCTGTATTATAGTACAGTTGAGAAGGTTTTTCTTCCAAGTTAACCATTCCAATAACAACAACACCACAGTGGTAATTATATATAAATTAATTTATAAATTTATAATTATATATTTTAAAGTTTTTTCCCATTAAAATTTTTTTTAATTTTTTAAAATGTTTTTATTTATTTTTGAGACAGAGAGAGACAGAGCATGAGCAGGGGAGGGGCAGAGAGAGAGGGAGACACAGAATCTGAAGCAGGCTCCAAGCTCTGAGCTGTCAGCACAGAGCCCAACGCGGGGGGCGAATTCACCGACTGTGAGATCATCACCTGAGCTGAACTCAGATGCTTAACTGACTGAGCCACCCAGGCGCCCCTCCCATTAAAATTTTTAAGCCATTTCTCTTCATGCTATAATGTGGTTGTATCTGTCTTTAACATAACTAGATCTCTTTTATACTAGTAAGGAAACCCATACATATGTATTGTTAATAGCTCCATCAAATGAATATTAAGATCAAGTAATAGCCAAGTGTACATATTGCTTTGTAACAAATAGTCCCATCTCTTTATAAATTATAAACATATGCAATAATAGTATTTTATTACAGATATTGTATCTTATTTTTATTATGGCCATATGCAATATTTTATTACATTATTTAGCAAAGAATATATTTAGTACAATTTTATGTCCAGTGGGAAATATTTTAATTCTTAACTTCCGAAGTTAAAAATATTTCTTTCTCAAGAAATCTGTTTATAAAACATTCACCAAAAATGCGACCTGAGACTTTTTTAGATTAGTAATAGTTTGTATTTCTTAACAAGAAATATTTGTCAGACAGTTTTTCTATTTTAAAAAGAATTTCTCCATAAGTCAGCTATGAATGCATATGGAATCTTTAATCCTTTAAGAGCAGCTAATTAAATCTTTCTTTCCTTAGTTGCCTCTGGGATAGGCCCGCTGTGTGTGGTACTTCCCATGGTTGGTCATTTTGTTTTAATGGCAGGGGGAGGAAACCAGCAAAGCGCCGTAACCACACTGCATATCAAAATGTCACCATGGCAGCATTTGTCCACTTGTCAGAGTCCTTCTGAAGTGACTCAGCCATTCATTTTGTTGAATCAATATTAAAGCTTTTGAGATTTATTACTCGAGGTTTGGGAGCAGGCGAGGCAAACAAATCCTTCATTCCTAACATTGAGTTCTAGTTAGGCCAAGATTATGATTTCTGTCTGCACATGAGGATAGATTGTAAGGTTTCCACTACTTGCATAATTATCTTGTAATAAGCTTGTATTTACATGTCTGACAGTACAGTGAAAGAAGAATTTAAAGTTTCCAAAAACATTCTGTGGGCTGTGGTAAACTTACCAAATGCTAAATTCAAATAGCTAATTCCCTGAGAGGTGTCAGGGAGGAGGGCAGAGAAGAGAGATGTAATGCTTTTGATATAAAATCTTTAAATCTTTGATTTAAGATTCTTTAAATTCCACTTATATATATCCCACCTTGAAGCATAATTAATAAGAACCAGGATAAGCATGTTATCTATTAAATCTTTCTATTTAATAATGTCCATTGACTAATACTTTCTCCATTCATCAAATATAATATTCTAAAATTGACTTTTTCTACTTAAAAATACCGAGATTTCAGGGTGCCTGGATGGCTCATTCGGTTAAGCATCCTCTTCGGCTCAGGTCATAATCTCAGGGTTTGTGAGTTCAAGCCCTGTGTGGGGCTCTGTGCTGACAGCTCAGAGCCGAGAGCCTAGAGCCTAGAGCCTGGAGCCTAGAGACTAGAGACTAGAGCCTAGAACCAAGAGCAGAGAGCCTGGAGCCTGCTTCAGATTCTGTCTCCCTCTCTCTATGCCCCTCCCCCCACCCACGCGCGCGCTCTCTCTCTCTCTCTCAAAAATAAATAAACATTGAAAAAAATTGTAAATAAATGAAAATACTGAGATTTCTTCATAGACAGTTTGATAATTACGTAAGTTTAGTTTCTGGTGGTTTGGGTCACAAAATGAGCCTGCTTTCTCAATCCAAGCACTCACTGGGTGTATTTTCAGTTATCACTGTACTAAATTCAGTGCAGAGCTCACTGATCCTATCCAAAGATGAAACTGTGAGAACTTTTCATAAGTATAGATCTGTCCGATGAGTTCCTGAAGTGTCATTAAAGCTTCAGTGACAAATCAGGCCAACCTAAAATGAGAGAAGGCAAGCTTCTCTTCAGTGTTTCTCCTTCAGATCTCTTCCCAGAGCAGAGGAGTCTTTCATTTAACATCCCATGATCTAAACCAGTCCTACTGGGAACTGCACAGGATGCTGCAATGCAATTACCCTCAATGGGTTGAGTCAACACCAGATAACATGATGAAGTCATCTGTGTGGGGTTATAGGATCTGCTCTCCCAGGACCCCCAAACTCTACCAAGGACTTGTGCAATCTGAGGTAATGTTTATTTTACCAATGGCTGCAAGCAAACAAAGCCACTGCAAACAAAGCTCCCACTGTCTATTTCCCACATGGGTGAGAAAATCAAGCCCAGTGGGAAGAGAGGTTTGACTGATGGTATGTTTGGGCATCATGCAGGGCCTTGCAAACTTTATATATGTAGGGGTGCTTGGTCCACTTAATGCAGACATCTCTGCCATCAGCTTTAGACTTAAGTTCAGATTTTCTACCTTTCCAATGTCCAATAAGCTTTCTTAAACAATTTAATGCAACCATGGCAATTTCAAATCATACTGAAAGACATGTAAGAGTACTGTCTGTAGTTTCTGCCTAAGGTGATGAAAAAATTTTGGAAGTAGATAATGGCGATGGTTATACACCACTGTGAATGTAATAAGGGCTACTGAATTGTACACTTAAAATGGTTAAAATGGCAAATTTTATGTTCTACTTATTTTACCACAATTTTTAAAATTTTATTTTCTTATACATAAAAAGCTGAATGGCACATTTTAAATGAGTGAATTGTATGCTATGTGGTTTAAGTCTCAAGAAAGTAGCTAAAAAGAAGAAAAAAGAGCACTCTGCAGAAAGCTTTAACGCTCTGTCTGTAGCTTATACATAAGTCAGGTCATATCAGAAAACTTATACTGGAATTGTCTCACTTTTCAGAAAAGCAAACTCCTTTTTGAGTTTTTTTCTTTGTAGGGTTCTGAGAAAGTAAAAAGGTTTTTAAGACCGTGCTTGAAAGAGTACCATGCAGACAAATACAGCTTTAGCATTCCATTAGAGCAATCCCACATGGAATACTCCCAAACAAAATGGAGTTCTCTAATACTTTTTAGTTTTTCTTTTCTTTATGCTTTTCTTTTTTTTTCTTCAAAAAAGCAAGGAAGTGCATTGTGAGTATTTCCTACAAGAAATGCTGAGCTGGTTAATTTCTGATAATTATAAAATCACGGGTGGTCACTAGTTCAAAGAAAATCTTTCCCAAATAAAACCAATTATGAGCAGAGACTTTAACTGTGTTCCTTTATCCGCTGCCAAAATGCAGTATCAATAGAACAGAATGTGAAAGCTGCAGCTTTGATATGAAAGGTACTGAAAGTATTCATCTTTTGGTACTTGTTCTGCCACCATATGGAATGGAATAAAAGGAAAAAAGAATTATGCAGCATCAACTCGAATTATGCAATTGGAGAAAAGGAAAAGCAAATCATAACCAGATGCATCTATGCATACATTTTATTATAAAAATTTTCTTTGATATCACCAGGCACCCAATGCACTCTACTGGTAGTGTAAAGTAATTGAAAATAATATAAAAGAAGAACTGGGACTAACATACATTATCATTCAAATGGAAAAGCATTTACAGCAGAGAAATGCTATCAAAGATGTCTTTAAAACATTAATATTAGGCTGAACCACACGAAATTGATATTTTCTTATGTTAAAATGGTCAAACATGGGCAAAATGGTTGAATAACAGCAGTTTCGTGTGATTCAACCTAATACATAATTTTCCTCATAATTTCAAATAGCCTGTTCTCTTCATCATCATCACTCAGTAGAATAAAAGACATTTATTTAATTTTATTGTTTTTTGTGATTTATATAATTTTAAGTTATTTAATATTTTTAGCCACCTCATGTGGAATGAATCCATAAACACATGAGTCAATTAATGTCCCTTTTCTCCTTTCAATGAAGACATTTTTTAATGTTAGATATACCAAGATTTCTCACTCGTCAGTGTGTTGGGACCTATTCTCAGCCAGTCAGGAGGCACTTCAAGGGAAACCCTTCCTTATTTGAGATGATGATAGGAGGGGGATTTTCTTCCCCAGCCAACTCTGCTTCTATATCCCTATATCCCAAGCTAAATGTCGGGCATCCTTCCTTGGAGATCGGAGAGGGAGGTCTAGGGCTGATGGACTAGAACTGAGTGAAGCTTGATACTAATGAAACTAGAAGCCAGAGGCAAATCCTACCTATGGATGATCATCCTATCTACAATCAGAAACACTGTATTTCCTGCAGGATCTAAAGAGAAAGTGCTAGAAAGAGAAGGTAAGTCAAAAAAAATTAGAAGCTAGTTCACCTTGGGACCAGTGTAGAAGGAAGAGCAGGAGAGAGGGAGGCAAGAAGAGACACAGAATGGGACTGAGTTGAAAGAGAAAAAGAATTAGGCCACTGAGGGATGCCCATATCATCCCTAACTGAAATATACAGCACTCCAAGTGGGATGAAGAAATGGACAGGCACTCTACGCCAGAGCGCAGCAGCCAGAGCAGAATCAATATCCAACCAAATTGTGGGGCACCTGGGTGGCTCAGTTGGTTAAGGGTCTAACTTCTGCTCAGGTCGTGATCTCACAGTTTGTGAATTCTGGCCCCACATCAGGCTCAGTGCTGACAGCTCAGAGCCTGGAGCCTGCTTCAGAGTCTGTGTCTCCCCCTCTCTCTGCCCCTCCCATGCTCATACTCTGTCTCACTCTGTTTCTCGGTAATAAATAAACATTAAAAAATTTCTTTAAATATATATATTATCCAAACAAATTGCAGTTGGCTCCCATGGGAGGGGCAGAATCTGAGTGGCATTACTGAAAAAATTTCATGTTGTCAGTGATAATCTACTCCACCCAACAGTTGGAAAGGTTCTGTTTGCAGTTCACACAAAGGAACATAATACAATTCTGCACGATTTCATAGGACAATAACCATTGAACAATGTCTCCTAAATCAGAGTCAAAGGTCAGAGACACTCTGGTAGTGAGTAAGAAAGCAGTTCTTTTCCAGTGTTCCACATAAGATTAACCTGAGGAGGAAATACTGGAAAGGGGCTCAATATCTAAGAAGCCAGTTTACTGAATTAACACAATTCTGTTCTATCTTATCACTGACTCATTAAACCTGCGTTGTTCACAATTCTTTTTTGTGCCCAGGATGAGATTTTGGGTGGGTCCCATGTTTCACATTCATTTTCAGTTACAGTATTAAAAAATAGTCTCATTGTCAGATAGTACAAAGCAAAGCTTACCCTCCCATTTAAGTTTTGTGAGTCAGTTCTTCTTTGGCTTGAGCCCGATCCAGTTTATAACGCCTACAGTGAAGAAGGAGGACACGGTCACTCATTTTCTCTACTCCTTCCAACTCCTCTACTTTTCACTATGCTCTTTAATGGTTCCTTCAGGGTTGAGAAGCAGACAAGGAGATAGAGGTTAAAAAAAGGCTCTTTTCTGAATGAATTCTTTAGAGACTCTCATCTATGGGGATACCTGACACGGGCTATGTTTCCCTGGGCATACCACTGGTAGTTAAACCTTCCAGTCTCTATTTTCTGGTAGTCAGCCAGGGTTGCTTCCTCCCTCCAGATAGGTCTCTTGGTTGTGGTCTCTTTAGACAATTAAGACCCGTCTGATACATTTTCAACTGACCCTCAGAATACCACATCTTTCCACAGTCATTACTCTAACTGTAGGGCAGGGTCAAACTCACCTTTTGACTTTTTCAGGATGAGTCGGGTACCAGCTCCTCTATTCCTCAAACTCCAAGTCAAGCTCTCCAAGTGATTCTCTGTTTCTCCACCACTTTTGCCTAGAGGTGGGAGAGGTAGAAGGCAAAGCACAAGGACAGCTCTCTCCAAAAAAATTCTCACTACAGGCCTCGAGACCAATCTCCTAGCCTTATATACCCTGAAGGTAGGTAATGAATCAAGAATCTTTAAGTTGCTGGGGTGCCTGGGTGGTTCAGTGTGAAGCATCCTACTTCAGCTCAGGTCATGATCTCAAGATCCATGCATGAGTTCCAGCCCCGCATCAGGCTCTTGTGCTGACAGCTTGCAGCCTGGAGCCTGCTTTGGATTCTGTGACTCCCTCTCTCTCTGTCTCTCCCCTGCTTGCTCTCTGTCTCTTTCTCTCTCTCAAAAAATAAATAAGAAACATTTAAAAAAATTTTTAAAAAGAGTCTTTAAGTTGGTTATCAGTCTCTTTACAATGTAGTAAATGGTTAATCTTGCAGATTTTGGAACCACTGAGTTCAGAACTCTGCTCTACTATTGCTAAGTGACCTTAGACAAGACACTTAATGTCTCAGTGTCCTTATGTACAAAATATTGAAATCTGTAAAAAGTAACAATAGCCACAACCTAGGTTATTGTTTCTTAAGAAATTTTTAATGTTTATTTATTTTTGAGAGACACAGAGTGTGAGTGGGAGAGGGGCAGAGAGAGAGAGAGAGAGGGAGACACAGAATCGGAAACAGGCTCCAGGCTCTGAGCTGTCAACACAGAGACCAACTGGGGGCTCAAACTCAGGAATGGTGAGATCTTGACCTATGGCCAAAGTCAGATGCTTAACTGACTGAGCCACCCAGGTGGCCTTACAGCCTCACTGTTTTAAAATTAAATACATTAAAAGAGCAGCTCTCGGTTTGGGCTCAGGTCATGATCTCATGGTTTCGTGAGTTTGAGAACCACATCAGGTTTGCACCATGACAGTGTGGGATTTCTCTCTGCCCTTCCCGTGTGTGTGTTCTCTCTATCAAAATAAATAAACTTAAAAAAATTTTAATTAAATACTTTAAGTACTTAGTTGCCTGGTCATCAATAATGAAGCAAACAGACAAGGGTGCCTTTTGATCCGATGCACTGAGAAGTACCCAACATCACCAATGTAGGATTCTTGCCCAAAAACATTTACCCTGAATGTAATCATGAGGAAATAATCAAACAAATTCAAATTAAGGTGCACTATGCAAAGTGACTGAAGTCTAGATTTTTCAAAAATATCAGTCACATAAGGCCAAAAACTGAGATGGAAGAGGGGAGCGTAGGAACTTTCTGGGGAAAAAACAAAAAAACCCAAAAAACCACCAAAAACTAAAGAGGCATGACAACTAATTCAACCCAGAAACTTTAATTAAATTCCGGGTCTCATTTTAAAATAAATAAATAGGGGCTCCTGGGTGGCTCATTCAATGCAGAGCCTGCTTGGGACTCTCTCTCTGCTTCTCCCCTGCTTGTATTCTCTCTCTCTCTCAAAATAAACATTTAAAAAAAACCATGAAAAATAAAATAAAATAAGTAAATAAGTACAAAAAGGAAACCAGATAAAGAACACAATCAGGGCAATCTTGGCTATTTAAATATAAACTGAATATGTGAGAATAAGATTTTATCAGCATTACACTTGGGTGATGGTTATATTGTGTTTTTGTACAAGTATGTCTTTGTTCTTTGGAGACATATGCTGAGGTATTTGGGGTGAAGATATCTGTAACTTATTCTCAAAATATTCCTCAAAATAGTATATTACAAATTAAAATAATAGTGTCATACACATAATAAATCTCTTAGAATAATACCTGGCGCATAATAAATGATTTTGTAAGTGTAAATTAGGTATTAGCAAAGAAAACTAGACAATAGGAAAAATCTTGTTTAAAATTATTATACATTCGTCATTGAATTAATGTACTGAATCATGAATTTCCCTTAAGATCCTCTTCACCTACCGCTCACCTTTCTCAACCCCCCAAATACCTGTCTTTCTTTGACTTCCCCACTCCTCCGTTCAAACCATGTCTCCCACTAATAAGCTAGTTTCCAACCTTCTACCTTACATTGTGGTAATATGATTAGAAGGATATTTTTTTCGAGTTCTGCTTTAATCTGTAACACTTAGGTTCACAATGGACTTATATTAGAAAATCTTTGGACCTTAGAATTCACACTGTAACTTGGCTTAAATAACTTCGAGGCTTTATCATATAGCACTGCTTAGGGGTTCTCAGATTTTTTTCTTCATATTTAAAAATTTTTATTCTATATAATATCGCTGAACTGATTTTTTTGGTCTTTTTTTTTTATTTTTTAAAATTTACATCCACATTAGTTAGCATATAGTGCAACAATGATTTCAGGAGTAGATTCCTTAATGCCCCTTACCCATTTAGCCCATCCCCCCTCCCACAACCCCTTCATTAACCCTGTTTGTTCTCCATATTTATGAGTCTCTTCTGTTTTGTCCCCCTCCCTATTTTTATATTATTTTTGTTTCCCTTCCCTTATGTTCATCTGTTTTGTCTCTTAAAGTCTTCATATGAGTGAAGTCATATGATTTTTGTCTTTCTCTGACTAATTTCACTTAGCATAATACCCTCCAGTTCCATGCACATAGTTGCAAATGGCAAGATTTCATTCTTTTTGATTGCTGAGTAATACTCCGTTGTGTGTATGTGTGTATATATATATATATATATCAATATATATATATATATATATATAAATATATATATATCACATTTTCTTTATCCATTCATCCATCGATGGACATTTGGGCTCTTTCCATACTTTGGCTATTGTTGATAGTGCTGCTATAAACATGGGGGTGCATGTGTCCCTTTGAAACAGCACACCTGTATCCCGTGGATAAATGCCTAGTAGTGCAATTGCTGGGTCGTATGGTAGTTCTATTTTTAGTTTTTTCAGGAACCTCCATATTGTTTTCCAGGGTGGCTGCACAAGCTTGCATTCCCAAGGGGTTCTCAGATTTTTTAAAGTCAGGACTCCTTTAGTCTCTTAAAAACTGAGGACTCAAGCTTTGGATTATAGTTGTAATAGCTATCAATATTTACAGTATTAAATCTAAGAATGATTCAAAATATGTACGTATTCATTCAATTAAAAGTAAACTCATTTCAAGCTAACATCAATAATATATATATTTTTTAGGGGCGCCTGGGTGGCGCAGTCGGTTAAGCGTCCGACTTCAGCCAGGTCACGATCTCGCGGTCCGTGAGTTCGAGCCCCGCGACGATCTCGCGGTCCGTGAGTTCGAGCCCCGCGTCAGGCTCTGGGCTGATGGCTCGGAGCCTGGAGCCTGTTTCCGATTCTGTGTCTCCCTCTCTCTCTGACCCTCCCCCGTTCATGCTCTGTCTCTCTCTGTCCCAAAAATAAATAAAAAACGTTGAAAAAAATTAAAAAAAAAATAATATATATATTTTTTAAATTTTATTTATTTATTTATTTATTTATTTATTTATTTATTTTGAGACAGAGAGAGACAGAGCATGAACAGGGCAGGGGCAGAGAGAGAGGAAGACACAGAATCTGAAGCAGGCTCCAGGCTCTGAGCTGTCAGCACAGAGCCCGATGCGGGGCTCGAACTCACTGACTGTGAGATCATGACCTGAGCTGACGTCGGACGCTCAACCGACTGAGCCACCCAGGCGCCCCAATAATATAGTTTTATGAAAACTGTATTTCCCAAAACAAAAATATTTAGTGACATCAGTGCCATCATTTACCATTTTCCAAATTTCTTTGATTACTTATTACAGCTGTATTTGTTTTGTAATCGTGGTAACATACATATAACATAAAACTTACCATCTGTACCATTTGAAAGTATACAATTCAGTGGCGTTTAATATGTTCACAGTGTTATGCAACTCTCATGACTACCAGAACATTTTCAGCACTCCAATAGGAAAACCTGTAGCCATTAAGTAGTCACTTCCTATTCCTCCCTTCCTCAAGCCCTTGGCAACAACTAATCTGCTTTCTGTCTCTGTGGATTTGCCTATTCTGGATATCACATATAAATGGAATCATACAGCATGTGGCCTTTTATGTCTGGCTTCTTTCACTTAGCGTAATGTTTTCAAGGTCCATCCATGTTGGAGCACATAGCAGTACTTCATTTCTTTTTGTGGCTGAGTAATATTTGATTTTACGTATACACGACATCCTGTTTGGAGTGTCTGTGTACACCACATTTTGTTTGGTGTGAAGTGGCATCTCACCGAAGTTTTGTATTTCTCTAGTGACTAATCCTGTCGAGCATCTTATGCTTGTTGGCCATTCGTATACTTTCTTTGGAGGAATATCTATCTGTTCAAGTCCTTGGCCTATTTTTTCATTGAGTGTTTGTCCTTTTGTTGTTGAGTTATGAGTGCTTCATATATCCTGTATACTAGACCAGATGTGTGATCTACAAATATTTTCTCCTATTCTGCAGGGTGTCTTTTCGCTCTCGTGATAGTGTCCTTGATGCCCAAAAGTTTTAGTTTTAACTAAGTCCAATGTATTCTTTTCTTTTGTTGATTGTGTTTTTGTGTCATATCTTTAGAAATCATGTCAAATTGCGGATCATGAAAGTTTATTCCTATGTCTTTTTAAAAAGGTTTTTATAGTTTTAGCTCTTGTATGTAGGTCTTTGATCCATGTTCAGTTATTTTTTTGTACGTAGTGTCAGGTCCAACTTCATTCTTTTGTGTATGGATATCGAGTTGTCCCATCACCATTTGTTGAAGACATTCTTTCTCTATAGAATGGTCTTGGCACTTTTGTCAAAAATCAACCTATCTATAAATTTATTTCTGAGCTCTCATTTTTCTTCCATTGACATAGGTCTTTCCTCATGCCAGTACCAAACTGTTTTGATTAGTGTAGTTTTGTAGTAAACATTGAAAGTGTGAACTCTTCAACTTTGCCTCTCCTTTTCAAGATTTTTAAAAAGTTTTTATTTACTTATTTATTGAGAGAGAGAGAGCGAGAGCGAGAGCGAGAGAGAGAGAGAGAGAGAGGGAATGAGTGGGGGAGGGGCAGAGAGAGAGGGAGAGAGAGAGAGAATCCCAAGCCAGCTCCATGCTCATGGAGCCCAACATGGGGCTTTTTCGAGTTTGTTTTGAGTAGTTGGAATCCTTTGCCTTTTGTTATGTATTTTGGATCAGCTTTTCCATTTCTGTTCCAAGTCTGTTAGGATCTTCATAGAGATTGCATTGAAACTATAGATTGCTTTGGGCAATATTGCCATCTTAACAATATTAAGTCTTCTAACCCATGAACACAGGATGTCTTTCCATTTATTAATATTCTTTTATTTCTTTCAGTATTGTTTTATAGTTTTCTGTGAGCAAGGCTTACATATTCTTGGTTAAATATATTCTTAATTATTCTTTTTTGGTGCTATTGTAAATGGAATTATTTTCTAAATTTTCTTTTCAGGTTGTTCATTGCTAGTGTATAGAAATACCAGAGATTTTTATGTGTTGATCTTGTATCCTGCAACTTTGCTAAAGGCATGTATTAAACTGTAATGACAGGTGGATTCTTATATTTGCTTTACATTCAATCTGTTTCTATATATTGTTTTGGTTGAAGTATATAAAGAATATCCAGACCCTTATAAATATTACATTAAGACAGGGAGAAGGATTTTCATTGGGTTTTCAGATAATTGTGGATATTCACTCTTGATACTATACCAAGACTCAGTAAATGATAGTTTCTTAAAAGTTAATTGCAATGTGGCATCTGAAGCATATTGAACATTTTTCACTTAGTCACGTTAATATCCTTTGGACTCACACTTCGAATGGATCTTTTATCTGTGCATGATTTTATAACATTGTACATTTGGAAAATATGGTTCTCTGAATTATGCAGATTTTCCAAGCGTTGACACATTTCATTTGATGGTATTTGAAAAACCACCTTATTATCACCATAAATTTTATCACACATTCTTTCAGCTTTGGGAAGCCTATAGAGACAATAAAGTTTTCTAAAATCTAATTTTTGCTTGAGATAAAACTTGAGTTTTATCAATGATAGCAAATTCTGTCTTGTTTTCCTTGAAGTAACTGACTTACTCTGTTCATTTTCAAGAAAATGGCTACCATATATCTAATTCTTATTGACCACAGTTTTTCTGCTAATCATTCTTTCTATTAAAAGTTGTGCCCTATGATAAAAATGGGTTGTTCAGCTCCAGAATTAAACAAGAGCATAAGAGCTTTTCCTCCAGACGACCATTGGATTTTAATATGAAGTAAAAGAGATTTATGCATATTTTGCATTTCATCAGAAAGAATAATTTTAAAAAATGTAGTCAAGGGTTGAGATTTAATAATCAAGGAATGTTCTCAAGAAAACTTTTTTTTTAAATGCGTTTGCAGCATTGGGCAATACATGACTACTAATATAGTTTGGTGCTACTGCCTTCATTTATGCTAAAGTTTCACTATGAGTGCAAATAATGACACAGTGAGCAAGGCAAACAACTTTTTAGAATTATTACAAAAATACTTTTGACCTTGAGGACTTGAAGGAGTCTCAGGAACTGACAAGACCACACTTTGACAAAAAGTGTGGCAGACCACATTTTGACAATAGTTGGTATGGCTATTGAAATGTCAGTTTTACAGACTGCCTCGACTTCAGAAATATTGAAAGAAGTAGATGTTACCATTCTTATCATAATTTCCTTGATGAAGTTTTCCAATCCCTTAGCAATGCATTTGGGTGCTCTCATTACACACAACCAACCAGGATCAGCAGGCCCTACATCCAGTTCTAATGAAACCAGAATTTTAATGGATAAAGGGCAGACATTAAGAGAAAGGTGAATATAGTTCATGGAAGGTAGGATAAGTCAGGAAGAAAAAATAATTTACTATAAAGCTTTTTGTTTATTCATATCACATTCACTTCCAAACTCTATTCCATCCAGTTGCTAAGACCAAATAAAGTAGAAGGGCTGGCATATCTATTTTAGGAGACTAGTTTAGGTAATGGTTTTATGGATTTTGCCTTATGAGTAACCACAATATTTTTACACAAAGAATCATTCTTTCTCAAGCTAATGCCTTCTTTTGCATCCCCATTAATTATAAAGCCTATAAAAATTGTTTTTCACAATGCCAAAAAAAAAAAAAAAAAAAACACCCAGGAATTTTCTTTTGAGGCCTGGTGTACTAAAATATTTATTTTTCAGGGTGACTGGGTTGCTCAATCTGTTAAGTGTCTGACTTCAGCTCACGTCATGAATGATCTCGCGGTTCACGAGTCGAGTTCGAGCCTGTGTTGGGCTCTGTGCTCACAGCACAGACAGCTGAGCTGTCAGTACAGAGCCTGGAGCTTTCTTTGGATTCCGTGTCTCCCTCTCTCCCTCTGCCCCTCCCTCATTCGTACTGCCTCTGTCTCTCTCTCAAAAATAAATTTAAAAAACAGTAAAAAATATTTTAAATATTTATTTTTCAATGAAATGAGTGAAATCCGTACAAGCCAAGTATTCATTTACATTATATTATGCTATAGATAACCAAATCTCTAGTACGACCTTAAGGAAAAGGTAATGAAAGCAAAGTTAATCGAGTTTCTATTAATACACATTGATTCTCCTTCAAAATAACAGATTAGATTTATAATTGAAAAGTACTGCAAAGGAAAATAGGTCCTTTTCAAAACAACAAATAAAAAATGTTTCAGTGCATTTCTTCTTAGCAGACTGCTCACTGATTAGCATATATTATTGCCAAACACACTATTCTGCATAGAAAGGAAGAAAGGTTTCACTACTCTTGCTATATACCCCACCAAGTAAATCCAAGTGTGAAATACTCTTTGAAGTCAGCAGGCATCCTTTGCTTCAAATAATTCTGAAGGGATTTAGAAGCCAGATAGGATTAAAGCTTGGGAAAAAAAGGGCGGGGGTGGGTTGGAAGTGGGGTGGGGAACAGCTCAACCTTAACTGTAAATAAATGAAAACATGGTGAAGAGGGAAAAGGAAAACTTTATTTAGATCCAACAATTGTTAAGGTGATAAATCTGGCTTATTCAGAATTAATGGTGGGAAAAGAGACCCTAAGGACAGACTCACTAATCAAAGTATGCAAGAAGAAACCAATGAAAAATATCTTTAAAATCAAAATTGCACAACCTCCTAAATTTAGATCCTTTGCAAAAATATTTTTTTTTTTAATTTTTTTTTTTTAAATTTTTTTTTCCACGTTTTTTTTTTTTTTTTTTTTTTTTATTTATTTTTGGGACAGAGAGAGACAGAGCATGAACGGGGGAGGGGCAGAGAGAGAGGGAGACACAGAATCGGAAACAGGCTCCAGGCTCCGAGCCATCAGCCCAGAGCCTGACGCGGGGCTCGAACTCACGGACCGCGAGATCGTGACCTGGCTGAAGTCGGACGCTTAACCGACTGCGCCACCCAGGCGCCCCTGCAAAAATATTTTTAAACCAAATGTATTTAATCCAAATCAGTTGGATGAAGTTGACATTCTTTCTGATTCAAGGCAACCTCCCTCTTGCCTGAGTTACTGCAGTAGCCTAACTGATCTCCCTGCTTCCATCCTAGGCCTCCTAAGTGATCCTTTTTGAAGGTAAATAATGTTCTCCTCTGCTCAAAACCCTCCCATGCATGGTTTCCCATTCTTACTCAGAGTGAAAGTCTGAGTCCTGTAATGGCACACACATTCTCAGCCAATTTTGCTCCTTCTTAACTTCGTCTCTGGCTGCTCTCCCACCTTGTGCAATCCACTTGAGCCCTGATGGTCTTCTTGCTATTTTGCCAATACACAAGGCACACTTCCTCTCAGGAACGTGGTACTTACTTGGTTGTTCCCTCTGACTAGCAGGTTCTTCTCCTAGGTACCAACATGGCTCATATACTTTCTTCAGCCCTTTTTAATCAGGCCTTTTCTCACCCACCCTATCACAAACACAAGTTCCCCTCACCTAGAACACTCCAACCTCCTTCCCTACTAAATTTTTCCCCATTCATTTATCACCATCCAACGTACCAGTGTTTCATTTATTCATCTTATTCTTCTCTGTCTTCTACCACAAAAATATAAGCTCCATGAGAGCAATGATTTGGACTTGTTTGGGCACATATTCCCAGGGCTTAAAACAGTACCTTAAACACAGTAGGTACGTAATTATTATTTGTCAAGTAAATAGATGTAATATTTATCTATAGTATAATATATATCTATATCTGACAGTAATATCTATACTGTCAGATAAGCACTACTTCAGTTTACTGCTCTATGATTCTTTTTAATTTTAATTTTATTATTATTTTTTTAATTTTGGAGAGAGAGAGCACAAAAGCTGAGGAGAGGGACAAAGAGAGATAGAGAGAGAGAGAGAGAGAGAGAGAGAGAGAGAGAATCTCAAGCAGGCTCCACACCCAGTATAGAAGCCCAATGTGGGGCTTGATGATCCCATGACCCTGGGATCATGAACGAGCCAAAATCAAGAGCGGGATGCTTAACAAACTGAGTCACCCAGATGCCCCTGTTCTATGATTCTTTATATGGGAATGAAAGTTTTGCTTTTGAACCTCTAGTTTGGTTTTTCAGGTATTGTTGGTCAAGCTGACAATTGTCAAGAAGTGGTCTCTACCCACTGGGAGAGAAGCAGACTAGAATGGAAAGACATTGTTGCCTCTTCAATTCTCCTCTTGTGTTTTCCTACCCCCTAATCTTCCTGACTCCATGAGCACACTATTGAACATCTAAGAAATCTAACTGGATGTCCACCATCTGGACTCTATTTTGCCTTACTCTCCACTTTGGATAATCACCTTTTGCTCTCACCCAATTCCATAGACTGGTTCATCCTTTTAATGTTTTCTTTTGGTGAAGTGGGCTTAACTGAATTCTGTCTGACCATTTAGGTCTTTGGAGGAGTAGGCACAATAGCAAGCTTCTAGGTTACAGCTTCTAGGGCATTCACCTGCACCAATTTACTTATGTAACCATAGAGATTGTAAAGATTATGGGAAACAAAGCATTTAAGTTACAGTCTATTGAATTATAAACACACAACCCTTCATTTTTATATGTACCAACTACTTAGCTAATGAACTTAAGAATAGTATTTGTGAGACTAGTTTTCATATAGTAATGCCTGTATGGACAGAAGGATTGGAAAGCTTGTTTTCTTTCTTTCTTTTTTTAATGTTTATTTTTGAGAGAGAGACAGAGAGACAGAGAGTGAGTGGGGGAGGGGCAGAGAGAGAGGGAGGCACAGAATCCAAAGCATGCTCCAGGCTCTGAGCTCTCAGCACAGAACCAAACATGGACCTCAAACTCACGAACAGTGAGATCATGACCTGAGCTGAAGTCAGGTGCCTAAGTGACTGAGCTACCCAGGCGCCCCAGAATGCTTGTTTTCAAGTCATATTTAATATTCCTGAATTACTTACTAACATTTATAAGCAACTCTGGATTCATGAAGTACCCTTGACTCTTCTTTCAACTGCATTATGGCAGAGCTGTGATTATAATAACCACTATGTTTAAAAAAATTTTTTTAATGTTTCTTTATTTTTGAGAGAGAGAGAGCAAGAGAGAGCCAGTAGGGAAGGTGCAGAGGGAGAAGGAGACACAGAATTAGAATCAGGTTCCAGGCTCTGAGCTGTCAGCACAGAGCCCTATGGGGGTGGGGAAGGCTCAAACCCACAAACTGTGAGATCAAGACCTGAGCTGAAGTCAGATGCTTAACCGATTGAGCCACCTTGGCGCCCCGATAATCACTATATTTTAAAATCATAGGGTGCATGGCAACTAGAAAGGTCATCTGGTTCATCTCTAGCAAAACATATCTAAATCATGCGCTTTGTTTTTTCTCCAAGACTTCTAGAGAAGAGACACAATATTTCCTGTCTATATGGATTCTATATATACAGATTCAAATATATGCATACACACACACACACACACACACACACACACACACACACACACACACAAACCACCACCACCACATATATACATAATGATGAGAGACGACGGGATTTTTTTTTAAGTTTCATCCCAGAATATAGTTTTAAATTCATCTGAGTTGAAGTATTTCCTTAGTGTACAGAGGTCTTTTTCAGATTTGCTTCTAGAAAGTAGAATTAAAAAGAAAGGTTGATAAAAGGACATAGGAAGGAGCAGACAGTAAAAGCAGGGATGAAAGAAATCTGCCAGAGAGAAAAAAAAAAAAAAAAGTAAAAATAATTCAGTGTTCTGTTACCTTTCATTTATTTTTTATTTACTTTTTTAAAAGTCTCCTTTAAAAAAAAAGTTTGTTTTGTGACAGAGCAAGAGCACGAGTTGGGGAGGGGCAGAGAGAGAGAGAGGGAGAGAGAGAATCCCAAGCAGGCTCCACACTATGAACGCAGAGCCCAATACGGGGCTCGAACCTATGAAGTGTGAGAACATGACCTGAGCTGAAACTAAGAACTGGACACTAACCAACTGAGCCACTCAGGTGCCCTGCCTTTCATTAAATTTTTTTTTCTTTTTTAACATTTATTCATTTTTGAGAGACAGAGAGTGAGCAGGGGATGGACAGAAAGAGAGAGGGAGACACAGAATCTGAAGCAGGTTTCTGGCTCTGAGCTGTCAGCACAAAGCCTGACACGGAGTTCGAACCTACGAACAGAGAGATCATAACCTGAGCCAAAGTCGGATGCTTAACCGACTGAGCCACCCAGGTGCCCCTCATTTTTTGATTACTAAGTGACTTGATCTGGTTCTTTTCTCCAGGCACTTATTATTTGAAAATAAAAGTACAAACAGACTCTGGAGTGATTAAGAGTTGGATGGTTGATTATTGGTTAAATGTAGATAAAACAAGTCCAGTTATTCAATAATAAAATGTGTTCAGTCTTTATATTGTTTAATAAAATAAAATCACGTGGTAATAAAAATTTAATCTATATAGAGAGGGCTAAGAAGAAAAGGAAGAGTCTTCTTATTCTCCTGCCACATCTAGTCCTTTTTAACCACTGTTCAAAATTCCTTCCATAACATTCCAGAAAGAAAGATTAAATGTATCTCCCTGCATAGATACATGAATGTGTGTGTGTGTATGTGGGGGGGGGGGGGGAGTATACATATAAATTCTATTCCAAAGGAATAACATCATACCTCTTATATGTAACTTACCTTTTTCTCTTTAAAATACATTTTGGAGATTTTTCCACGTGTCTAGACATGGAAGCTTTGTGAGTAAGGAAACAGTCTTCTTAAACACTGTATCCCCAATGGCTTGAATAAAGGTCTCGCATATACTTTTCCTCTAATGAAAATCTATTAGGTAAATGAAGAAATAAATCAGAAAATATAGATTAATTGCATTTGTTGGAGTTAAACATTAAAAGCATAACATTACAATATTCTGATATATAAACGTATCAGAAGTATCCAGTCTGCTACTGATGAACATTTAGAATATTTTCAGATTTTTGGCTATGACTGTAGTAAACATTCCTGAACATATCTATTACATTTTATATGTATGTACATGTAAGTGAATCCAAGGTAATTACCTAGCCATTTAATAGTTCAGTCAATTGCATTTTTAACTTTGATAGATATTACCAAGTACCACTCTCAGCCAGCTGCATCAACTTATACTCTCATTACAATACTGTTTTTATTCTGGAGCAAATCACAAAACTTGAATGCTAGTGACAGAAACACACATTCCTAAAAACTAAATATTCTTTCATCTGCAGCCGTCTAATGAAAACTGTGTCAGATGAGATCTCAAAAACTGAAAATCCCTTTGGCTTTGCTCAGCTGTGGGGACATCCTTTTTCTCAAAGACAAAGTACTTGTTCCTACTGGCCAGCTTTTTGGAACGTGGCCAAAATTCATGGCTAACTGCTTCCTTTGTATATTTTAATAATAAAATATAGTTCTATTATTGTCTTTATATAAAGTTCAATAACTGCACTTTTGTTAAACATAAATATTGATTCAAGAACACGCAGATATCATTGAAAAAATATTTATAGAAAGAAAACAGGTAGCAGTGTTGTAGAAGTGCTTGAAATTCTATCACTTAGGCTCTCACATGGATTCCACTGCCTATTGACATTAAAATAAGAAAAGTAACCTACACGCAGAAAGAAGGTTGTATTCACATTAACATTCATGAAGGCTGAGCAGCTGAAGCCCTACATATCAAGTAGGGAATATATCTTTTGTCTACTGATGAGAAAATGTCTCAGTGATAAATGGTTACAGACGGGTGTCACAAGGGCAACAGCACACAGAACAGCTCTGACAAACTTAAAAAAAAAAAAAAAAAGTCTTCTCCTGCAGTTCTTTGTGTCGCATTGTGGACCGCAGTGTCTACCTCCTCAAATAAAAGAAAAATATTGCAGTGCAGAATTCCTAACCTTTACTGAACACACTTCCCAGAAAACAAAAACACTCTTTGAAAGTAATTTAAAACACAGCTTCAAGGTCTTCATGATGCATAAATATTCAGACATTCTGAAAAGAAGTGCTCTGCGCCCTGCATCCCAGCTGTTTGGGTCGAACACGTACATTGTCATAAGACAGCATGGTCATCAAAGGGCAAAGTCTGTAACGTTAACTTTGGGAAACAGGAGGCATATCACTAAAATGCTTTACAGTCATTTACATAAATTCAAACACATTATCATACTCATTTAGCAAATTTGAGAAAAATAATATATTAAGTAAGGAGTTTGTGATTTAACAAACTGTATCTCATAGACCCCAACAGTGACTACCAGTGACTTTTAGTTAATTTTCAAAACAAAGTTACAATTTGTACACAGCCTTGACTCCTTGAGAATAACAAGCTGAGAACCAAAGCCTGAGGGCAAACATTTTCCGGGGCCTGACTCTAGGTGGCCCACTTTCCTCACCTATCAATACAAAGACTGAGGCAACCCTACCCCGCCAACCAAGGACTTCTCTCCAGTATTTTGTCTCTTCTGCAAGTCTAGAAGCTTCCGCATGAAAAGTAATAAGCACAGTACAATTTTCCAAAACATGGATGTCAATACTAAGGTTTTGGGCGACCTTCTCCACCCTAGACAAACCTCCAGATGCAGAGCAAGAAGAAACGCTCAACAGTGCCCGTCATATCCTTAAGCATCTCTCTCCTCCCGACTCCCACCCCTGGGTATTTTCTAGACAGTCTTTGCCAGCACTGTGTGTACGAAGGACAAAGGCGCAGCGGGCAGGTAGCTCCCGATCACCGGGTTAACCAGCGGGGTTGGCCCTCGGAGCTACAATCACGGAGGGTGAGGGGCGGGGTAGGGGCCGAAGGAGAGGAGATATGGGCGGAGCTGGAACTCGGACCCCGCCCCCGCGGCCCTGGCGGCGTCTCTGCGCCTGCGCGCCAGGCGCAGGCCAGTGGTTAAGAAGCCTCCGGGTCTGGTCTCGCCTTCGCGTCCCCGCCCTCCTCCTTCCCCGCCCCTTTCCACCTCCGGCCTCCTCCTCCTCCCCCTCTTCTGCCCACCTCCGCCCACTTGACGCGATGACGCACGGCAGGTTTGCGGACGTGGCGGCGGCGCACGGCCCGGAAGGCAGAGACGTTGGCGGCGGTGGCGGCAGAGGGCAGGGGCAGCCAAAAGCGCAGGGTTGGTCATGAATTTGCCCGGGACAGGAGCCGCGGCGGCGGACCTGGCAGCGGGCTCCTCGTTGCGTCCCCGCTGCTAACCGAACAGGTAAAGATGGTGGTCGGCGGGATTGGGCCCTGCTACACTCTCGCTGGAGATGGCGGAGAGCCCTCGGCCGCAGGTGTAGCCGGGGCCGCCGGTTGGGACTCGGATCCTGGCCTGCATGTAGGAGACCTCAAGGCAGAGGAGATCTTCGCCACCAACCCCACCGAAGCCCCTCTTTACACTCTCGGGGAAACAGGGTCAGAGGAAGGACTCCTATCTGTTTGGTTCTCAGAGCCACGCATTTAAAACCTAAACACTACATTTACCCCACGACAATATATGCTGGCAACATCTCGTCCACACCGTCCAAGTGTGACGGTGTGGCGTAAAAACCTGAGATTTAATCATCATATAAACAGGGAAAGAAAAAATCTAGGTGTGTGGAATAGAGAGGAAGAGAAGTTTTTAAAACCTGAATTGCCCCTGGCGGATACAGTCCCTGTGTTACTACTATCCCAGTGCTGAACTACCTTGTGCCCTATGACCCTATGGCCCTATCTGCTTAAAGAAAGTCAAAGCAAAACACCCAACAACAGTTACTATAAAGTATGAAGGTGTTTGGGAAACAGTTTACAGTTACAGAGTGAGCTGGTTAAATGCTTTAATAACGTATCCATTGGTAATTACTTTTTGCCATGGTTTGTAATCTAGGTGGCATGCAGGGTTTTTTTTCCCCCTACCCTAAGAATTAAGACAGGTGAAGAAAATTGAGCCAGATGAGATGAATACTATGTACTTTCTGCTGTCTGTATAGTCGGCTTAGATAATTATCTGCTTGGGCCTGTGACTAGCTTTCCACTTTCATTGGAGTCACAACCAGTTCTTGATTATTCAAAAACAGTATCCACTTGTGGTAGTCTGCTGCCTGCATTTCATTACACAAGAGAAGAGATAGTGAGATGAAGTTCTAGTCGTATTATTTAGTATTTAGCAATAGACTCTGGAGAAAGTTTGATGTCAATATGTAAAATGGCTTTGCACATTGCTCACTGAATTTCAACTGTTCTAAGCCAGTTTGGGATTCTAACAACAAATTATTAGGAAGAATCTAAAGGGAAGTATGGCCACATTTAAATTAGTGTATATTAAGTGGTTTTTAACTTTTAAGTCTACTTAACATGTAACTATTAGTTATCTAGGTCTAATAAAAACCCTTGAGTTCTTAAAGCATTGCATTGTTGTACAGCAGAGTCAGAGAGTTGTTTTTTGTTTTTTTCTCTTTGTCACTTCATATTTGTCTGTAGTATTCACAACTGAACTAAGTCCTTTAAGACACCATTTGGGCTTGGCTTCCATGACATAATATTTTTATGGTTTCTTCTTCTGAATATTCCTTTTCCGTATTCTTTGCAGGCTGATTTTCCTTCCCTCACATACTACTACACGTAGCAGGTCTTCAAGGCTCAGTCTTGACTGCTCTTTTCTTATTCTGTACTTTTTCTAGGTAGTCTCCTTTATACCTATACGGCTTCGGTTTCTACCTATGCACATGAGTCATGAAATTATATTTCTAGCCCAGACCTTTGTGAATTTGACTATGTAGCCTGCTGGGCTACTTCACATTCTTTTGGGCTGTCTTAAAGGAATTTATAATCATAGTCTAGCCTCCCACTTTTCTTCCAGTGTTCTGTTTTCTAGAGAATGGCATCACCATTTCCTCAATGATGCAAATCTGAAATCTTGGCATAATTCTTAACTTCTTTCGTCTCTTGATATCTGAGTCACAGTATTAAGTCCTAAGTATTTTATCTCCAAAATGCCTTTTACTCCTTCTACTTCTTTCCATCTTTCACAACAATAACTGAAAGCAATCTACTATACTTTCTTTCTTATGTGAACATGTAATATGAAGCAAGAACTGGATCTGTGGAATTAGTTTTTTATTTTTGTTTTGTCTTTAATGAGAATAGGCCAGCTTGTTGAAGATCAGTTGAGAGTGCATATACAAGTAAACAAAAAGTACTCATTGATACACGCTTATTGATGTATGCTTTTAATTTAGGCCAGTGCTCATTCTTAAGAGTATCTTTTCTGAAGTAGAAATGAATGTAGTGGCCTGAACTATATTCAGTCTTTATCGACCATAAATTGAGTTGGATGAGGACTTTGATAAATGTTGGTGAAAAACTTTCAAAAAATAAGAATCCTTGGTCTAGGACAAAATTACGACCTATATAGAAAGCACATGCTATATATACTAAACATAAATACTGAAGTCCACTTGATCCAAGGAGGTAGATAGGTAGTACAAAAGATATATGAGCTTAAAATGCTGAACAAGCCAGAATGTTTGGATTTATTAAAGTGTTTTGTTTGTACATATAAAACCCGTACTTTTACTTATCAGAATTATAAATTGCACATATATGATCAGAAGTTTCCTTAATTTTATTCACATACTCAGAATAAGGGGAACTTAATTTCTTGACCTTAAATAACTGTTTACTTCCGTGAAAATGTTTATCACCTCCACTTTTGGTGATACATAGTTTATAAGAATGGATTACCTTTCCCTCCTCTCTCATTGTTTCTGCTGCCAGATATGTTCTTTGTACTTTAACATCTCTAAAACTCAAACCTGAATTTTTAAATAACTAAAATCATTCTTAAAAATATACATATAATGTGACCTGAATGTAAAATTCATGTAACTCAGTCAGTCATATGGATCAGCTACATTCCAGAGTTTTCTCTTTCTTTCCCCCTCAGATTTTGACATGGCAGGGAGACATCAGAATCGTAGTTTTCCTCTTCCAGGAGTTCATTCAAGTGGTCAAGTACATGCATTTGGAAATTGTACAGACAGTGACATGTTGGAGGAGGATGCCGAAGTGTATGAGCTTCGATCCAGAGGAAAAGAGAAAATCCGAAGAAGTACATCAAGAGATAGACTTGATGACATCATAGTATTAACAAAAGATATACAGGAAGGAGATACTTTAAATGCAATAGCCCTTCAGTACTGTTGTACGGTAAGTTTTAATTTGATATTGCATAATGCTGTCCAAAATAAATTATTTGTTCATTAGCACAAATTGAAGTAAGTTCTGTGCTTTTATCTTGTCTTTTCCTTTCTTTCCATAGAAAACTGTATTATGTTGGTAGATGTTAACTTTTTAAATTTTTAAGTGAATACTTGGATTTCCGTTTATTTCTAAATCCATGAGTCTAGTTTCAGTATTAGACATCCAAATGTGTTATCTTGTCTCCTTACTCAGGTTTTAAGAGAATATAGAAATATATAAGAAAAATTTTTTCTGCCTCATCTTCCTGAAATAACACACTTTGGGGTGTTTCTTTCCATACCTTTTTTTGTGCTTATAAAAATAATATGTGTAATATATAAATATAAATATGTATTATCTAAAATACTTGGGGTGTTGGTGATTTTTTGTTTTTCTGTTAAAAAAAAACAAAAAACAAAAAAAAAAGCTAAAATAAAAAAAATTTTAAAAACCAAAAAACAATTTTCTTAATGTTTATGTATTTTTGAGAATGAGAGAGACAGTGCAAACTGGGGAGGGGCAGAGAGAGGGAGACAAAGAATCCGAAGCTGGCTCCATGTTCTCAAGCTGTCAGCACAGAGCCTGACATGAGGCTTGAACCCACGAACTGTGAGATCATGACCCTAGCTGAAGTTGCCTGCTTAACCGACTGAGCCACCCAGGTGCCCCAATTTTTGTTTTTAAAAATTGGTTTGGGGCACTTGTGTGGCTCAGTCGGTTGAGTATCCAGCTTCGGCTCGGGTCATGATCTCACAGTTCGTGAGTTCCAGCCCCATATTGGCTCACTGCTGTCAAGGCAGAACCCTCTTTGGATCCTCTATTGCCCTTTTTCTCTGCCCCTCCCCATTCATGTGCACATGCACACGTGTGCGCTCGCTCTCTCTCCCCCCACCCTTCTCTGTCTCTCAAAAAAAATACATATATAAAAACATTAAAAAAATTGGTGTATACTGTGCCAATTACTCTGCAAGTTGCTTTTGTCTTTTTTATTTCTTCCTTTTTTTTTTTTTTTGTAATGTTTATTCATTTACTTTGAGAGAGAGAACATGAGCAGGAGAGGGACAGAGAGAGATTGAGAGGGAATCCCAATCAGAAAGCTGAAAGCTTTCTGTGTGGAGCCCGACAAGGGGTTCACTCTCATGAAGCATGAGATCATGACCTGAGCCAAAATCAAGGTCAGACACTTAACTTACTGAGCCACCCAGGCACCCCTCATTTCTTAATATATCATAGACATGCCTCACTGTCTGACACATCTAACCCATTTTATATAGTTATATAGTATTGCATAGTATGGATATACCATGATATTAAACTATTCTATCATGTACTCAAGATTTTCTTCATGTTTTGAATTGTGTGGTGAATATCATCAGCACTGTATCTTTAAATGGTGGTACACAGGGTACCTGGGTGGCTAAGTCGGTTAAGTGTCCAGCTTCTGCTCAGGTCATGATCTCAAGGTTCGTGGGGTCGGGCTCTGTGCTGACAGCGCAGAGCCTGGAGCCTGCTTCAGATTCTCTGTCTCCCTTTTTCTCTGTGTCACTCGTGCTCTATCTCAAAAATAAACATTAAAGAAAAAAATTTTTAATTAAAAATAAGTGGTGCTACCTTTATTTCTGTGGAGTAGGTTCCCCAAAGTAGGATTGATAAAAAGGGAGGTATATTTTTATTTTAATAATACTAAACTCTTTATATCCATTTCATATCTGTGTCATTATGTCCATCTTGCATCCTTAGTGCAGAATCTGTTTTCATGTAAACACGTTGATACGGAAACTGTTACGGAAACTGTTTTTTGAATTTTATGTTGTCATACTCCTAGTAGAATTTTGAAATGTATTTACTGTGTACCTCCTTGCACATTTTAAAGTGAGTTTTAATACTTCCTAATGACTTAAAGGATATAATTTCAAAAATGTTGTTGCTATTGATACTTAAAAATAAGACTGTTAGAATACTCTTTATATGCTCTCGCTCTCTCTCTCTCTCTCTCTTTCTCTCTCTTTCTCTCTTTCTCTCTCTCTTTCTCTCTCTCTTTCTCTCTTTTTAAATGTTTATTTTTGAGATAGAGTATGAGCTGGGGAGGGGCAGAGAGAGAGGGGGACAGAGTATCCCTAGCAGGCTCTGTCCTGACAGCAGTGAGCCCAATTTGGGGCTCGAACTCACGAACTGTGAGATCATGACCTGAGCTCAAGTTGGACCCTCAACTGACTGAGCCACCCAGGTGCCCCAGTGTATAAGCATGAAACTTTTACTAGCATAAAAGTTTTATCATTGCTTTTTCTCCTTGATTAAAATTTTCATCCTCCCTCCACAGTCTTCCATAATGTATATTTTTGTACTTGAGAGCCTTTTATTGGTTACCTGTCATAGTTCTCTATAATAATATCATACGTATTTATAAACTTGTTTATACAAATTCATACAAATTTATTTTACTTATTTTTAAATGTTTATTTTGAGAGGGAGTGAGAGCGTGAGTGGGGAGGGGCAGAGAGAAAGGGAGAGAAAATCTCAAGCTGACAGGTTGGAGCCCATCATGGGGCTTGATCTCACAAATCATGAGATCATGACCTGAGCTGAAATCAGGAGTCAGATTTTTAACCGACGGAGCCATACAGGCACCCCCAAATATATACAAATATGAACTGAATTTTTAAAAATTTCCTGTGACCCTAAGGTTCTATGTATTTTTTTAAAATAATTACTGCAATTCATAGTTGTTCAAAACAGACACATTAAGAATTTTTATTTAAAAACTTAATAAAGTATTTTAGTGAAACACATTTCTTGATGAGATAAGAGCTGGATTTTGGGCGGGGGGTTTGCAACTTATTCATGGAGGCAGTACCATTTATTATTATATCATAGTATATCTGGTTTAATTTTTAACATAGACATGTGAATTCATGTTTTGTAGAGAAATAATTTACAAAATGTGCTTTAGAAGGTTGATGATAGGGGCGCCTGGGTGGCGCAGTCGGTTAAGTGTCCCACTTCAGCCAGGTCACGATCTCGCGGTCCGTGAGTTCGAGCCCCGCGTCAGGCTCTGGGCTGATGGCTCGGAGCCTGGAGCCTGTTTCCGATTCTGTGTCTCCCTCTCTCTCTGACCCTCCCCCGTTCATGCTCTGTCTCTCTCTGTCCCAAAAATAAATAAAAAACGTTGAAAAAAAAATTAAAAAAAAAAAAAAAAAAAAAGAAGTTTAGAAGGTTGATGATGGATAGTAACTAAGATTACCTAAGGGATACAGGAGTGCTGATGCATAGGGGCACTTGCACCCCAATGTTTATAGCAGCACTTTCAACAATAGCCAAATATCTCCTATGGAAAGAGCCTAAACGTCTGTCAATTGATGAATGGATAAAAAAGTTGTGGTTTATATATACAATGGAATACTACTTGGCAATGAGAAAGAATGAAATATGGCCTTTTGTAGCAACGTGGATGGAACTGGAGAGTGTTATGCTAAGTGAAATAAGTCATATAGAGAACAGATACCATATGTTTTCACTCTTATGTGGATCCTGAGGAACTTAACAGAAGACCATGGGGGAGGGGAAGGGGAAAAAAAAGTTACAGAGAGGGAAGGAGGCAACCCATAAGAGACTCTTAAAAACTGAGAATAAACTGAGGGTTGATGGGGGGTCGGAGGGAGGGGAAAGTGGGTGATGGGCATTGAGGAGGGCACCTGTTGGGATGAGCACTGGGTGTTGTGTGGAAACCAATTTGAAAATAAATTTCATATTAAAAAGTAAATAAAATTAGGGGCCAGGCTGAAATTACCAAGGTGGAGATTCAAGAGAAAAGTGTGGTCCACTAGCTTTATTAGAGAAAGACATGGATTCTTTTTTAACGAACCTAATAAATTGTCTTACAAGAAGAGAAGTTTGAAATGCCATCTATATGAATGATTAAAAATAGATTATATTTCCAATGAGGTGAAAAGGAAAAAAATATGACTAGAGTATATGAGGAGAAAGGTATAGGACAGTGACATGGAGAAGATTTTAAGGAGAAAATAAGGTGAACAACAGAAGAAGTTTAATAGATGTTTCAAAAATGAGGGGCGTAGACTGATTGGGATGAAGCACTTTGAGAGAACTGAGGAAAAGTTTGATCTATATAGTAAGAACACTGCTATAAGGTTTAACAAGAGTACTACAAAATGGTAGGGAAACCTGCTGGTGAGTTGGAGGGGACCCAGTAAGGAGGTTGTTGGAATAATTCAAGTGAAGATGATCAGGGCTTGGACTAAAATATGTGTAATAATGATAGAGAAGAAGTTTACAGAGATTATTTGGGGTTATTCAGCTGATTCCTCATTTAAAATGAAGAATGATGAAAGGGCAGTTAGCTTAACATTAGAGGAAAGAAGGTCTTGTCTACAATAAGGAAGATTGATACAACAGTGTTAGGGAGTTAAGCAATGCTCCCTTTTACCACGAGCTGAACCATCAAAAAAAGGAAGAACCTTACAAAAGGATTTATCACTTTAAAAATAGGGTACTTATGGCGTGCTTGGGTGGCTCGGTTAAGAGTCTGACTTTGGCTCAGGTTATGATCTCGCGGTCGGTGAGTTTGAGCCCCATGTTGGGCTCTGTGCTCACAGCTCAGAGACTGGAGCCTGCTTCGGATTCTGTATCTCCCTCTCTCTGACCCTTCCCCACTTGCACTTTTCTTTCTCAAAAATGAATAAACATTAAAATTTTTTTTTTAATTCACTTCACATAGTTTATAAAAAAGTAAATAAAAATAGGGTACTTAGTGCTGTATTCCTCTTGTAAGTACTCAATTTTAGAAATTATTAAAAATATGCCAGTCCTAAAACTGACAAGAGCATAAAAATTGCAAGGTTGGAATCCTAAATGCAACCAAAGAAGTTAGTATAATGGAGAATATAGGGATAATTAGAGTGAGAACCTAGGTAGACACTTAAGACTTGGAAGCCTGGTTTAGAAAGAGTATGGAGTAGTTACTAGTCAGAATAGACAATACCAAACAAACATTTAAAGAGAATGGGGTCAGGTTTTGGAGTTTGTCAGTGAGTCTTCATTTGCCTTAAACAGTCTTGAGGTCATAAACTTTCAAAGCATCCTTTATTGTCTCATCTAATTACTCCTCAGTCTTCCTCTCCATCCTCTTCCCACATACACACTTCCAGGGAGTTGATTTTTCCAACAAGAACTCTCATTCTTCAGTGAACTTGATCAGAAATCTGCAGTTGATCAGTCACCACCCCCTCCTAAAAACTGTCCTTGTTTGACCTCCTTGATTCTTCAGCTTTCTGATTTTCCTACTAGTAATATTTAATAACAGCTAACATTTGCATAATGTACTATATATTGCTATTTGAATGTTCATATGTTTTAATTTATTAATCTTTGCAAAACTCTATGTGGTAGGTAGTGTTATTACTGTCATTTTACATATGTGGAAATTTCATTGCAGAGAGGTTAAACAACTTGCCCCAAATCATAGAGCTAGAAAGTATCATAGCCATCCGTCAAACCCAGATAGTCAAACCCACCATTGTATATTGCTTTCTTGGCCACTCTTTGCTTTTAAAAATTTTATTTTTAACTAATCTTTGTACCCAGCATGGGGCTCAAACTCACAACCCCAGGATCAAGAGTCACACACTCTTTTGACTGAGCCAGCCAGCCACCCCTTGGCCACTCTTTCTTAATCTCCTTTGTAGATTTCTCTTATTCAACATAACCCTCAAATGTTGGCATTCCTCAGTCATCTTTCATTTATCACCTTTTTCTCCTAGTCTTTTTTAGTGAATCTGTGTACACTTGTGACTTCATTTACCATTTTTTTGCTGATAATCCACAAGTCATTATTTCTAGATGAGATCATTCTTTCAAATTTCAGACATATAACTCCCTGTTGGATAACTTCCACCTAGATATTTCAGTCACCTCAAAGCCAACACGTATATAATCTGTGTTTATTTTCTTTTCTCCCTCCTAAGTGTTCTATATCTCAGTAAATGACATTATTATCCATTGAGTTGACCAAGCCAGAAAAGCTTTATCCTAGACACACTTTACCTCTCTGACATCAATCGAGTGATAAATGACTAGGGCTTAGGTTAAAGCGTTGATGGAAATCATGAATGGGACTAATCACTCAAAGATTATGGGAGGCCTGGCATAATAACGGGTAATCTGAGGAATACTCCCATGCTCTCCCTCTTCACAATGGCAGGTAGATAGGATATACAGACAGGTTGAGGACTGTATAATACATAGGGAAAGCTTATAAAAAATGACTCATCTTGGGGGTGGTTGAATACTGCATGAACACAGAAGTTAGGGAAAATGTCATTAGAAGACAAGTAAGGGAAATATGTTATCTAAGGTGCATGTTTTTTGATACATTTTAACATCTTTGAAAGTGAAATGGTGGCACCCTCAATATTTTTTTTCCTTAGTGATAAATAATGGCACATCTTAGAGTTGATGGCATCTTAGTTTTGATAAAATATGGTAGTTTTAGTTGGATAAGTTGATATTTGCCTATATTCTAATTGCAAGAATGAAAGAACATAAATATCTGTAATTCTTCCTTCTCATTGTTTACAAACAGCAGAAGTGTGATATTTGTGCATGATGTACAAAGAGAAATATCAAAGGATTCCAGGATCTACTTAAATACCTAACATTTGTGTTAATACATGAGTGACAGTAAAAAGTAATTAGCGATTTCCTAAGACTGGTAGATCAAGAGTGGTATAGAACTGTTATCCACAAATAAAATCTCTCCGGGTGTGATAACTTAATACTACTAATAATTAAACTGTACCTTTTTTTTTCCTTCCAAAAGTAATGGGATGAATGAATACTGTTACCTCTGTTTTGATTGAAAATTCAGTTGAATGTTGCTTTTTTTTTTTTTTTTTTTTTTACAGGTAGCAGATATCAAGAGGGTTAATAATCTCATCAGCGATCAAGACTTTTTTGCCCTTAGGTCTATCAAAATTCCAGTTAAAAAGTTTAGTTCATTGACTGAAACACTTTATCCTCCAAAAGGAAGACAGGCTTCACGTCCGTCATCTGTCCAGTATGTTCCAGAACAACAGGAAATTTTGCCACCTAATGATTCTCTTTCTTCCAGTGAGTCAGCTGGTAGCTTTTTAAAAGAAGTAGACCGAGACATAGAACAAATAGTAAAATGTACAGACACCAAAAGAGAGAACCTTAATGAGGTGGTATCTGCTTTAACAGCACAACAAATACGTTTTGAACCTGATAACAAAAACATTCAACGTAAGGATCCTTATTATGGAGCAGACTGGGGAATAGGGTGGTGGACAGCCGTAGTGATAATGTTGATAGTAGGTATAATAACGCCAGTATTTTATTTGCTGTATTATGAAATTTTAGCTAAAGTGGATGTTAGTCATCATTCAACAGTGGATTCTTCCTCACATTTGCATTCAGGAGTCACACCCCCATCACAACAGAGAGAAATGGAAAATGGAATTGGTCCAACTAAGGGAATACCCTTTGGCCAACATGATCATAAACTATATAGTCAAGATTCTCAGTCACCTGCTGCTCAACACAAAACATAGCAGTGAGCTCATACTTACAGTGTTAATGATGACGTGAATCTGGAGTGTGATGAATCAATTCTATTCAGTAACCACTTTAAAGGCAAAAGTTAAGGAGATTGAAGATGCTTTTGTTTTTCACCCTTTTTTGGATCCACTTACAAATAGATTGAGTATGAAATTCCTACAGTTGGTCGTTGATATTGAGAGTTGTAAATCCATATATCTTGTATCAATGCTTAAAGCAGAAATGAATTTAAATATGGGTCTAGGAAGTTCTTAACTTGGAAAATGTATCATTTTTTATATTCAAGACTGGTTATGTTTAAGTTTTATTTTTCAAGTAATTATTTTTTGGCTTAAGGTTGTTAATATTAAACATATTAGGCAAAATAACTTTTATAAGCCCCTAAAATAATGTGTATGGTTGGGAAGTTGCCATTTGGTCCCTGGAACACTGGATTAGGTCAAGACCTAAAAGTGATCTTTGTCTCTTAAAGCTTGGTGCCTCTGCTTCTGTTTTTTAAGTGACTATATTTGCCTCTGTTATTTGAAAGCACTTTTGTAATTCTTTAATGAAAAGTGTTATACAGATTAGCATTATTTAGGAATTAAATCCTCACATACTGTGATAAGTTGTTGCTGTGTTACTTGTAGTAACATGCCTTAATTACATTTAATGCCTTATAATACTACTTATGTAAGCTAATTTAATTTTTAGAATTAAAATTAAGTATTATTTCAGATGGTCCAATAGGATTCATAACATAGGCTGTATAAATTCATCTCCACCTTCACTATCAAGCACAACTTCATGGGGTTAAAACAAATTTTCATTGTCTGCCTCTGAGATCTGTTGTAGAAATTGGTTCATGAATCAAAAGCAAAGATGAGAGAGACCTTTTGCGTGAAAGTAACAGACAAATTATTGATTGACCCATTAACCTATATTTTTCAAAGAGAAAATGTTCAACTTAAACCTTTTTTTCCTCTGAACTATAGCATCAAATTGGGCAGCAGAGGCCAAAGGTGTGTAGATCAGTTGAAAGGGCTTGATAGTGCTACTTCTTAAGATTTGCTGTGGATCAGATACAGTCTGGCTAAGTAAACATCATTTGTATACGAATTTCCATCATTTAATTTCTTAAAGTGTGTGTTTTAAAAATGTAACCAAAATGATTAATTAGAAGTAAGATTTGGTGGAGTCTGGATTGCCTGTTTTGTGTTTTGTGTATAATAAAGTATGTACCTTTAGGTATATAATACCACTTCATTTTCTGGGCATTATTTACTAATTTTTAATGTTTCAGCTTTAGACCAGTGATTTTATATTTCAAACTCCAATATTGGTAACAAGTGGGGTGAAAAAGTACATATGGTACATGAGGTTTTATGTACTTTCAGGAGCAAAGTATCATAAAAAGACAGGACAAAGAAGTCAAACATTAAAGCTCTTGCATATATTAAAGGACCTTAGACAATTAACGAAAAATGTTAATATTGGAAGTTGTAGCAAAATCATTTTTTGAGTAACTTTTTAGTTTGAAATTTTAAAATTATTTTAATGTGCCTTAGCATCTTGAAAATATGTATGATCTTTCGACTTTATGCTGTGTTAACTTGGTTGGTTTACATTGTATTTATTACGCCTGCTGAAAAATCAAGTTTTAGGAAAGAAAAATGGATTATTTTAGAGTGGAATGAAGAACTTTGTTTACATCGAATTGATGAAATTACAGTCAGTGATTCCTTTTTGCTAGTGGTACTTTGAAATCATGGTAGGTCTGATTTCAAAATAAGTTATGTAAGGTAGTGAAGTGTACTGTGTACTTGATTAAAAACCATTTCAGTCTTGTAGAATGGCCTCTTGAAGGAAATAGAACATATCCTTATGACACAATCAGGCAGTTTCCTTTTTCTATATATTTGAATTATATCTAATTCTATATATATCTTATATATAGACTTTTAGATTCTAATCTTTAAGGGTCATTTTAAATGAAAAAAAATTTCCTAAGCATTTAACAGATCTAGAATAATTTTAGCTTTTAAAAAGTACTAGTATACATCAAAACTTGTGGCAAACACAGATTAGTTTATAAAACTTAATAAGAGTTATTGTTTGATATTGTGGATTTTAATTGTGTTGCAACTCTTCTTTGAATTTACTTGGATGCTTTACATTAGAAGGTATATATGTAATATATATATATATATGCTAGCAACCGCAAATGAGTTTGGTTCACTTAAAAAAAATGGAGTTGTAAGTGAAGAAAAATCTGCTATTTTTAGAGCAGATTATTATTTTTTTTTAAGTCTGGGTACAAATGGTTAGGGTTGTTTTGAACTATTGGATGCCATTTAAAGTTTTTGCCGTCCTACTCCTAGAAAATTATGGGATTCATGTCTTCAAAAGATAGATTAAAATGGATTATACAGTCGGCTGGCCACATTAGAATTATAAGACTGTAATGCTAAATGAACTTTTCCAAAGGACTTACCGTTTAAAGCTTTTTTTTTTCTGGACTCTACTTGCTTGTTCAGTGGCTTGAAGAATTCTTTAAATGAACCACTACTTAATGATTAGTTCTTTTGAAGGTATCTATTTCTAAAATTACCTACTTGGGAATATGAAGGATGTTTCAGAAATACTATGAAGAAAGGATCCAGTCAAAGCATTACAGGGTAAAGGTGGAGTTTTTAGAAGTCTATTTAAATGGTGCATTATGATGGGTATCATTCTTATTTTGAATTACAACACCGTTACTCAGGAAATCAGTATTTTTCTTCCAAGTATATGCATATTGCACTGTTAGATCATAGAAATATCTGAATGCTTTATTTAATTCTTTTTATGTATGCAAATACTATAAATCTTTTGTATAATGTATTGGATACAAATGCAAAATGGAATTGTAGAACATTGTTAGCATGTACATCTGTAAAACTGGTTTTTAAAATTTTCTGCCCCTTATTTTTTGTATTTTAAGATATGCAAAATGTAATAAAGTTTCTATTTTATTATTCAATGTAAAATGGAAGCTGGTGAATTTAATTGAATAAAAGCAAACGTTTTCTCCTCTTCTTTCAAACTATTTAAAATAGAGATACTATGTAAGGTGGATAGAATTGCCAGAGGTTTAGTAATTCATATTTCCTCCCTGTTAGAATGAAATAAAATCCACTGGATTATTTATAAGACATAAATGAAAACAAATTTCGGATGAGTGTTCTTTGGATGCTCTTCGATATCAGAGAAGATGACCTTAAAAGGCATGATCCACGACTTCTTAGCAAGTTGTGGGTCAGACATTTAACAAATTATGTGTAAATTTTATCATAAAACCACCTTTCCATTTCAAGGATATTTTATTTTTAAAAGTTACCAATAGCAAAAATAATTGAAAAAGTTGGTTTGAAGCTTTTATTTAGTGGAAGAATTTGTGATGTAATCTTTACTTTTCCTTAAAATTGTACTTAAAGTTACTTTTTAATAAAAAGTTCTTACTAACTCCAGAGCCTTTAACCATATTAAGGCAAAGCCATTGACACTGTACGTTATGGTGGGGATGGAAAGTTTAACAAGATCCTCCAGATTTCTTAGCATTCTGTTGTATCCAGTGTAGGTCTGTGATACTAGTGATCACACTAATATTACACTGTCTGCCAAATCTTAATTTATCATGACTTTAATCACCTTGAGTTTTCTTTTTTGTTGGTGCTTATTCACGAATATTTGATAGTGTCATTCTTGCTCAATAAATATTTTACTAGGTAAAATCTGTATTTTCTCTATTAAATATATTTAAGTAGGCTCAAAATAAAACATGTTCATATAAAACAAAAGGACACAATTTTGTTTTGTAAGAATTTAATGTGTAAACAAAAAATAAGCATTGTAGCAAAAAGGTATGCCTGTTAATATAGCAAATTTAAAGACACTTCAAGTACTTTTTTATATATAGGAGGCTATCTTTGCATTAAAGTTTACCTTCTTATGGAATACCTAACTTCACAGTCCCTGAGAATTTAAGCCAGAAAAACAAGACTCATGCTGGTAAAGCAACCTGCAAATACTACCTATCTGTTCTCACAGTTGGTCAACCTTAAACTTCTACAAAGATCTTCCAAGGGGGGAAGACAATGCACTTAAGGCAGATGGCTGGAGCCTCCTGGAGCTAATCCTTGCCTAAAAGGGCTGTCTTACCATCTGCTGGACTAAAACTGTGGAGGCAAATTGAAAGCTAGGAAAAATACTTCAGTGCATTTGCTCAATTCACAAAGTTATCTGCAGATTTATAATAAAGTAAATAGAACCATTGAGATCAGATTTCAATCAATTAAGTGGTATTTGGCTAAGGTACTAAGGAAGTGAGAGAATGAAACAATATTTTTTAAATATTTACTTTTTGAGAGAGCGTATGTGTGCAAGCACACACAAGTGGGTCAGGAGCAAAGGGAGAGGGAGGGAGAGAATCCCACACTCAGTGCAGAGCCCAGCGTGGGGCTCCATCTCACGACTGTGAGATCATGACTTGAGCTGAAATCAAGAGTCGATGCTTAACCGAATAAGCCACCCAGGTGCCCCTAAAACATCAATGTTTTAATTAATAATCCTAAGTGACTATTTGCCCATTACAACTGGAAACTTTATGACCTTCTAAGTCCAGTATATTGTTGTTTTAATGTGGACTTTTTTATTCCTGTTTTCCATTTAGAATGTTTACAATTTCCCAGAAGCTTATTTTAATAATTCACATATGATCAACACAGCACTGAACTAATGGTCTTCACACGCATCTTGAATTAACTGAGGAAGTATTAAAATTCAAAGTGATCTTTTTCCTGAGAAAGTCACATTACAAAATGGCACAATATAAATTTTCTCCAATCTTCCCCTCCAGAATACACGATGGGAAATCAGATTATAATATATTTTTTGAGGAAAATATGGTTGATTTTTAAAACTTTTAAATCACTTACCAAGCTACAATTTTTTAGAGGGTGATCAAATTAAAATTAAGTGATCATTTCTATAAGGTATGAATGAATACATACAGCAAATTTTGGTTGGTGTTTAAGCAATTTTTGTAGGAAATAGTTTACAGGTGGAGAAACTAAGGCACAGAAAACCAAGCTGATTTTCAAGACTGAGTCTAATGGTAAAGGCAGAAATAGAATTTGGCTGTGATTCTCAAGGTTAGAGGGTAACAGGTAATACATTCCCTAAAGAGAAAATTTATTCCTTTTGGTAGGTAACATTAATCATCTAAAAATACATAATATGAATTCCCTTGAAAATCTTTGGCATTTGTGTGTCTTTGGAGGCTGAGGGTTTTTCGGTATTTTCCCTGCCAAAATAGAAAAAAAGCAGGGGAGCTAGTTTTTAATAAACAAAAAAGATTGATCTTGATTTTAAAATGACCTGAGTTTTATTCTGCACTGTGATATAAATCACTTGGGTAACTAGGAGTCCTATGAAATTTAACAGCAGCCACTACACCTCAAAAATCTGGCATTTTCCCCAGCGTGTATATTTTTGATCACAAAACTTCCAATCTCATAAATTACACCGTTGTGAACTCAGGTAGGTTTATGTAGTCGTAGCACAGAACATACCATGTAAAAGTAAAAGATAAAATTATTTTCAAGTTTCTTTGTTTTTAAAGTGCTCCTTGTGCAGTATTAATCAATGTTCAGATTACAGAAATCCACTATGATGACCAGTACTAGTTTTACAACAGATCAAGTTAAACAAGAATAATTTGTTCAAGTATGAATACATAGATTAAAAGATGCAAAAACTCTAGGCACATTCAAATCTGAATAATACAAAAAAAAAAAAAAATCCACTTGAACACATAAGAGGCATGACAGGGTGTTGAGAAGGAATGTCAGAGCATCAGAGACTAACTGGTAAGGTACCTAGTATGTAAACTCAATGTGGTTCCGAGTGTTTTGACAGCAAATATTTGTCTAACAAAACAGGAACAAAAATACAATACTCATTCCTTATCAGAAGTAGAAAACAAGTCTGTCCAAATATTTAGAAGCTGTATCATAAAGATATTTTTGGAGACATTCCATAGCTAATAGGTTGCTTCATCCATGTTGTCATCACTGTCTGCACCAAAATCATCTCCATCTTCAAAGTATGAATTAATGTAGTCATTTTCCTAAGTGAAGTGAGAAATTTCTCAGTTAACATTAAAATGAATTAGTAACATTATTAAACATCATTTAGGCTGTCCCTTTAATCTTAATTTATGAATATCAAATCTGGGTAATAAAATATATCCCGCCTTAAAAAAGTCTCTGCTATTTCATCTCCTTAAAAAATATTTTTCACTCCCATCTACCTGTGCTGCTTTCCACAAGACCATCACCTCCTACTATTCTCAGGCACCAACTAGTTAAGAGAAAATGAAGGAATGTCCGTTACTCCTTAGTAGAATGATACATCGAATTCATTATACCTCAGTAAGATGATACAGGGTTTAGTTAGCCAAACCACCAATTAGTTACTCCAAACAAATGTACAATCAAGAAACAAAGCCAATTTACATTAACATTCAAGTACACCAGAACTGAGGTTTTCAGTCCTGGTGTGTAATTGAGCAAAAGTAGAGGGATTTTTGCTTTCTATCAAAATACAAGCCTCAAGATACCAAAAAAAAACCTAGAAAATGCCATATTCCATCCGGGAGCCCTCAGTTTCCTTGAGGTTAAGAGGGATTAAACTCCTGGGAACATTTCAATTATTAAGACAGGGTAAGACTATTATCCATGTAAATGATTCCTGATATTTCTGTGCTATCAAAAATTTAAAAATCCATTTTGGATATGGATTAAAAGAAATTTAAGAGCATTATTAACCAATTCCAGTGTATGGGATGTATCTGGATTTTGATTGGAACAAACAAAAAAAATTTGGCGGACAATTGAAAATATTTGAACATTGGCTTAATATTTGATGATATTAAGGATATTAGGTGTACTAATGATGTTGTGATGTTGTTAAAGAGTCCTTATTTTTTAGTCCATACTGAAATATTTATGGATGAAATGATACAATGCCTGGGATTTGCTTTATAATAATCCAAGGTGGATGGGGAATGGAAGTGGGGTGGGATAGGAGTGGACTGGGTGAATGAATGGGTGGTTGAAAGACTGGCTATAAACTAATGATTGTTAAAGCTGGGTGATAAGTCCATAGATGTTTATTTTACTAGTTACTAGATTTTTGTACATCATTGAAATCTGCCATAAACATATTAATCTGCATTTCTACTCTCTATAACAGGAGTTACGATACAGTAACAAAATAGAGACTATTCTCTAAAGAAAGGCATCTGGATTTCAGCTTTATAAGTATCTATGTGGTGGGATTTTTTACTATGTAAGTTTATATAAATAATGCAAGACAACTTGCATTATTCAGATATAGATTTCATTACTTTGTCTTCCCTCAACACTGTTAAGTTTCTATATCCAGTAAGTTTCCATATCATCTCCAGTAAGATGGCCTGGTTTCTCTGTTGCCAAGAAATCTAATGATGTCTGGAAATATGGCTGAAGCCTGGGGCTAGTGTACAGGGGAGGTGTGGCATGGTTGAGAGTTCAAATGAACCTGACTGTAAATGAAATTGGAAGGGATACTCCACTATTCCAAATCAAGCACATGCAATTTATGCTTTAGACATGAGCACCTCCAAGTACATTCAGTGATTCACAATAGGTAATTTCGTGATGTTAATAATATTGATACAGGTACAAAGTGAGAACTTGTTGAAACTGATGGCTTAAATGGTTCTTGGCTTTCATTTGAACGCTTGATTTTTTTCTTTAATAACAATATTCACAAGACCGAGGAAAGAAAAAGTCTGTATTTCTTGAATTTTACATAGAGGTGTTATATAGATAGTTTTATATATATATTTAAATATATATATATAAATAACTATATATGGTTGCTCCATTTACTCTTCAGAAACAATGCTTATCAAATCCTCAATACATCAAGTAAGTTAATTAGCATGATTTTTTCATTAATTGACTGCTAAAAAGAGTAAAGAATAAATATAGAAAAGTCTTTAATCTCCCCTCTTCATCCTTCACCCAGCCTCATACTCAAAACAGGTATCATTTCTCTATTAAAGTGGAAACATATTTATATAAACTGTTTAGTGCTTTGCTAAGGCCTAACACAGAATTCTGAAACTACTCGAATCCTGATGTCTGTTATTTTTGTTAGGAAAGATCTTACTCTCAACAGAGCTCACCTCAAGCAGACTTTATAAGCAGAGCATTCCAAAAGCCAGCCTTGTCTAGAAAACAAGCCACTAGCCACTAAAAGCTAATAGCATGCCATGACCCCCAAGACCAGTTATGACACTCAAAAATGTCTCCAAATATTACCAGATATACCTTAGAGGGCAAAATTACCACTGGTAGAGAACCACTGGTTCATAGCAACAAACTTTCAAACATGGTCTAACCATGGCTCCTTCCAATCCAAGCAACTGGGCTTTCTAAAATACAAATATGATAAAACTACTCTACCGCTTAAAACCCTTCAATGGCTCCCCACAGCACTAAGGGTAAGGTAATATTGTTCAGCCTGGTACTTAAGATCCCCCCCTTTTTTTTGTCTCCGGCTTCATGTCTCCACACACCCCCACTTACATCCTCCAGCCTAGCCATACTGACTCACCTGGTCAATTACACTAGTATGCTAAACCCTCCTCGCCTGCAAGCCTTCTCCACGCTCTTTCCTCTATCTGTAATTATCTTCCACTCCATTTTTCATCTTGATGTAATTTAGTCTTCAGATTGTCTTTTTTGAGATACCTTCTTTCATATCATTAAAATGGAGTTTGGTGCCCTTCTTACGTACCCTTGTAACATCCTGAACTACGTATTACACCATAGCATTATTCATTATATTATAATTGTCTCTTCTCTTGTGTGTCTCCCCACTAGACCAATATCCTTGATGGGAGAACTGTATCAGATCCTGATATTCCCCATGTCTAGTACAATTCTAAGAACCACTTAGTATAAAAACACACTGAATGAAAGAAAATGAGTAATAGGTATATATAGGGCAACTAAAACTTTGGATAAGGATGCATACAGGGAGACTGTAGAGAGAAAAGGAAATCCAAAGGAAGAACTCTGAAGAATACTAACATTTAAAGATGAGAAAAGAAAGAACTCAAAAGAGACCACGAAAAGGTACCAGACTAGGAGAAAAACAGGAAGTGTTGTGTCACAAAAACCCAGAAAAGGAACAATGTTTGCCTATGTCTTAGCATCCAGCACAACGCCTGGCATATAGCTGATGCCATAATTGCCTTAATTTGTTGAATTTAAATAAAGGAAATAATATTTTAATCATGATGTTGTGAGAGTGTTAAATGTTGCAGAAAAGTCAAGTGAAATAAGGACTAAATTTTATTTATTGGTGAACTTGGTGGCAATAATTTTAAGAGCATGTAGGCGGAAATCAGATGAAAAAGAACTAAATACAGGAGGTTACAGGGCAGTGAGCAAGTGAAGCAAGCTAAACAACTTCCCAGGACACAGCAGCACATTTGGAGGGGAATCATAATGAGAGATGAACATGTTTTTGTTTGTTTGTTTTTTTTAATTTTTTTTTTAACCTTTATTTATTTTTGAGAGACAGAGACAGAGCATGAGCAGGGGAAGGGCAGAGAGAGAGAAGGAGACACAGAATCTGAAGCAGACTTCAGGCTCTGAGCAAGCTGTCAGCACAGAGCCCGATGTGGGGCTCAAACCCACAAACCATGAGATCATGACCTGAGCTGAAGTCGGATGCCCAACCGACTGAGCCACCCAGTCGCTCCGAGAGATGAACATGTTTTAATGCATGAATGGAAAATATGAGTAGGAAAAGAGATTGAAAATATGAAAAGGGAAATGACATGAGGATTATGGTTCCCACCCCCAAAAAGGCAAGACAGTTCCAAATACGATGAAGCCTATTTCTTCCACTGGAAAAACAAACAAACAAAAAAACAAAAACAAAAACAAGGAGGAAAGACATTTAGTCTGAAGGCAGAGGACATGAAATTATGGGAGTATCTTCTTGATGGCTTCATTTTCTGTATGAAGATGCTATTATCTGCTAAGAGTGAAAGGAAAGGTAGTCAAGGAGAGGGATTAAGAAGAAAAGAGATGATCTAAAATAACTGCCGTAGACAGAGGATTTGACAAGAGAAACAGAGAAATCATGTAAGCCAACAAAAAGGGGCTAGTGTTGTTTTAGTGGCATGGGTTCCTGTGATTCCTCAAAAAAGCTCAATAGGCAGTTTGGAGGGGAAAAGCGGAGACAGTGGAACTGATCACAGGTTACTTTGATCTCAACTGGGTGCTGGGAGGACAAGGGAAGAGAGGAATGGCAAGAAAGCAGTTAAAGGGTGAGCAAGGGTCTAGGTCCCTTAGGGAAGGAAATTAAGACAAGGAACCAATGAAAGGGAAATAGAGAATCAGAGAGCCTGGCAGTCTCAAACATGTCAGAGTGTAGGAATAAAAAAGTGAATGATCCGGAAAGAAAGCTGGAGACAGGTTTAATTTTAAAATGTTTAAATTTAAAATTTATCTGGAAGAATAAAGAATACTCAGGAAAATTCTTCCAAAAATGTTAATAATCAGAACCTTCTATTAATTGCATCAGCAGAGTGATGGTTCAAAACCAGATCTCAGAAATACATCTAAGTCGAAGTGAGAATCTGAGAGCTGATACAGGGGAATTTCAAACCAGTGAAGAAAGAAAAGTGTTTAATAAATGAGGTTAGCGGCTGGCTAGCCATTTGGAGATAGATAAAAATGGATCCAGACCTCTCCCTTTATACCAATGTAAATTTAAAAAAAAAAAATCCAAAATTTAATGTAAACTAATTAAAGCATATAATAAAGATTTCATAGCTGTAGCAGTTTCAGGTAAAGAAAAGATTCGGCGGCATGTGAGGAGCGAAAATGGAGTGAAAAAAAAGTGCACTGTCATGGAGAAAAAACTCTCAGCCTAGGACTACTGTAAGAGGTATCTAAGTCCCAAAGATGCCATAACCAACAAAGTTAATCTACTCAAAAATAAATAACAAAAATGACTGTCTCTATTTTGAAATGCACCATGTTTCTAAAAGTGAGAAATCCCAAACCCAAACCGCTAAGTCCTGCCTCAGTCGGATACTTGGGGTTGGATCATACATGTTCCCCGACAGGGTCCACATGCACTTTGGGATTTAAAACATGATGGTATGCATTGCAGGGATTTCCTCTTCAGACTCTGAATTTAGTGACTAAGTCCTTAATTACTGTCATTGCTGATTTAAAATTTTATGTAGATAAATTTTAAACGAATCTGATCAATTTCCTTAACTTGTGGACTTCCACTTACAAACTTGCCTCTGGAGTTATTTTTACCTCCTACATTCAGTTTAGTATCATTATTTCAATGCAATAATAATTCTCTTGACACTAAGGAATTGATAGCAGTGATAATGATACATCCCTGGTACCCATCAACTTGGTTTTGGTTTGTTATTTTAATTATATAGCATATATCTGAATCTCATTAGATAATCCTTAAACTTAGTAACTTTGTTACCATCCTCCAATAGACCATTACCTCTTCTTGCTCTTCTTCATCATACTCCTCTTGTTCTGCAGCATCATCATCCTCATCATCATCACCTTCTTTATTTTTCTCTTTGCTTCCTTCTTTCTCTTCATTTTCCTCATCTGATTTTTCACCATCACCTCTCTTTTCCAATTCCTGGTATAAATGAACTTCATTAATTAAAAAAATTTTTATTTTATTTTTTTCTGAGAGAGAGAGAGAGGGAGACAGAGAAGGAGAGCACATGGGTAGGGGAGGGGCAGAGGGAAAGGATCCAAAGTGGGCTCTGTGCTCATAGGCTGACAGCAGCAAGCCCGATGTGGGGCTCGAGCTCATGAACTGTGAGTTCACGACCTGAGCGGAAGTTGGATGCCCAACCAACTGAGCCAGCTAGGCGCCCCTGAACTTCATTAACTTAAATGGAATTCACTAGACTTTAACCTCCCTGCTTAGCTCAGGAGAATATAGTTAACCTATCATCTTATTCTAAAACTCCAGGCCACCACCTAGGAAACTGTGAGTTCACTCAAGAAAGGAGGAACTCTTGGGGTGCCCAGGTGGTTCAGTCAGTTAAGCGTCCGACTTCGGCTCGGGTCATGACCTCACAGTTTGTGAGTTCGAGCCCCACATCAGGCTCTGTGCTGACAACTCGGAGCCTGGAGCCTGCTTCAGATTCTGTGTCTTCCCCCTCTCTATATTCCTCCCCTGCTTATGCTCTGTGTCTATCTCTTAATATAAACATTTTTAAAAAATTAAAAAAAAAAAGGAGGGACTCTCTGTCTTGTCATTACACTAGCATTTACTTTGTTTTTGTTAGTTCATAACTAGATCTCAGGTGTTGCTAGGGTATCAGCTCTAATGCACAATGCTTTGTTTTTATGATTTCCTTCCTACCTCCTTCTAAAATACTGAGTTGATTCAGTTTATGGAGAGACACTTTCAGGATGTTATTCTCTTATCCTTCCAACATGAAAGGAGAAAAGAGAATATAATGATAACATTTCAAAATGCCTGTTTAATTTATTTTGAGAGAGAAGGGGCAGAGAGAGAGGGAGAGAGAATTCCAAGCAGACTCCGCACCAGCAGCACAGTGCCCAATGCAGGTCTCGAACTCACCAACTGTGAGATCATGACCTGAGCCAAAGCAAAATCAAGAGTCAAATGCTTAACTGACTGAGCCACCCAGGTGCCCTTTATTTATTTATTTTTAAAGTAAACTTTATTCTCAACCTGGAGCTTGAACTCAGGACCCTGAGATCAAAAGTTGAATGCTCTCTGGGGTGCCTGGGTGGCTCAGTCGGTTAAGCGACTGACTTCAGCTCAGGTCATGATCTCCTGGTTCGTGAATTCGAGCCCTGCGAATATAAAATAGTGTTTATAGATCTTCTGAAGTGTCTGTAAATACATACACACATACCCACATATAATGATGCTATGTTGACATTAACATATGGAGTTTTTTCTTTTCTATTTTAATCACATTGCAGTAAAGAGGCCTACAACCCATGAATATTGTGTAGTTAAAAGAAAACTGTGCTATGTTTATTTAACTCTGTGAAAAGTATACACTATATCTGAAAAATCCTGCTATTAGCTATTATTTCACAATTAGATATACACTTATTCAAGCTAATTAAGGAAAATATTTTTCAAATATAGAATTCATTCAGTGCTGTGTATGACTAGGAAGTCTTTATTTCCATTACTGCCACCTCAGATATCTTTAAATAAATAACAACTTTATTTCTACCACGTAGATCTAAATCAGACCCATAAAATACTTAAATCGGTGAACTATTGCAGATAACTGCAATTTAAAAAAATGATCTCAGAGCCACACACATTCTCCCACTACTTTATTCTTTTTGTGTTAAACTACTATTTTTGGTTTGTCTGCTTATTAGTCTCCACTTTCTCCTCTGTGAGATTTAACTATTTACCCCTACTATCTTACAGATTTGTTGTAAGAATAATGTGATTGACATAACATGAAAACACTTTGCAAACAGTTAACTTATAGAAAGGGAACAGTTCTTCTAGTTTAAATAATACATAGCTACCCTACAGAGAGGCCTTCCTGTAAATCAAACAAATACAAGCTCAAATATTAGTTTACTGCTGTCTGATTATTCACACATTAATCATGAGATCTGACTGTATGTTACTCCTTCTCCATCCACAGAAGCTTTTTTTTTTTAAGTATTTATTTATTTTGAGAGAGACAGCACGAGGATGGGAGGGGGAGAGAGAGAGGGAGAGACAATCCCAACCAGGCTCCATGCTGTCAGCACAGAATCCCATGTGGGGCTCAATCCCACGAACTGAGAGATCATGACCTGAGCCAAAACCAAGAGTCAGCCGCTTAACTGACTGAGCCACCCAGGCGCCCCCAAATAAATTTTATTATAATAAATTTGCAACTACTTTTGCTAAAGAAATGAAACAATAATAGAGTCATCCAGAAGCTAATTTTACTCTTTAACTCAGAGTTAATAAAGCTAACTCATTTAGATTTCTAGATTTAAAACTCTAATTTTAACAATGTGCAAAATGAAAAAGGTGTTTGTAGAAAACCTGGAAGCATCATTTGTTCTGATGAGACTACATTCAGATCAATCTTCCTTATAGCACATGTCATACGCAGTTTTGAGAAGATTTGACAACAGTCTGAATCTGTGTTCAGTTAATATAAGTTGGCAAGTTCTGCAACCTCATCCATCATTCTACCACAGTTAAACCTGACAGTTATCACTTTTCCTTCAATATCCTCCTGGCTTTATTTTCATACATGTTACCTCCAGCTCAAGTACTAGTTAAAAAATAAAATAACAAATATGAGTTTCTGTTACCACATAGCTATGCCAACTTGACCAAACAAGTAAAAGTTTTATTTATTTTTATTTTTTAATGTTTATTTTATTTTTGAGGGAGAGAGAGAGAGAGAGAGAGAGAACGTGTGCGAGCCAGTGGGGGAGGGGCAGAGAAGAGGGGGACAGAGGATCTGAAGCAGGCTCCATGCTGACAGCAGAGAACCTGATGTGGGGCTTAAACTCAGGAACTGTGAGATCATGACTTGAGCTGAAGTTGGACGCTTAACCAACTAAGCCATCCAGGTGCCCCAACAAGTAAAAGTTTTAAAGCCTTGACTTCCTCAATTGGTATAACCTCCATTGAGAGTGATCTGTCAATATTCATCCCTATTTTCTAATACACATAAGAATTGACCCAAGAAATGCACTTCAAGAAATCTACTTTACGTATGTATAATGACATACTTAATATGAATTCACTACAGCACTGTTTATAATAGCAAAACACTAGATGAAACATTAAGTCCATCAATTGGGTATTGGTTCAATAAACTATGGTTCATTCTTATAGGGTAGGCAAAAAAGGAGAAAAAAAAAAAGAATGAGGCAAGTCTATACAGACTGACACAGAATCATCTCCAATTGATTACAAGTAATAAAATGAAAATGCAGAAGAGTGTAACATGCTAACTTTTGTCTTTAAAACGAAAAAGAAAAAAATCTGTATTTGTTATACATAAAATATTTCTGAAAGATCTGTAAGAAACAGGGAATACTGATTGTCTACAAGGGGGGAACCGGATGGTTAGGCGCAAGAATGGGAGGAGAAATTTTCAGTTTATTAACCTTTTGGATACTTTCTCTTTTTTATTTTTGAAATATTAAAAACAATGAAGATATAAACTTAAGTTCTATAAGATGTACTTTTCTCTCAAAGCACTCAACATGAGACAGAAAAAAAGCATTAAAAAAGTACATATACAATAATAGGAAAAAACAATGAGAGGTTTTTAAAAGAAATACATTTCAGGGGGTGCCTGGGTGGCTCAGTCGGTTAAGAGTCTAACTCTTGACATTCGCTCAGGTCATGATCTTGCAGTTGTGAGACGAGCCCTAGGTCGATCTCTGCAGTAAGCATGGAGCCTGCATGAGATTCTCTCTCTCCCTCTCTGCCCCTTCCCTTTTTGTGCGTATGCACTCTGTCTCTGTCTTTCTCTCACAATAAATAAACTTAAAAAATAATTTAAAAATATTTTTAAAAAATACATTTTAGGTATATAACTCTTTTGTGTTTCTTTCCAATACATAATTCCAATGCCAGGGGAAAATAAGAATACACAGACATTCAAGGGGAAAATAGGATACATGGAAAAGGAAGTAGGCGACAGAAGGTAAGGTAAGTTGACAGGTAAGTGGTAATGAAGGACAGGATGGAGCCTCCTTATCTACCAGCCAACAATGTTCAAATCTTTCTAGTTACCCTGTGTGCTGGGATTGGTTGTGCCAAATCTAGGTACGATTAACAAGTGAGAGAAGGTGTAAAGAGTGAAGAAGGTGAAGGAGGCATGATACTTTTACAGCTTGCTCTTACAGTAAGAAGAAAACCTTACCTCGATTTTTTTCAATACATCTGCAGTATTAGTGAGTGACGCGCCTTTGCCCGTAGCCTTTGCTTTTTGGGATTTGGGGCCTGCTAAAGTAAAACCGCTGTTAACACATATTTCTATAACAGAAACTGTGTATTATATTTCATATGCTGTCTAGCATAGTGATATGTCCTACTGGGCAGTCATCCAATTTGCACACTGAATTTTCCAAAAGAATAACAAAATCAATCAGCATGCCTCCCCAATTTTCCATGATCAGGAGTCAACGATAATCACTTAATAGGAAGTTTTTTAAGACCGTAACCACATATCTTTTTACTAGTACTGAAAATCTGTACTGGCAATTAATGTTATTAAGCCCAAACTGCTAAAATGTTACTTCAGGAAGAAGCACCAGAGGACCAGTGAAAGAATCTCACAAATATATCATCTGCATTGGCTTCTTGGTCACTGATTGGTGTACTTTGTTTTAAGTAGGGCAATTTGACCAGGTTTGGAAAATAAAAAAACAAGTGCAGAATAAATAAATAAATAAATAACCATTTGTCAATGGTTAAGGAAATGAGAAAGAGGTTATATTCACACAACATAAGCATTATCTTTGGAATGAAGATTAAAATGGCTACCCTGAATATGCCCATTATATGAACCTGAAAAGTCAAAGCAGTATAAATGTTTTAATGGCATTGGGGTAATTTTTTTGAGCCATATAAAAAACATTGCATTTTGAAGCTATTGTAAAACTTCAGGGCATAGAGAATTATTTCACATATAGATCCTTCCAGTCAGTCACCAAGGCATTATGATATGCTACAAAATTGTCCCATTGTGATTGAAAGTATTATAGTCCTTTCCCCAAATCAAGCTAAATACCTAGAAATTGCTTGGCAACACAGGAAAATATAGCTCAGAAATATGTAATTTTGTTAAAGATTAACATTTAACTTATAAAAGAAGAAATTTCTAGATTGTGGTAGATGACCCATAACTGATGGAATTACAATTTACTGTGTTACATACCAAATTGCCCCTCAGGGAATCACTGAACTCAGAACCCCAAACATATTTATGTGAAGTTTCGTTCAAAAAAAGGTGATAGGTAGATTTAATCATGGGTAACTTTTTCTGTTCCCCTTGAGGGTAAAGACTGTTTAATTTGAACTGTAGCACATAAAATATAGTATCATATATGAACTAGATTTCAATATATATTATGATATCGAAATCAGAAAACATTAGCTAAGAATGTAATTTACTCACATAATGAAGTCTTTTTCTCTAAGAATCTTCTGTTGAATTATTTAAATTTCATAACACATAAGTCTGTTTAATGGGTATTATAGAACATGGTCAGGTAAATGAACTTATTAAAAACTACTGATTTCTTGACCAAGAAAGTCAGTTGCCAAAAGGCAACTAAGTATCTTTTGCTATTTATTAAACTGTTTTTACATAATAACTAATTCTTTTATGTACAACTGGGGGAGAAGTGTCAAATTTCCAAAATTTGTTAAAAGACTGTTTTAACCTCAAAACATTAACAGGCATTTTTCCCTCATCTTTGGCCAAATACATGCATATATTTGAATTTTTGTTTGTTTCTTTCAATATCTGCCAACAGCTGGTTCTTCAAGAAAAAAATTTTTCAGCCTTTGGCCCTTTGGGTACTATTTACTTTCATGTAAATCAGTAGAGGCCATCTTAACAAAAAGGAGAGTATAAGTTTACCAGGAATAAAACACAAAAATTATACAATATGCAAAAAAAAAAAAAAAAAAAGCTCAGAATGGAAACAAAGTTTTATGGTTGTTGTTTTGTTTTTTAACAAATGGAAATTCTGACACACTGGAAGTTTTAACTAATAATCAATGTGTATATAAAGTTCCAGGGATGAGTAGTCAGTGGGATATATTTGAAAAAATTAATTTTTCCAAATCAGATACATTCTTTTTGGCTCTTTAAAGTCTGCTACAAATTTACAATCCACTAGGACATGACCAGTATCATTAATGCACATGTTATTATATTGTAAAAATAATATATTTGCCCAATAAAAGCCAAAGGTATAAAAAAACACCAGATAAAACTATTATATCTCAATGTATAATATTTTGGTTTTTAAAAAAAAAATTTTTTTTAACATTTATTCATTTTTTGAGAGACATAGAAAGACAGAGCACAAGTCGGGGAGGGGCAGAGAGAGAAGGAGACACAGAATCCGAAGCAGGCTCCAGGCTCCAAGCTGTCAGCACAGAGCCTGACGCGGAGCTTGAACTCACAAATCATGATCATGACCTGAGCTGAAGTTGGACACTTAACCGACTGAGCCACCCGGGCGCCCCTATTTTGGGTTTTTAACATAATATTTTGTATTCAATCAAGCTAAATATTCTTATATACTGTAGCTTTGAAATGAAACAAAATAGAAATACTTCCACTTTAAATACATGTGTCAGAATTTACCAAATTATATATTCAAATATATGCATTTTATCATATGTCAATGATACCTCAATAAAGCTGTTAAAAAGGGGAGGGGGATCTCTTTCAGCAGACAGGAGATGAAGCAATACTTCCTAACTCATTCTGTGAGGCCAGCATTACCCTAATACCAAAACCAGACAAATATTATAAGTAAGGAAACAGAAGATCAATCTCTCATGAACATATAAGCAAAAATTTTCAACAAAACATTTACCACATCTAATCCCACAATGTATAGAAAGAATAATACATCACGACTAAGTAGGATTTATCTCAGGTATGTAAGGCTGGTTCAATCTTCCCAAATCAATTAACTTAATCCATCAAATTAACAGGCTAAAGAAAAAAAAAATCACATGATCGTATCAACAGATGCACAAAAAGCCTCTGACAAAATCAAACACCCATTCATAACGAAAAACCCTTAGTAAACAAAGAATAGAGGGAAACTTCCTAAACTTGATAAAGAATAGCCACCAAAAAAACGATAGCTACATCTAATGGTGAAAGGCTTGACGTCATACTTAAAGGTGAAAAGTTTAACACTTTCTCACTAAGATTAAGAACCAGGCAAGAAAGTTCCCTCTCACCACTGTTTTTCAACATTGTACTAGAAGTTCTTGCTAATGCCATCAGATAAGGAAAGGATATAAGAGGTAAACAGATTGGGAAGGAAGAAATAAAACTATCTTCGTGCACAGATGACATGATCATCTATGCAGAAAATCTGAAAGAATGAGACCAAAACTCTGGAAACTAATACGTGATTACAGCAGGGTTGCAGGATACAAGGGTAATACACAAAGGTCAATAGCCTTCTTATATACCAACAATGAACCAGTGGAATTTGAAATTAAAAATCTACTACTGTTTACATTAGCACCCCCAAAATGAAACACTTAGATAAAATCTAACAAAATAAGTACATAGTCTATATGAAGAAAACTATAAAACTCTGAAGAATGAAATCAAACATCTAAATAAATGGAGAGATATTACATGTTCACGGATAGTAAGATTCAATACTGTGAAGATGACAGTTCTTCCCACCTTCATCTATAGATTCAATGCAATCTCAATCAAAATCCTAGTAAGTTATTTTATAGTATCAACAAATTGTTTCTAACGTTTAAATGGAGAGGCAAAAGATCTAGAATAGGCATCGCAAAATTGAAGGAAAGAACAAGGTTGGAGGACTGACACTACCAGACTTTAAAACATACTCTAAAGCTCTGATAATCAAGACTTCCCGGTAAAGGTGAAAGAATATACAAAGGTCAATGGAATAGAATAGAGAGCCCAGAAATAGACCCACAAAAATATAGAAAAAGAAGCAAAGGCCATACAATGGAGAAAAGAGTCTTTTCAACAAATGATGCTGGAACAACTAAACTTCCACAAGCAAAAAAAAAGTGAATATAGGGGTGCCTGGGTGGCTCAGTCAGTTAAGTATCCAACTCTGGCTCAGGTCATGATCTCACAGTTTATGAGTTTGAGCCCTACATCAGGCTCTGTGCTGATAGCACAGAACCAGCTTTGGATCCAACTTTGGATCCTCTGTCTCCTTCTCTCTCTGCCTCCCCCTTTCTCTCTCAAAAATAAACAAACATTAAAAAACCTTACACTCTTCACAAAAATGAACTCAAAATGGATCACCACCTAAATACAAAACACAAAACTGTAAAATTCTAGATGACCTTGAGTTTGGTAATTACCTTTTAGATATAACACTAAAGCCATGATCTATGAAAGGAATAACTGATAAGGTGGACTTCATTAAAATTAAAAAATTCTGCTCTGCAAAAGATAATGTCAAGAAAATGAGAAGAAAAACCACAGACTGGGAGAAAATATTTGCAAAAGACGTATCTGATAAAGCACTATTTGAAATAATACAAAAAAATATTGGTCTCTCTTCCCGGTTCCTTGCACAGAACTCCTAAAACCCTTATAATTTCCTAAGTGATAAAAACACTAGAAGCATCTTTTGTTCTCATATTTAGTCTTTGACCTTAGTTCTGGCAGAGTTCCTAATCCCTTGAAATTTACTGCGTGATAGGAGTGTCTTTTGTTCTAAGGAGACAACTCTTGGGGGCTCCTAGACAGCTTCAGGATAAGGGCACAAGACAGATCAAACCATGATTAAAAGCCTGGAATTTTCAGCTCCATTCTCCATTCCCCTGGAGTGGAAAGGGACTTGAGACTGAGTTCATGATTGATCATACTTATGTGATGAAGCCTCTATAAAAATCCCCAAAGTATGGGCGTTTGAGGAGCTTCCAGGTTGGTAAACACATTCACATGCTGGGAAGGTGGGGCACCCCAGCTCCAGGGAGACAGAAAAGTTCCTGTGTTAGGAATCGTTCTAGACTTTACTTTATCTACCTTTTCATCTGACTGTTCATCTGTATCCACTATCATATCTTTATTAAATAATAAACCGGTAAACCTAAATGTTTCCTAGGGTTCTGTGAGCTGTTCTAGTAAATGAAATCCAAGTGGGAGGAGGGTCATAGGAACCCCTGATCTGTAGCCAAGTCGGATAGAAATTATGGGTAATCTGGGGAACCTACTACTTGTAATTGGCTTTTGAAGTGGGGAGCTGGACTGAGTCCTTAACATGTGGGGTCTGTGCTAATTACAGTTGATTTTGGAACTGAATTAAATTGTAAGACAGCCAGCTGGTGTTGCAGAGAACTGCTTGGTGTGGGGAAAAAAAATTCCATACACCTGGTGTCAGAAATTTTGTGAATATAGTAGTGGTAGGAGACTAAAGGAGATACAGCAGGAGTAAGCTTTTCTTATAGACTGTTATCCAAGACATACAAAGAACTCCTAAAACTTCACAATAAGAACACACAGACACACACCCACACAAAACATTAAAAAATGGGCCACAGACCTCTTTCCAAACAAGATATACAAATGGCAAATAAATACATTAAAGATACTCCACATCATAAGTCACCAGAGAAGTGCAAATTAAAATAGTAGTGAGATACTTACTATGCACCTATTAGAATGGCCAAAATCCAGAACACTACCACCAAATGCTAGCCAGGATATATAAAATCGGGAACTGTCATTGGTTGCTGGTGGGAATGCAACATGGTAGAGCAACTTTGGAAGACAGTTTGGTGGTTTCTTACAAAGCTAAGTATACTCTTACCATACAATCCAGCAATCATGCTCCCTGGTATTTACTCAAAGGAGTTGAAAACTTATGTCCACACAATAGTGGATGTTTATAGCAGCTTTATTCATAACCCCCAAATCTTGGAAGCCATCAAGATGCCTGTAGTAAGGAAATGCATAAACAAACTGTTGCATATCCAGACAATGCCATATTATTAAGCACTAACAAAAAATGAGCTGTGAAGCCATGAAAAGTCATGGAGGAAAATTAAGTGCTTATTATTAAGTAAAAGAAGTCAATCTGAAAAGACTACATACTGAATGCTTCCAACTATATGACATTTTGGAAACGGCAAAGCTATGAGGACAGTAAAAAGATCAGTGGTTGCCAGGGGTAAGGAGGAGAAAGAGATGAATAGGCAGAGCACAGAGAATTTTTAAGGCAGTGAAAGTACTCTGTATGATATTACAATGGTGCATGCATATCATTATACATTTGCCTTTACCCACAGAATGTACAATACCAAGAGTGAATCCTAATGTAAACTATGGACTCTGTGTAATAATGATATGTCAAGGTAGGATCCGTAATTGTAACAAATGTATCACTCTGGTGGGGGATATTAATAATGGGGGAGGCTATGCATGTATGGGGGCAGGAAGTATAAGGGAAACCTGCACTTACCTGCTCAATTTTGCTGTGAATCCAAAACTGCTCTAAAAAATGAAGTCTATTTCACTCAGATCAATGGAACAGAATAGAGAACCCAGATATGGACCCACAAAGTATGGCCAACTAATCTTTGACAAGGCAGGAAAGAATATCCAATGGAATAAAGACAGTCTTCTTCAGCAAATGGTGCTGGGAAAACTAGACAGCGACATGCAGAAAAATGAACCTGGACTACTTTCTTACACCATACACAAAAATAAACTCAAAATGGATGAAAGACCTAAAAAAACAGGAAGCCATCAAAATCCTCGAGGAGAAGGCAGGCAAAAACCTCTCTGATCTTGGCCACAGCAACTTTTTACTCAACATGTTTTTGGAGGCAAGGGAAACAAAAGCAAAAATGAACTATTGGGACCTCATCAAAATAAAAAGCTTCTGCACAGTGAAGGAAACAATCAGCAGAACTAAAAGGCAACCGACGGAATGGGACAAGGTATTTGCCAATGACATATCAGATAAAGGGTTAGTATCCAAAATCTATCAAGAACTTATCAAACTCAACACCCACAAAACAAGTAATCCAGTGAAGAAATGGGCAAAAGACATGAATAGACACTTCTCCAAAGAAGACATCTAGATGGTCAACTGACACATGAAAAAATGCTCAACATTACTCATCATCAGGGAAATACAAATCAAAACCACAATGAGATACTATCTCACACCTGTCAGACTGGCTAACATTAACAACTCCGGCAACAACAGATGTTGGCAAGGATGCGGAGAAAGAGGATCTCTTTTGCACTGCTGGTAGGAATGCAAACTGGTGCAGCTACTCTGGAAAACAGTATGGAGGTTCCTCAAAAAATTAAAATCGAACTACCCTACAACCCAGCAACTGCACTACTAGATATTTATCCAAAGGATAGAGGTATGCTGTTTCAAAGGGGCACATGCACCCCAATGTTTATAGTGGCACTATCAACAATAAAGTGTGGAAAGAGCATAAATGTCCATCAATGGATGAATGGATAAAGAAGATGTGGGTATATATATATATATATATATATATATATACAATGGAGTACTACTCAGCAATCAAAAAAGAATGAAATCTTGCCATTTGCAACTACCCGGATGGAACTAGAGGGTATTATGCTAAGCGAAATTAGAGAAAGACAAATATCATATGACCTCACTCATATGAGGACTTTAAGATACAAAACAGATAAACATAAGGGAAGGGAAGCAAAAATAATATAAAAACAGGGAGGGGGACCAAACATAAGAGACTCTTAAATATGGAGAACAAACAGAGGGTTGCGGGAGGGAGGATGTGCTAAATCATGGGTAAGGGGCATTAAGGAATCTACTCCTGAAAGCATTGTCACACTATATGCTAACTAACTTGGATGCAAATTAAAAAAAATAAATTAAATAAAATGGTAAAAAAAAAAATGAAGTCTATTTAAAAAGCAAAATGCAAAATACCAGGCCTAAAAAAAAAAGAGAGGGGTAAGGGAGGAAATCTCTTCTCTTAATTGCTAGCCCTATTGTTATTAACCTGTCTGGCTACTTCACTTTTTCTCTCTTTATTCTTTTTTATAAATTTTCCAAATGTTTATTTATTTATTTATTTTCAATTTTTTTCTAATGTTTATTTATTTACTTTTGAGAGAGAGAGAGAGACAGAGCGCAAACGCAGGGGAGGGACAGTGAGAGCTGTCAGCACAGAGCCAGATATGGGGTTGAACTCACGAACTGTGAGATCATGACCTAAGCTGAAGTCAGACCCTTAACGGTCTGAGCTACCCAGGTGCCCCTCTGTTTATTTATTTTTGAGAGAGAGAGAGAGACAGAGAGAGAGACAGACAGAGAGACAGAGAGAGAGTCAGCAGGAGAAGGGCAAAGTGAGAGGGAGACAGATCTGAAGTAAGCTCCAGGCTTTGAGCTGTCAGTACAGAGCCTGACACGAGACTCGAACCCACGGACTGTGATATCATGATCTGAGTTGAAGTCAAGACACTTAACTGACTGAGTCACCCAGGCACCTTTCTTTCTTCCTTTCTTTCTTTCTTTCTTTCTTTCTTTCTTTCTTTCTTTCTTTCTTTCTTTCTTTCTCTTTCTTTCTTTCTTTCTTTCCTTCCTTTCCTTCCTTCCTTTCCTTCCTTCCTTTCCTTCCTTCCTTCCTTCCTTCCTTCCTTCCTTCCTTCCTTCCTTCCTTTCCTCCCTCCCTCCCTCCCTCTTTCTTTCTTTCTTTCTTTCTTTCTTTCTTTCTTTCTTTCTTTCTTTCTTTCTTTCTTTCTTTCTTTCTTTCTTTCATGTTTATTTATTTTTGAGAGAGAGAGACAGAGAATCCCAAGCAGGCTCTGCGCTATCAGCACAGAGCTAAACGGGGCTTGAACTCAAGAACCATGAGATTATGACCAAGTATCAAGAGCTGGACATTCAACTGACTGAGCCATCCAGGCACCTCATTTCTTTAGTCTTCATATCCAAATTTCCCAAACATTCATCTATGCTTGCTGTCCCTTTTTCCTAAATTCCCATTTACTGTTTAATCCATTCCAATCTGAATTCCATGCTTACAAATCTTTTAAAAAGCTCTCGCTGAGGGCAACAATGATCAATAAGTCAAAAATTAGTTTACATTTTCCAATCTGTATCTTACTTGACCTCATAGCAATTTTGTTTAACCTCCTTTAACACTGTTGATCACCATTTGAAATGGTCTGTACTTCTTGCATACTCTTGCTTCTGTGACTCCACTCTCTTCTGGTTCTCCTCTCTCCCTCCCCACCCCTTCTCCTTCCATCTCCTTTCTTTGCTGATTCAACCTCCTCTACCAGCCCATTAAATTTTGGCAGTCCTCCAAGTTTAGGCTTAGGACCTCATTTCTTCTAATTCTCTAATTTCAGCCTAGATAATCTCACCCTTCCTCACAGTTTCAATTATAGCACCTATGCTGATCCCTATCATCTCCATTTTGAAGTCCATCCCCCTGTATCCAACAACATGCTCAACATTTCTATTTGTATATTTCAAAGGAAACTTAAAGACCACTTCTAAACTGTAACTCATGATTTCCCCCCACAAACCTGGTGTTTCTCGGATGTTCTTCTGCCAATTCCATCTTAGTAAATTTACTCATGCAATCCGGGCTCCAATTACATTTCTTCGAAGAAACTTCCTTGACCTCCCACTGAGGACAGTGTGTTTTTATTTAATGTTTTTACTCCATTTGACTGTAAGCCCCATTAAGGCAAGGACTATTCCCACTTTGCTCACTGTTTCATTTCTTTTAGCACAGTGTCTGGCAACAGTAGATTCTCAACAACTATTCACTCAGCGGAATTATGAAAGAACACCACACTGGAAATTTTCACTTTGGTATTTTGTGTGCCACATAAAGTTCTAATCTACCAGTTCCCAAATTTTACCAGTTCCAAATATATGAGTTAAAAACTTAGAATATAGATGGTATAACCATCAAATGCATTTATATGCAAAATTTCAAATTTTCAAAAGTAAAATGTCTACAATAATTGAAAAGTCTTCTCTAGCACATCAAAATTCCATACTTAAAGAACGGAAAAACTAAACAAAGTATCAAAACAAGGCAAAAAACCAACAACAGAAAGTTTTAACACAATAGTCAAAATGTCAAACATATTTTAAGAAAAAGCATTCAGAATGCTGAGTGTAACTTCAGATTGAGAATTCATTCCATAATTAGAATTTGAGCAATAACCTTTTATTACCTGGATTATTACATTAGTCAATGTACCTTTTTTGCACTTTTTCCTTGGCATCATTTCTCTTGGGAGTCTTCTCCAATCTGCATGTACAAAAGAAAAAAAAAATACAACAGTTGCAGTTTCCTCTAGGAATTAGTGGCACTGGATATGACTATTTAAAGGGACATGACAGTTGGTTAATCAGTGAAAATAAAATTTCTTAATATCTGACTGTACAGATTTAGCCTAGGTGATATATTTTCTCCTATGAAAAAAAAAAGAGTTCATTAAAAAGAACTTTGGTGGCTCCCAGCTGGCTCATTTGGAAGAGCATGAGACTCTTTATTTCAGGGTCATGAGTTCAAGCTCCACTTTGAGTGTAAAGAGTATTAAAAAAAAAATAAACATTAAAAAAAAAACTTTGAAATAGTGCTATAAAATTTCTACAACTTTCTGTCAATAGTTATATAGTATTTATCTAATCAATTTTAAATATGGAAATTTTCATAACAAGAAAAATAACGTAGAAAAATTTTGTTAATCATGACATACTGTTGAATAAGAAAAAGTTTCTCAGATAGTAAGTACAGGGGCGCCTGTGTGGTTTGGTTGGTTAGGCCTCTGACTCTTGGTTTTGGCTCAGGTCATGATCTCCATGATCTCATGATCTCATGAGATTGAGCCCCACATCGGACTCTGCGTTGACAGCATGGAGACTGCCAGGGATTCTCTCCATCCCTCTCCCATCCCCAGTCTCAAAATTAATAAATAAATACTTAAAATAAAATAAGACATTCATATAGAATCCCAGTAAAAAATAAACCTAACATATAAATATTTTCATATATTTAATTTTTGTGCAGAGAAAGCTCTAGGTTGGGAACAAAATATTATAGTAATTCTTTATGGGTGTTAGGATTATAGCTGCTTTTCTTATTTATTATTTATGTATTATTTGACCATGCTGTATTTTGTAAGTTTTCTATAGTTGATACGTGTTTCTTGCGTAATAAGGAATTTTTTTTTAAAGTTAAAATATATGACCACAATCCCAACACATGAAAATTAAGCAATTCTAATAATTAACCCAAAACTTTATAATTAAAAATAAAAACAGCCATGGAAAAGTAAATTCACTCTAATAAATAATTTTGACTGCAGGAGGTAAAGAATTTCTCTAATTTATCACTTTCTTTTAATTTTTTTAAATGTTTTATTTTGAGAGAGAGAGAGTGGTGTGCACATGTGTGTGTGTGAGTGCAAACAGGGCAGGGGCAGAGAGAAACAGAGACAGAGGATACAAAGTCAGGGCTCTGCACTGACAACAGAGACCCTGATGCAGGACTCAAACTCATGAACCACGAGATCATGACTGAGCTGAAGTCAGGTGCTTAACAAACAGAGCCACCTAGCTGCCCCACTTTCTTTTAATTTTTAAGCATAGAGTTAATCAGAAAAATGAAGCAACATAAAAATGGATTAAAAAATACTGCCTACTAAAAACAAACAAAAAAACAACAACCTCAGGGTATTTTGGAGAAAGCATTTATAACTCAAGCCATTTTACCTGAATTAATAAATTTTGCTTTGAATATATTTCTGCTTTTATAAATGACTCATAGGTGATCACGAAAAAGTAGGTAAAGAGAATCCTTTAAGGAGATGAATATGATGTGGAAGATGGGAGAGATCTGCTATAGGAGACAGGAGAGTGTTCAAGGGGAATCCAACCTTAACAATGATGCACACTGAAAAGACCAGTATTACTCGTGAAAGCAACAATTCTGTAAATGCCATTTATATTCTTACCAAAGGCAGTTACCACAACAACAAGGACAGAGATGTCAAAGGGACGTGAGTTAAAATGAGAAGGCCCAGGTTCTAGAAGTATTGTCCCAGTCACCCTGATAAGTCACTTCATTTTTATGGCAATTACTTTTTTGTCTGCAAAATGAATAAGCTGGATGAAATCTCTCCAGCCTCTTCTACTTTGCCTGTGTCCAAGGAAAATCTGTGAATGTTGAAAAAATCTCTCTTAGGTATGGTTCTGTTGAAAAAGCTTCTTAGCAAATAAAAATAGTCTATATTTGCTTGAAAGGAAGGTCCATGAGCTTGGCTTCAATACTGTCTGCCTGGATTTGTTTTCTCCTCTAAAGCTGAAATCACTCACAAACATGGAAGTATAATTGGTACTGTAGATTAAAATGGTGATTGTGGAAAATGAAGTGGAAAGCCCAAATGCATTTGGCAAGTCCTATTTTATAAAAAAATATTTTAAGAACTTCAAAAACATTTCAACTCTTCCTTGTTATGGTATAAAAATCTTTCATCCTAGTTTTCAAAAGATATATATTAGTAATTAATTATAGGAAAAGAGCCAAACTATTTTCCTACAGTGAAAATTCCTAGGGTAAAAATAGAAAATTTTCCCTAAAAAAATAGGGGGTAGGGAGATAAGCTTTAAAAATTATTTTAACATTTTCAGTTTTATAATTACCTGGTATCCACTCCTCTTTGTATACCTTCATATATCTTTTACTGTATCTTTCAATATCTAGAAAAAAAATTAAAAGTGTTCATTAGAAAACTGCAGAATAAGCCTGCATTTAAGCCATTCCTTTAAAATAACTGAAAACACCAGGTAGCATCTTTTATTTCACACACAGTTTCCTATATTTGTGCCTAAAGTGTTTCTGAACACCTACTGGAAAGTTCAATTAGTATCACACGTTTAAGGAAGTGGCAAGAAGCAGCTGGGTATGAATGGCTGGGGGCGAGCAGAAACCCTAAGCATGTTTTTTAGAATCAGACAACCTGACTCGTTTCTGAAAATATTCACAAAAGCCCAAAGCCAGGTCAGAAAGCCACTTAAATACCAGGAAAGAAAGTCACTTGGCATCTTCTATTTTCTTCTTGTGACACTGACCTCCAGCTCCCAGTCTTTAAATCTTGTTTAACTGGGATGTATTAACTACCTAAGTGGAGATAGAGAGCTGTTTGCTCACCTCCAGTGCTTGATACATACATTAATACACAGTTAGGCTTCTCAGTGAGCTACTTTTCACAATCCATTGAGGAGCAGAATGGGGAAAAGGGTAGGAGTACGTAGGGTTGGACTTGAGCAAGCCAAAAGCCTTCCATGTCAATTGCTGACAACTCTGCAGGGACCTCCTAGGCTTGCCCAAAATGGGAGAGCCATAGCTGTGGCTCTTGTTTCTGCTTTGCCCACTATGCTGCAAGAAACTCCCTCAATGAGGGCCCAAACCCTTTCCTAGCAGCGTAAGTTGGTATCATGCCACAGCTTGAAACCATAGTTGGCAGTGTAAGTGACAGCATCATGCCATAGCTTGAAACCATGGTTCATCATAAAATGTGGTTTTAGGAGTACAGCCATGAAAAAGGGAAGTTAAACCAAAAGATGAAAACATAAAAAGCAAGGCCCAAGTATGTACTTTTTCTTCCATGTTAAGAAAATGATCCCAAATAACAGCAAAACCATGGTGTTAGACAAAGATAACCAAAATAAATAGTAGATCAGAGAGACCAAGAGACCAAGCTTTTCTAGGTATTTAACTGTTTTGACTTCAATCTTGCTCTTAAGCTTTTCACCTGTAAAGAGAAGTCAGCACAAATTCCCAGCATTCGCATTTAAAAATTTTCTCCACAACAGATTGCATATTTTAGATAAATTTAACCTTTAGTAGTAAACTTCTAGAAGAATGAGTGATATTGAAAAACAACTACTGAAACCCAGTTAAAAAGAGGCAAAGGATTTGAACTGGCATTTCTGCAAAGATATGCGTGGAAAAAAAGCACATGATAAGATGTTCGACATCATTGGTTGTTTGGGAAATTCAAATCAAAACCGCAATGAGACAGCACTTAATACCCAGTAGGATGGCTACAACCAAAAAGGCAATGACAAGTGCTAGCAAGGATGTGGAGGAACTGGAATCCTCATATAACATTAGTGACGTAAAATACTGCAAGAACTTTGGAAAATAGTTTGACAGTTCCTCAAAATGTTAAATACAGTTATCCTAGATATACACCCAGTAGAAATAACATGTGTCCACCCAGTAGAAAATACATGAATGTTCAAAGCAGCATTACTCATGATAGCTCCAAAGTGGAACTGACCCACATGTCAATCAACTGGTTGCTGGGTAAACAAAATGTGGTATATACAACCAATGGAGTATTATTCAGCCATAGAAAGGAATGAAGACTGCAGTACCACAGGTGAACCATGAAAACATTATGCTAAGTTAAAGAAGGCAGTCACAAAAGTCACATTTTATGATTCCATTTCTTTCAAAGATGTTACCTTTAAGTAATCTCTACACCCAATGTGGGGCTTGAATTTATAGTCCCAAGATCAAGAGTTGCCTGCTTCACCAACCGAGCCAACCAGGGGTCCTTATTATTCCATTTATATGAAATATCCAGAACAGACAAAACACTACAAAGCAGATTAGTAGCTGCCATGGGCTAGAGACAGGAGAGAATAGAAGCCTATACTAGTGGGTATAGCGTTTCTTTTCAGAATGATGAAAAGGTTCTAAAAATTAGACAGTACTGTTGACTGTACAATTCTGTAACTACACTAAAAGCCACTGAATTGTATACTTTAAAAAGTATATTTTTATATATGTGAATTTTATCTCAATAAAACTGTTATTTAAAAAGAAAGAAAATTATTACAAGTTTTAAAAAGAACTTAAGTACAGTAAACTCAAATTTATGTTCCATTATTTCCCTCGTTTTGAAGGCCATTTTTTTTTTCTTAGAGTGTATGAGCAGGGGAGAAGGGCAGACGGAGAATTTTTTAACTTTATTTATTTTGAGAGAGAGAGAGAGTGAGCAGGGGAGTGGCAGAGAGAGAGAGACAGAGAGACAGAGAGACAGAGAGACAGAGAGGAAGAGAGATAGAAAATCCCAAGCAGGCTCCATGCTGTCAGCACAGAGCCCGATATGGGGCTCGATCTCGCAAATGGTGAGATCATGACCTAAGCTGAAATCAAGAGTTGGTTGGATAAAGAAATTGTGGTTTATATACACAATGGAGTACTACAGGGCAATGAGAAAGAATTAAATATGGCCCTTTGTAGCAACGTGGATGGAACTGCAGAGTGTGATGCTAAGTGAAATAAGCCATACAGAGAAAGACAGATACCATATGTGTTCATTCTTATGTGGATCCTGAGAAACTTAACAGGAACCCATGGGGAAGGGGAAGGGAAAAAAAAAAAAAAGAGGTTAGAGTGGGAGAGAGCCAAAGCATAAGAGACTCTTAAAAACTGAGAACAAACTGAGGGTTGATGGGGAGTGGGAGGGAGGGGAGGGTAGGTGATGGGTATTGAAGAGGGCATCTTTTGGGATGAGCACTGGGTGTTGTATGGAAACCAATTTGACAATAAATTTCATATATTAAAAAAATGAAAAATACATAAAAAATAAATAAAAATTGAATTACTTAAAAAAAAAAAAAAAAAAAAAGAGTTGGTTGCCTAACTGACTGAGCCACCTGTGTGCCCCAAGAGAGAGAATCTTAAGTAGACTTAAGCCTGATGCAGGGCTCAATCCTATGACCCTGGGATCATGACCTCAGCTAAAATCAAGTATCAGATGCTCAACCAACTGAATCACTCAGGTGCCCCAGCAAGTCTTTTGAATGCTGTTAACTGTGCATCAACTGTGCATTTTAGGAACACATGTACATTTTTCATGTACAACCTTTGAATATATGCATTTCATATATCCTGATTCCAGATTTTAAATACATTTTATTAATAAGTTCTAACTTCTTACTTCTGATTCTTCTCACATTTGCACCATCCAAATGATTCTAGATTAGAAATACATTCTAATAGGTTCCAGAATTGTAAGAAGTGCAATTCTTCTTACACTTTCATCATCAAAATACAGTACTTTAAAAAGCTTTGATAGCTCACATTTGTAATGAAGTGAGAATGGCCCAGCCATCTTCTTTGGTCTATAATTGTAAAACATTTTCATTATTAAATTTATAATTACTAATTAACATGATCAATCCAACAAACCGTTTCATTCCTACACAACCTATTGCCTTTCGATCATCTTTGTCTTTGCCTTCAGCATGTGTCCAGTCACAAACTACACCAAATAACTTTTGGTACATCAATATAAAAAAAGAAAAATATCATCACATGTCATTTTAACGGACTAGATGGTCCAGGTTCTTATCACAAAATAGTATGTAACGAGGTGCTTTTTAAGAAGAATACCATATTTCCTTTTTATTCTTAGAGATAGATTGTTTACCCACTGACTCTTGAGTTTGAGAAGATTCATCTAGAATGTTGTCAGATGAAGACTCAGTTTGAGATTTTACTTATACAACGATTTCATGATCATCGTTGGCGCCCAAGGAATTACTGCCTCTACATTCATCTTTTTTGTCTAGTGATTGTGTCACATCTTCCCCTGTCAATTTTCTTCTCTGCACCATTATGGGCAGAAAATGAACAATTCTGAATTCTCAATTGCATTTTATGAAAGCTAAAACAAAAACAAAACAACCACAAAGACAAGAGTCTCTCTAGACTTCTTTTCTTTTTATATCTTCTTAAACATTACTATAATACTTTGGGCAACACAATAGAAACACGGAAGGATAATGCGACAGTGCTGACTTATTTCAATGCTGTACCATCCTTCCGTGCAACTTCACCATTTTTCCATTTTGTTTCTGATGTTTTAGTCTCTTTTTCCCAGGGTAGTGGGGGATAACTGATGAGTAATGATGAAAGAATATCTGTGCTGATAAAACAGCAAAATGTTTACAGATGAAGGAAAAGTGAAATCACTAAGATTCCAAAACGTATTTAAATTTATAAAAGGATCCAATGAGCTGATATGGTAATGCTCAGATAAAATGAGTTTTGTTTTTTTTTTTTAAATAAATTCTCTTTGTTTTTTAGAAGATCTCTATTAAAAAATAAAAGTTATGGGGGCGCCTGGGTGGATCAGTTGGTTAAGTGACTGACTCTTGATTTCAGCTCAGGTCATGATCTCACAGTTTGTGGGTTCGAGCCCTGAGCTGGGTTCCACACAGAGCATGGAGCCTGCTTGGTATTCTCTCTCTTTCTCTTTCTCTCTCTTTCTCACTCTCTCTCTCTCTCTGCCCCACCTCTGCTCATGATCTCTTGCTCACTCTCTTTCAAAATAAACAAATAAACTTAAAAAAAATTAAAGTTATGAATATCACTGCTCAAAAATAAACTCCAGCAGTGCCTGAGTGGCTCAGTTGGTCAAGCATCTGACTCTGGATTTTGGTTCAGGTCATGATCTTGCAGTTCATGGGTTCGAGCCCCACATTGGGCTCTGCACTGGCAGCATAGAGCCTGCTTGGGATTCTCTTTCTGCCTCTCCCTTGCTCACTTTCTTTCTCTCTCTCAAAATAAATAAACATTACAAGAAAATCAAAAATCAAAATAGGGGTCTCATGGACCCTGATGGCACATTGACAGTTAACAAAAACCAAACTCCATTTATTCAACAGCAGATCTTGTGGCCATATTGCAGGTAAATGTTATGATTTCCATTAAGCTTTTGAAGTTCTAAAAATGGCTTACAGAATGATCGCCACTGTCACTCCTGTTTCTACCTCAGAGGACCCCAGTAATGCAGGAACCCGAGCTGGGAACAATTGGATCAGATGCTCTCTATATATCCTTGCAGCTACAATTCATTAAAATAATAATATTGGTGTTTTTCTTTTATTACAAAAATAAAAGAAAATACCAATCATTTCTATAATTCTACCTGAAAGCATTATAAACAAATTGTGAAAACATCACGATAAGATATATTTTTATTCTATGTCCTCAGTTCTTTGTGATCTCAATGCCCTGAGCCACTAGCCACAAGGTTATCAGGAAACCCAGAGATCTCCTACCCTCATTTAGTTCTTTACATTAATTCCTAAGTCTCTCTTTCTTAAAGCATATAGGTGATGAGTGATGGGAGAAGGCTGATAAAGGTACTGTGATAGAACACCATCCAGAATGTAGCTTCCTCTGACAGACGCATACTGCTGTTCAGTCTGGCCAATTCTTTCTCATTTATGGTGTTCAGAGTACATAAACATTATGTGTGTGTATATATGTATATATGTGTATTTATTATATTAACCTATATTCATGCATATGTATGTATATATTTTAAAAAACATTTTCAACTGTAGTTTTTTAAAATACATTACATCAGAAAAGAAAGGTAAACATGAAGATTTTGAAGGAGAATATACTTGTATCAATTTGGAAAATCCTATAGAAGTGTTTTTTTCCAGAAAGAAACAGAAACGATTCCTTGTATTTTTAAATACGTTCTGTAGTCATCAAAGATAAAGAGCCTCTTAATCTAGGTACAAGCCAACCACTCCCAGAAACCAGCAATGAAATTGTGTTCCCTGTTTAAAAGACTCCCAGGTATGTTTTAATGATATGATATACTTGCAAATTAGACCTATGCTTTAATAATGACCACATTTAGTTAAGTCTGTTCCATACTCTAGAAAAAACAATAATTTTTAAAAGATTAAAGTATACCCTACACTATAATTTTTTCTAATAAGAATGTTTATTAGTTCATTTAATCTTTTTAAAAATCTTTACAATTAGAGCTTTAATTTCATTTTTGAACTCAGATAGATAAAAGCATGTAACATAATCATGAAAGTAAAAAAAATCTGCACTTTTGAGATAAAAATATACCTTTCTAAACCACTATATAAACTTCAAGCAGCTACGTTTGAAAAATAAATAAACTTGTCTAAAATGCTTCTTATAATTATAAGCACATGTAATATTACTATATAAGACTTTCTTTTTGACTCTTAGCCAGTTCTAAGTCTTTTAGAGAGGGAGAAAATGGAATGCATTTTTAATACTAATGGAATGAGATGATACTATATGAATTTCTCATGCTTTAATGATGTTGTTTTGGGAACTCAAGGATGATATTGATCTCTCTAATTTCAACATTCGAGGGCAGAAACTGAAAATCAATACAGACCTAATGTGCTAAATAACTACTCAGGAATGGGCTCTCTTCCTCTAAAACCATTTCCCACTCCCTCTCTGAGACTTTCAAGCCTTCTCCAATGGTAATTTCTCCTCTCTGTCCTTGGCATAACCAAGGAGTACACCCTTTATGTTTTCTTATGTACAAATCATAAGTCAAAAATATATTTATGGCTTCTAAAAGTTTTCACCAAAATATTAAATAATCATATTTAATTTTAAATACATTTTAAATTTAATATTAGATACAAAAAATTTATGTGTAAGGATAACCATTGCATTATATACACATATGAGCAAAAAACTAGAAAACACTTTAAATCTAACAGCAGAGAACTACGTACAATTAATAATGTTATATACAGATCATGGAATACCACATAATGATTAAAAATCTAATTTTCCAAGAATATTGAGGACATGTGAACATGCTAATAACATGCTATTGGGTAAAAAAGGAAGATGCAAAGAATCCAATTTTATAAAAACCATACACATGCAAAAGAAAAAAATCTAGAATGTATAATAAAATATTAATAGATCTCTAGCCATAAGCATTAGAGGTGATTTTTACTTTTTACTATTTCTGTTTTTTGTAATTTTCACCAAGCCTATGAAATTTCTATTAAAAGGTAATTTTAAAAATAAAATATCAGAAAGTTTAAAATACATTTTCTGTTGAATCAACAGAACTATGCTCTTTTATGGTAGTTGATAATTTCTGATGTAACTAAATCAATCAGCACCAAATTACTCTCTGTCTTGTACACAAACACTGTCTTGTCTGTACACATTCAACCACATAACCAAAGGGTCCAAACCCACCTTGTTTTTCTTCAGGTGTTTCTAAATAATAAGGCATCCTTTTCATAGTTTCTCTCAACTCCTGTTTCAATGCCAGCATGTATTCTTCGCCCTCTCCTGCTTTCAGTGGCACCGGTTTATAATCTGTATCCTGTTTAAAAGACAATGTGTGTGTATGTGTGTGTGCCTTTTTAATAAAATAAGTTTCTTAACATCCTTTTTGTCTATAATCTGGAAAATTTCATTTTTATTGAAAAACTACATTTCCCAGGTACTAAATTTTACAATCAACTGAAAAGACGTTGAGCTTTTGGAATCTATTTAACTTTTTAGCCTATTTCCTACTTTGCTCTCATTTTAGACAGTAGGAAAGATTCTTAATTTTCCTACTGACCACACCAAGTATTTTGTTATATAGTCTGTTGACTGTGATTACATGTTTTAGAAGTCAAGGCACCCAAATGAGAGTAACTGCTTTAGTCCCCTAGTAACCTCAATTAGTAGTGGTGGTATTGGTGGGAGAAGTAGCATTAAAAAAAAAAAAAAAAAAAAAAGATTAAAAGTAGCAGTTATCATGTACAAGTGGTTACTCTGACCAGGATGTCCTCATCACTCAACATCCACGATCCCACTTAAAGTATCATCAGTACTTCCCCTTTTACAGTAAATAAACTGAGACGTGAACAATCTATAAGCTCATAAACCATGTAAATGACAAAGCGGGAGTTTGAATCTACATCTTCAATTTTATAAAATTACACACATGCACACATAGGTATATATGTTCATGAAATACATATATTTATTAAAAAGTGGGGTCTCAGGGTATGTAGTAAAAGACATTTCTAAAAGAAAAAGACATTTCTGGTATCAGAACTACGTACAGGGTACATTTTCAAAATTTCACTCTGAGTTTATTCATTCATTCTACAGCTATTTATTGGGTGCTTACTATAAGCTAGACATGGCTAGACAATAAGAGATACCATGATGAACTGGTCAAACTTCTTGCCCTTAGGGAACTTACATACTAGAAGAGAAAAATACAAGAAATAAGTAAACAATGAGGAAATATGCAATTTGAGGTAGCGATAAGTGTCATAAAAAAAGTAAGGCTGGGTAGAACAAAGTGTGACTGACAGAATACACGGAGGTTGGAAGTAGTTGGTCTAGACAGGGTAAGCACAAAGGACCTCTCAGGAAATCACATCTGAGTACTGCTCCGGAAAAAATTAGGAAGTCATCATGCAGATTTGGGAATAGATGGCTTCAGCCACGGAAACTGGCAGAGGAAAAGGCCTGAGAGAACAAGAAGGCCATGATGGCTAAGAAGCGAGAAGGACAGTGGTAGCAAGAGTCAGAGAGACACCAGCAAGGCCATATCAAACACAGCCAGTTTGCCAGCAGCAAGGAATTTCAATTTTATTCCAACTATACAACAACACAGTATGTACTAATATTTCCAGTGTTTAGAAGTAACCTCACACATGGAGAAGAGTTGTTTTCAAGGAAATCAATGTATAAAGTGATTGACATAATGCACAAACGTGAGGTATCTGTCATTGTTCCAGGCTATACTAAATATCAGAAAGGCAAAATATCAAGAGCAAAAAGTAGAGACTCCCTGTGTAAGACATCTAGATCCCTAGATACATTTGTCCAGCGTCCTCTACTTACACAAATCATTCGACAAAAGACTTTTCCCTTCTGAAATACGGGAGAAACTGCTGGATCGAAGGGTATCTGGTCATTTATGAGTTTTTCATTTTTTATATTGCAGCACATACACATCTGGAAATGTAAGCTCAGGTTTCAAACTAAATGTAAAGTGAAAGCCTTAAATTAAACATTATGCCAATTAGGTTTACAGCATACTCATTAGATTTAAAAGCAACACTAAATGTAGCAGGAACAACTAGATTTTGAGAAACAGCAACAAAACTCAAACTGACTTTAATAAAATAGAGAAATAAGCAAAAACCAAAAACAGCTGAGTGGGGAATCAAAGGCAAAACGGTACACTAGGGAGCAAAATCAAATTCTGTAGATACAAGATGAGAAGAAAATCATTAAGTGAAAGTCTAGTAGACTGAGGACCACTAGGGAGCACTGTAAAACCTAACCTTTTAAAAATATTATTATTTTTGGGGGCGCCTGGGTGGCGCAGTCGGTTAAGCGTCCGACTTCAGCCAGGTCACGATCTCGCGGTCCGTGAGTTTGAGCCCCGCGTCAGGCTCTGGGCTGATGGCTCGGAGCCTGGAGCCTGTTTCCGATTCTGTGTCTCCCTCTCTCTCTGCCCCTCCCCCGTTCATGCTCTGTCTCTCTCTGTCCCAAAAAAAAATAAATAAAAAACGTTGAAAAAAAAAATTTAAAAAAAATAAAATAAAAATAAAATAAAATAAAAATATTATTATTTTTTTTTAATTTTTTTTTTTTCTTTAACGTTTATTTATTTTTGAGACAGAGAGCATGAACAGGGGAGGGGCAGAGAGAGACGGAGACACAGAATCTGAAACAGGCTCCAGGCTCTGAGCTGTCAGCACAGAGCCCGACGCGGGGCTCGAACTCATGGACTGTGAGATCATGACCTGAGCCGAAGTCGGATGCCCAACCGACCAAGCCACCCAGGCGCCCCTAAAAATATTATTTTGAGGGGCTGGGAGACATCATGATCTCACAGCTCGTGCAGTCGAGCCCCACGTCACACTCTGCTAACAGCACAGAGTCTGCTTGGGATTCTCTCCCACTCTCCCTCTCTCTCTGCCCCACCCCTGCTTGCCTTCATTCTCTCTCTCTCTGCCAAAATAAATAAATAAACAAACATTAAAAAAATTTAAAAAACAAAATATTATTTTGGTATTGGAATACATCAAAAATAGCAACAGAAGAAGTAGGAAATGAAAAAATTCTTTCTTAGTTCATGTTGTACTGAATGTATTCACATCAAGTTGTATACAGTTTCTTTGTTTTTAGAAGGCAGTGTAAAAATTAGAAGAGGTTCAGGGAAGAACAGTGGCCGTGAAGCACACTCTCTTTTACTTTCTTACACTTAAGATATTCTAAGGATGTTATATCTTCAGTCCTGTGCAGAATTTTAATTTTCTTTGAAAGATGAAAAAACCAGCTATGAGAAATCTGCTGTTAATGTACTTACAGGAAATAGTGGGGGTGGTTTCAGGACTACATCGGGTAGCTTTTCACCTCTGCCAAATCCAACTGCCTCAATATTAAAGGTGTAAGCTGCACGTCCGCGTCCTTTGTTCCCAGCCATCAGAACTAGTTATACCAGCAAATTCTGAAAGACATCACATAAAAAAAAAGGAAATCAACATTTTAAAGCAGAATATAAAACTCTGTCCCTTAAGTAGCATGGCTAATGGAAAATACTTCTGGAAAGCAAAACTTGTAAAGAAATAATAAACATACGCTAAACTGATTTCTGAACTCCTCACATCTACTCAGGTCTGGCAGGTGACATGATGATGGCCTCAATTACCTCACCAGGCCCTGGGTGAACAGCTGACCCTGGGTCCCCTTTGAGATGCTGCCCAGACCACTGCACACAGCCAGTTGATGCAATTCTCTCCACCCCTCTGTGATTTGGCATCAAGATTTCAGACATATGTAAAAAGTGTGGACAAGGAAAGTTCTGGCTGATGAAGACAGACCACCCAGCTTTCTCATTCAGCTTGAAGACTACCACGAGTCATATACACTTTAGATTTTTAAATGATAAAAAAAAACATCTGAAATAGTTAAATTAAAGGTAAGATAAACCTGTACTCTTTTCAACTTTGGCCACAGTAGAGATGTCACATACTCAAGTTCTCTACTGAACTTGTGAATTGTCTGAAACAGGATTGATCTCTACAGTGTGAGAACTGAGCTGGCAGGATATTAACAGGGATCCCTATACCAAGGCTCTGTCACTACAAGAGTGCAGTTGACTGTCGTGGTGATTATGACACACATCCTCTAAGTCTCTTTTCCCACTGATAATACTGTGTATCAATCCTGCAAGTCCAAGAAAACAGCAATATATCCTCTCCTACCGACTTAACAGTTCCCCTTCCTTTCTTTCCTTACCGTTATTTTTTGAAAAACTGAGGTCATTTCCTATACAATGCTTCTCCAAATTTAAGGCACACGAGAATTACCTAGGAATCTTGTTAAAATGCAGATTCTGATTCAGCTGGCTGAGAACCTGCATTTCTAACAAGCTCTCTGGGATTATCCATGCTACTGGTATGCGGGCCACTGTTTGAAAGTAGCAAGGTTGTAACATTCTCCCATTTCCGAATTTGAGGAACTGAATACATGAAATGCAGTATAACACATTCCTCTTCGTTGTATTTTCTATTTTCTAAATAGGTGAACTAGAGGCTTACTCAAATTTGAGTTTAATTTTTTACAAGGACACTTAAAAGAGTTGCTCTGTTCCTCCTATTGCATCACATCAGGATGCAAACAAAACCAATCTCTCTTTCTTTCTCTCCCTTTCTCTCTCTCACTGATGTTCTCTGGTCAGTGGGTTCAGGTGCTAGCAGTCTGTTTCATCTAGCATACAGTTCCCCATCACTTTCCACCTAATGATGTCAGCAGCCATTGATGATCGTAGCCTAGATTCATTATTCCATTATGGGCTGTAATTTTATTCTTTCTGTATCTACTAATTGGAATTCTATCATGACTGAATTTCCTCATTCACTATTTAGCTACAATGAAGCATAAGTTGTAGAGGAAAGGTACCTATTCTAATACCCAAGCTCATTCCATGTGTCCACACTAAAAGAGAGGAGGATATCTAAATGGCCATGTTTCATTGCTGAGTCACTCAAGTATATGCTGAGCCTGCAGAAAGCAGGTCTTCCAAGTATGAAAACTGCTGAGCAAAAAGACACACTCACTCTAAGAAATGAATTGTGAGAGCCCTGTAGGCATGGTCAAGACCACTGGGCTTAATTCCAGTCTGGGATTTGCCCATAAGTAAAGATGAACAATTCCAGGCATTTCCCAAACTTGCCTGATCATGAGAACTGGCCAGAGAACTTGTTAAATATACATATCGAATCCTATGCAATCTTCAAGTATTCAAACCTACACCAGAATCTTTGGAGGTGGGCTCTGAGAAACAGTTGGGAAAACTCACCCTAAGAAGAGAGTATGTCAGCTACCATTGTTTGATGGAAAATCCCTTGAGAAATACCAGACGCTGGAGCCTCTAAACTTCCGTATTTATCAAGTACCTTTGGATGTATAAACTGGTATCATTAATGAATGGATTGCCCTTGGCAGAAAAATCAATCCTAGCTCTTGAGACACCCTCAATGATTACATGGCCTTCTGGCCTACAAATCCATCTCTTTTTAGTTTGGCTATTATGAGTCAGTTCTCCTGTACCTACAGAAGCTGCCAAATTAATTTTCTTCTCTTGGAGAGCTGAGAGGTACTTCTTGGACTCCAGTAACTGTCTCATAGGGAAAATGGCTCACAAGTGAGGCCTAAGCATCAATCTCTGGTATCCTCTGAGTCAACCACTGCCATGTTCTTCTTTCACCCTCCCAAACTGCTTGAATGAAAGGTTTTTTATAAGCAGCTTTCCCCATTTCCTTATTATCCCAATCTTCCTCTACTTCATATAGGCCAATTTCATTGAGTCATTCATTCAACCAATATTGAGTATTCCAGGCACTATGGCAGGACCCATGAATAAAACCACGTCCCTGTACTAAGGGCAAGTATTTCAGTGGCTCAAAGAACACAAACATGTAAACAAATAAATGTGTAACATAATAGTATGTATTCTTGCTGTGGGTTGAATTGTGTCTCCCTCCTACCCACCCCGTACCTGTGAATGTATGACCTTCCTTATTTGGAAATAAAATCTTTCCTGCAGATGTAATCAAATTAAGATGAGGTCATAGTGAATCAGGGTGAGCCCTCTTCCAATGATGGGTGTCTTTCTAAGAGGGAAATGTGGACAGAGAGAAACACACACAGAGGGAAAACACCATGTGAAGATGGGAGGCAGAGACTGGGATGCTGCAGCTGCAAGTCAAGAATACCAAAGAGTGCCAGGAAGCACTGCAAGCTAGGAGAGGCCTGGAACAAATTCTCCCTCAGAGCCTCTGGAAAGAACGAACCCTGCCCACACCTTGATTTCACCTTGTTTTCAGACTTTGGGCCACCAGAACTGAGAGAGAATAAATATCGGCTATTTGAAGTCGCCCAATTAGTGGTAAAATGTTATAGCAGCCCTAGAAACTCATCAACACAGCTCTTGAAAAAAAATAAATGATGGCAAGGGGACAGAGAATAATAAAGGGGTATGTTAGCTTTTCACACAAGGAAGGTCTTTCTGTGGAGGATAAATCTGAGCACCATGCCGGAGAAGGCCTGTAAGCCACAAGATAAGGGGATAAGGTAGACACGGCTGCACAGAGAAGGAGGAACAAGTGCAGAGAAAGAAGCCAAATGCTGGGAGTGTGTGAGGAATGAGAAGGCCATGTCCCTGGCGAGGAGTAAGGAATAAGAAGAGGCAGGTCAGGGCCGGATTTTGCGGAGCCCTGTGTGAGTTGAGGTAAAGGGTTTGGCTTTTTACCTCACTTGTGATGGGAACTGGTTTCACAAAAATGTTGAAATGCAAAGGTCCCAATGGCTCCCAAGAGCAAAATCCACTGGCATTTTGTCCTCATTCATGTCTTGGACTTCCAAAGCACATGACTTGCTATGGCCTCCTCCCTTTTGAAATTCTCTCCTTCCTAGGCTTTATTAAAACTCTGGGTTTTTTTTTGTTGTTATTGGCTACTTCTCTTCTTAAACCTCCTAAATATGGATTTCCTTAAGGCTCAATCTTTGGTCTTCTGCTTTTTTTTTTTTGGTCTTCAGAAAACACACCCGCACGCAGGGTTTGATGACCTCTCCCATACTATTATCTCCAACACTGACCTTTGTCTTGAGTTTCAGCCCATGTTCCCACTATCAAAAGAATATTTGGAAAGCACTTTAAACTTAAAATACTGAGGTCATCTTCCCCCTACACCAACTGGCTTGCCTTTTAGGTATTATGTCCCTGCTTCTAACCACAGAATGTTATTTTCCCAGTCACCAACACTTGATGACTTGGAGTGCATCAATATTGATTCCTCACTCTGTTCTACCCCTCCTATCGAATCAATCACCTAATTCTTCCTTCAAAATGTCCCTTCATTTCCATTTCCTCTACCATAATCCAGTTTAACCTCTTTCTACATCACTTTTGAGTGACTGCAAGTTTTGTGGTATCCCTTGTTCTTCCTATTTGTTTTAATTTATTCTTCCACATTATTCATCCTAAGGCATAGTTCTGATCATGTCGGTCTTCTCATCTTCCCTCTTCGCTACAGGATTAAATCCAAACTTCCTACCCAAGTATTCAGGGCCCTTTTAAGATGCCCGCACTCCTGACTCCTTGTATCATCATGTCTTGTTTACCATTCTCTCCACTACAATCTACCCCATTTTCCTCCCTGCTTAACAGTAGCCCCTTTCACCTGAAGATCCAGTCTAAGTCCAGTCTCCTTGATACCTTTATAGAAGAATATTAGCTGTATCCTCTTACATATTCACCTTCCTTGACCTCTACTTTTGTTCAGGACTTTACCATCTCTAACACAGAACAAATAAATTCCCATTGCCAGCCTCCCACTTTCAACCCACTCTCCAGTCATCTCTCTAGAACATAAACCTTGATGTGTCACTCTCCTTACCTAACAAAATCCACAGCAGTTGCTTCACCCCACTTCGCTCTTGTAAAGATCCTCCAATAAAATAAGTGCATTTTAAAAAATTGAGGTGTTACATATTGCTACTCTTCAATTTTGGAAGAAATAGAGACAATGCACCTTTGGGGAAATGGGCCTTTTCCAAAGGCAAGGAGTTTCACTTATGTTTTATTTATTTCTTTGGCCGTATTAACAGAGATTTTATATCCCCACTGTCTAGCACAGTGCTCTCTATATAGCAACAGCTCCGCAATTAATGTTAAGCTCTCTTTCCTTCTCTTTCTTTTCCTTCCTCTCTTCTTTCCTTCCTTTCTTTCATATGGTGTCATGAGCAAAATCTACCCAAAGAAGTACAATTCAGTCAGCCTACTATTAACATTGTTGTTTTCTTTTAAACTTCCAGAACTATAAAGTTGGAGACCTGGAAGTACACTAGAAGCATCAGAATGTACAAACAAAACTCAGGCTTCATACCAGAACAACAAAATCAGAATCTTTGGAGACGGGATTCAGGCATTAGGACTTTTCAAAGCATTCCCAGAGTTTACAGCATATAGCGTAAATTAAGATCCACTGCTTTCTGGGGTGCCTGGGTGGCTCAGTATGTTAAGTAACTGACTTCAGATCAGGTCATGGTCTTGTGGTTCAAGTCATGTGTCAGGTTCTGTGCTAACAGCTCAGAACCTGGAGCCTGCTTCTGATTCTGAGACTCCTTCTCTTTTGCCCCTCACGCTCACACTCTCTCTGTCTCTCAAAAATAAATATGGTTAAAAAATTTTTTTAAAGAACCACTGCTTCCTATTAAACTTCACATTTTGTAAAAGAGGAAAGTGAAGCCCTGAGAGGTTAGTTGATTGCCTAAAGGCACACAGTTAATTTCTAACAAAGACAAAACTGGGTTAAAGCCTCAGGTACCTTTCCATTCTCCATTCATCCACATTACACTACCTGAAACACATTCCCAGGCTAGTTGAACACTTTTTTAATCCCACAGATACTTTTATTAATCTTTACAAGGAAGTGAATTAGCAATGGCAAAATTAACTGACTTTCAAAGTATAAAATCAGAAGCATCATCCTTCTATTTTGGATTCCTGAAATCCTGAAAATTCCTGTTCAGAACTGTTCTGAGCTGGTTTGATGGGTGTTGTTCAAACATCCAAGAGCTGAAATGCAAAGTCCATTCTGTTTGACTGTAGAGACAACACTACATCACAGGCTGAGGTAATATCTGAAGTTCCTCCTAGTGCTAACATTTTACGAGTTGTGATTTTGGCCTAAATGTGTTGTCTTCCACATCTCACACTGCCCCTTGTACATAGTGGCTACGTGAATGAATGTACAATCTGATGTAAGTAGGCATGGAAGCTGGGGGAGGCACGAAAAGACAGGTCACAGCATCTTTCCTGATAAATGACACCTCAATTGTCCCAGTCAGAACCTGATAGTCATGCTGTCCTCCTCTCCACCTTCCTTGATACCCTTATAGAAGAATATTGGCTGTATCCTCTTACATATTCACCTTCCTTGACCTCTGCTTTTGTTCAGGACTTTACCATCTCTAACACAGAACAAATAAATTCCCATTGCCAGCCTCCCACTTTCAACCCACTCTCCAGTCACCTCTCTAGAACATAAACCTTGATGTGTCACTCTCCTTACCTAACAAAGCTTTGAGTCTAACTCTCTGTCTCTTGCCCCCTACACACCACACTCTAGCCACTCTCTACTCTGCTACATCAGCTCTTGCATGTAGCATTCCTTCTGCCTGGAATGCCTTCCTCCCGCATCCAACTACGCAACGCCTGGCACCATTTAAGATGCTGTGCAAATGACACCTCTCTGTGACCATTTTCTCTACCCAACAAGGAGACAGATCTCTCCCTTGTCTGTTTCCCAAGTACTACAGTGCTTTTATTACCCTTTTAAAGATCATGTTGTGATTGCCAGTTCTTGTCTGTCTCTCCAGTAAGCCCTTCAATTAACTATTCATCAAGTATTTATTAAGCACCCTCTGTGTCAGACCATCTTCTGCACACTGGGAATATAGCAGTGAACAAAACAAAGTTTCTGCTCTTGTGGAGCTCATAGTCTAGCACAGGAAATGGAAAGAACCATGTCGAGAACTAAGAAAATATGGACATCCAAGGGAGTGTGATACAAGCAGATGGATCTGTAAATATGAAGGCCTCCTTGAAGACTTACATTTCCATGCTCTATCACTTACCAGAGCCTGGCAAAAGTCCAACAAATACTGGGTGAATTATTGCTGAGCTCATGGCCTAGTAAGGATATCTCTCCATTTCTCCTACAGCGGTTTCCCTCTGCCTATGGGAAAAATGTCTAAACTACAGAAAGCTCTGTACTTCCCAGCTGAGAGCATCCTGACAAACTGGTCTTTTAAGCCCTGCTCAAATGCTACTCTTCAATAATCCTTTTCATCTGTATCCTTATAGCACCTAGTTTTTACTTCCTCTGTCGTATATACACCATACTGTTTTATATTGCAAATAGGTGTGCATAAATATCATCTTCCCTCAAATTCTTGAGAACCCAAATCATGACTTATTTTTCTTTTCTTTTTTTTTTTTCCACTCAATACTATTCTCACAGATCATCTAGCTCAGGGACTTGCATGTAAGGACAGCCCCAAACAGTGGCTGAAGATTAGGAAAATATTCAGAAAAGCTACATCTCCACCAAAGGTTTTTAGGAGTGTAGGAGAGGACAGTACATCTCTCCTACGAAGGTTTATTAGTAGCTGCCACAATAAGGGTTTTCATAATTACTTTTTACAAAGCTAGCTCATGGGTTTCTTTATAATTAATCAAGTTCTCCAGGGAATTTTTGAAGCCTAACTTGATGTTTCAATAGCTGGGAGGTGCTAGGTGGATACAGGGATCTGGTGTTCATAGTGGGGGTGATTTATATGGCGGGCTGGGCCACACCCAGATATTATCCACGTTTTCTGTTCTCACAAGGTGCGACTGCCTCCACCTTTACTTAGTTGAGCCTTTTCTACCAACTTTCTTTGCTCTCTTTCAAGAGCTGACAAACTAACCCCCCCCCAAAAATGGAGGGTAGGGGAAGGAATACAGAATTTCATTTTTTATAAGAGCATTAAGACGTTATTAACAACCCTTCTCCCCACGATACAGGTTAAAGTGCCAAGAGTTAAGAAAACATACTGAATAGTCTGTCCATAGCAGCAAGTCTGCGGCAATGACTCGTGCCTGAACCAATCACATAGTCCCCAGATTTGAAAATCTACCATCAGTTACAGCATAAATCCTCTTCTAACTCACTGCAAACAGTCCAGGAAGTGGAGCCTCGTTAAGATCGGGAAAGGGCGGTTTTCAAAGATTTTGAAGGGATTAGAAGGGAAAGGTAAAGCTATCTCCCAACTACCCTCAATCCTGAAGCGCTTTATTCAATCTCCACCTCTGACTTCCCCCACCTTCTCCATGTGCCCCTTTAACTTCTCTCTACCCTCTCCATCGCCTCCCAACCCCTCAATTGCTCCCTCTGTTACCTGCTGTCTCGAGGCTTGGGTAAAACTGTGCACCCAAAGTGCCGGCCGGCAAGGAAGGGGTGCACACAGAAGGCGCGAGCGCTGGGATACCGGTTCCACCTCTAGAGAAACGCGCTCCGCCCTCCACGCGGGCTCAGAGCCTGGTTCCGATCCCCAACAGTTAGCCCCGCCCACTCTCTCTCTAGGCCCCGCCCCCCTGGGCAAGGAGCTTTTTAGCCCTTGGCAGGCGCCGTACTTCTCCATCCGGTTTGGCCTGACTCTTTCGGCGCTGGCTGGAAGTGCGCTTGCCGGAGCGCAGTGGGTGGGAGGACCTGGCACCTCCCCTGGCCTCTGCAGTCAGACCCCCGGGGTGAAGAGCGATTCCTTCTGGGTCTCCAGTCTGCTGCAGTGCCCCTGCGTTAACGCTCCTTTGTGCTGCAGTACTGAAGCCGAGATTACTCCAGCGCCTAGGCGCGGGCAAAGCAGCCGCCACTCTCTGCAGACCTGGCTGGAGGGTGCGTGCAGACTCTCCAGGCCGCGACTCGGCGCGTCCTTCCTCCTAGTTCTCCCCCACCTCACCCCCCAAACCCGCACCTCCCGAATCCCCCGCCCTCTCCGCGCTCTGCCCCTCCTCCCTTGCTGCGGGCTGACCGCTCCACACCGCCGCAGCGCCTCGCGTCTGGACAGCTTGCAGGAGGCACACACCCTTACACCCACTCGGCCAGACCGCACCCCTGCCCAGCATGTCCGCGCTGGAGTGGTACGCCCACAAGTCCCTGGGCGACGGCATCTTTTGGATTCAGGAACGCTTCTATGAGTCGGGCAACCGCGCCAACATCTGGCTGGTGCGTGGTTCCGAGCAGGATGTGGTGATCGATACGGGCCTGGGGCTGCGCAGCCTCCCGGAGTACCTGTACTCCTCCGGCCTCTTGCAGGATCACGGGGCCAAAGAGGACGCGGCGTGCCGGCCACTGCTGGCCGTGGCCACACACGTGCACTTCGACCACTCCGGCGGCCTCTACCAGTTCGACCGGGTGGCCGTGCATCACGCCGAGGCCGAGGCGCTGGCTCGCGGGGACAACTTTGAGACCGTGACCTGGCTGTCCGACAGTGAGGTGGTGCGGGCGCCCAGCCCGGGCTGGAGGGCCAGGCAGTTCCGAGTGCAGGCGGTGCAGCCCACTCTCATCCTGCAGGATGGTAATGGGCCCTCACGGGCGCGCGCTCTCTTTAAGGGAAGGGATTGGGAAAAACTGTTCGAGGGATGCATGTTGCAGACGTGCGTGGCTGTAAGCTGGTTTGTTTTGTCACATCGCAGAAACACCACTACTGTTTCTCCCTTCCCTGAGTAAACGCCTACTCGATCTGAGCCAAGGCCCTCGAAGCCTTCCTTACCACAGACCAGTTCTGGCACTGTGTGGCAAAGCCAAGTACTCAAATGAAAGCCGGCCCCACCCCCTAGTCAGATTCCTGTGTAAGGTATAGTAGTAACACTACAGAGGCTTGTGACTAGGGATTTTACATTCTTTTCCTGAACACTTGCCAGATTTCCAGGCGCTTTTATAGCGAAAAGACTTTTAAGGAATGAGTCCTCACCGAGTGCATGACAGGCTCTATGCTTTTGAGAACAGCTGACTTCATCCGCTCTCTGTCGGCGTCACCACTGGATATGAACAATTCCCACCTGTAGGTTTAGAAAGCCATTAGGGAGCAGTGGTTCTTATCTACTTGTGCATCCTTATCTTCCAGATAGATTTCTGTTCTTGATGTTGCCTCATTAGAGAAAAAGCTTGATAGTGAACATAAAAAGTAGAGAATGTGAGTCTTAACATTATGACAGATACATGGTCTGGTTTAAAGCAAGGCCTGAGAAAGATTAATGAGGTTATTTCCGGTGATGGTGAAGTATACCGACTAATGCATGGGTAGCCTTGGGCCTCTGGCTCTGTAAAAGAAAGGATGGGGATCAGAGAGAAACTAATGGAATAAAATACAACAGAGTAGGGTCCCAGCCCTCTCAACGCCAAGCAGGCACTTAAATAATTGAGTTAATTAGCCACAATACAATATTTGTATATTAAATTTCCTTTTTTCTTTTTAGAATATTTTTGTTGATTTCATTTTATCTTCACAACATATTTGAAGTGAGGTGGCTGACCCCTAATTAAATGGCTTGCCTAGAGTCCAGAGAGCAAGATAGTGACAAAAGCTAGGATTTGAACCAAGGCACAATAGATCAACGCATGCAGATCATAAATTCTATCCCATAAATATATTGTAATTATAAGTAGGATATGAAACCCCCTTCTCTCATTTTTATCTTGAAACCATTTTAATTGCCAATTTAATTTATTAAAACATTCCTCTAGGAGATAGAAAAATCCTGTTGCTGCAGTACAATAAGCTTACTTTATGAAGGACCATTATGACAAATGATTAAATATTTTACAAAAATCAGTTTATCTTCTAGATGAGATCTTGAGCACTTGAAATATAAAAAATAGAAAGCAAGATTCCATACCTCACATCCCACCCACAAAGCCTCTTCATTAAAATTTCAAATCTAAAGATTAAAAAAAAAGAGACTGATTTAGATGGGAGTCTTATATCATCTGACAATTTAAGATGAAAGAAAAGTACATTTACAGTGTTCTTTGTATTTCTTGATAAAAGTGATACTTTTTAGAGTTAGGATTTCCATGTAGTTGATGGGTATTAAGATTAAATTAATTGTGGCACTGAGACCAAAAAATGTTTAAATTAGTATTTAAAATACATTACAGTTGTCTGAATGAATAAATTACTTCTGATTTATTCACTTTTCCTTCTGTGCCAACAATAGGAAATCAATGGTGAAAGAACGATAAGAATTATTGTTTTATAGATGAAGAGTTCAAGCAGGCCTGAATTATCATGCCTGAGATCACATAGCCAGTTTGGAAAAGAGCTGAGACTAGAATCCAGGTTTCCTAAATCCCAGTTTATGATAGAATTATAGCATTTTGGAAATACAGGGGGCCTGCAAGCTATCTGTGTGGTGCTTTAAGCCTTTGAAGGTGTGAAAAAAAAAAAAAAGCTTAATATTTACCAAACACTTAAAGCTGAGAATATTGTGTTATATCAAAAGTTGTTTTTCATTAGAAGCAGAATGCCTCATCCTCTCAAGTAGTATCTAATTTTCTCTTTTCTCAGGAATATTAATTTCCTTTCTCTTCTGAATAATGTGGCCAGCTGACTTGCTGTTATCATAATCCAGATGGCTGGAAGGAGATATAAAATATTTATATGAAAAATTCATACATGGTTACACATATACATGATGAGCCCATATCTGAACAGCATACAGCTGTTGCTTTGGTTAGAACATAAGGAGCCTGAAGTCATTAGTTTATTACATTTCATTTAGTGAATTGATGATCACCTGTCATGAGGAAGCATAAATCTGTGCTGTATGACTAACCCAAAAACTAACTTGCAAAGGAGGGTCAGGGAGAGATCATCATTTATCATCTTTGATGGAAAAATAACTCCCCCTATGAATAGTGAAATAGTATCCTCCTATAAGAAGATAGATAAACCCTATAGTACCTTCTATAGTACTATTCTTAATATAGTACCATATGTCTTTTTATCTATTTTCCACAATAGTCAAATGATATGAAGTGGAGACATTTTGACCCCTTATATATGTTTAATTAATTTGCCCAGTCATCAAGATAATTACACAGTTATGACAGGCAGACTTAAGTCACTTGGGGAGGTTAAAAACAAAAAATAGACCCTAGAAAAGTAGCAGATTGAAAACTACTCCATCCGAAACCTAAGCCTGTAATAAAAGGACCTTGGTTTGTCTGTTTTAAGTATAAATCCATATTGAACTATTTTGAATGCTGATGTAAATGTAATGACTGAGTCAGCAGTTTTATCTTCTGCCAGCAATGGGAAATCAAGAGCCAATCCAGTTTGCACTGTAGGAGCTTTAAAAGGCTCGGGAATTAGCAGTAGATGGTATCTTAGTGGGGGCAAAGGAAAGATAAATAGTAAAATAAGTAGAATTGGTTGAAAGCCATTTAAGAAGCTGTGAAAACTCTGGAATGTCCATGCACTTAGTTTGTTCTCTGGGGAGAATAAAGCAGAGGAGTGTTGATTAAGGGATGCCAAGTACTACTGAGCTCAGCATTCAGTATGGAAAATAGGAGGAGTGTGTGTGTGTGTGTGTGCGCGCGCGCGCGCGTGCTCGTGCGTGCAGGCGTATAAGGAAGAAAGAGTGAGAGAATGTATGTGTGTATGTGTATGTATGTTCCTTGTTAGTTTCAAGAAGGATGAGAGCCAGGTCTTTACCCCGCCAAGTAGCAAACTGGAAGAATCTTACCTGGTTAATGTGACCAGCCCTAGAGGAAAAACTAAGATGCTGATCCCTAAGCAATCTTTGGCGTCGTCTGTCTACAGCACAGCCTTGATCATTAAGCCCAATGCATGTGCTTCAAGCAGCCTTTTCACCCCCCCCCCCACCATTCTCAAATAGGCAACCAAGCATTATGAAAAATCCTAGAAAATGGTCTAACATGAGATCAAATACTAAAACAAATAGCATAAAGCAACTTGAGAGGGGAAGACAATCATTAATAGCATCAGGGGATAACAGAAGCTACTGCATTCAACGTATTCAAGAGACATTAGGATGCTTTAAAAATAAGCAACAGAACAGTATGCACATGCACACACACACAGACACACACACACACACACACACACACACACACGAGTTCTTGAAATTTAAAATGATAGAAGTTTCTTAGTAGAAGAACTGAAGATAAAGTTGAAAAACTTAAAAAAAAAGGAGAAGAAAGGTAAAATGAAAACGAGAAGAGAACCAGTAGAGGACCCATTTGGAAAATTCAACACTGGAATAATAGAAGCACAGATAGAGTAGAGAAAATGGAAGAAAAGAAAGGATAATAGCGATAATTCAAGAAAATATCCCACAATTAAGAGATGTAAAATTTCAGATTAAAAGAGCCCACAGAGTTCCTAGCATGATGAATGAAAACACATCCAACCCAAGGCACATTATTGTAAAATTTCAGAATACTGGAAGCAAGTTTCCAGAAATTAAAATGTCATCTATACAGATCATAATGGCTTTAGAGCTAGAAAAGAAGAGCTATGCCTTATTTGAATAAAATTTATTTCCAACTCAGAATTTTACATCCATTTCACTAACAATCAGGTTATCAAAAAAGATTGCTGTTACTTGCTGTTACTTAGAAAGTTACCAAGATATAATTTTATCCTATTTACTCCCTTCAAAATAAGGAAGTAAAGCAAGAGGAAGATATGGAATACAGGAAACAGGAGATCAAATACAAGAAAAAGTTGAAAGGAAACATCAGGATGATGGCAAAAATGACGTTCTGACAATGATACTATGCCAGGCATAAAGAGCTCCACACTGGAGCAGTTAAATCGTTACTCTTTTGGACAAGAAATATATGCAAGAGTGGTGTTGGTAAGTGGAGAGTGAGGGGTAAAGAGAGCTAAAGATTCTTATATTTTATAGTGGAAGTCAACAAAATCTAAAATTTAAAAACCAAGAAATGGTAATATGTGAATGAAATCAGTATAGTATATCTAATTAGTAAATCAAGAAATGAAATATAAAAAAATTTTAGAGATAAATATATGTAGTAGAGGCAGCTACCGGAAGAAATAGCTAAAATTGTTAAAAAGTGGTTGATTCTTGGTAGCAGGATTGGAGCTAGAGTCAGAATGGGGCAAATAACTTTTTCTTACATTTTAAGCCCTTCTGAAATATTTTGAGATGTGTACATATGTTTCTTTGATTAAAAAATGAAATAAAAATATGGGGTTACCAAGATGGGAAAGGGTATTTGGGAAGCCAAGAAAGGTCTAGTATGGTTGGAATCTAATGACAACTGGGTCAGGGTGAGGGCTTGGAAGCATAGGGTGTGTGTGTGTGTATTATATGCTTTTCTATGTGGTATTTATTTATATATGGATATATGTCATAGGCAATTTTGAGTCTTGTAGGAGAGGTCTTATTGAAATTCTACAAGTGAGCATTATAAGCATAGGGGAGGCATTTACAAAGCTATAAGGTATTGGAAGAATCTAATGCTCACCCATTATGGCCTTATCAACTGCTTACAGTTGGTATCCATTTTGATAGGTGGGCACTCACAACTTATCTGTTGCTAAATACTTTGAATACCACCTGGATATAACCAAAGATCAATAAGACTCTATCCCTGCATTGGTAATTATCCACAGCTTCTCCTTTTTTTTTTTTTTTTTTTTTTTTTTAGGATTCAACTTCCTTCACTTCCTTCCTTCCTCCTTTCCTTTCTATACACTTATGAAAAAATGGGTCGACAAAAGCTCTATTATTAAACCAACCTGGCTATAATTTCTTTACCTTACCTGCCAGTCATACGGTAAATGACAGTAGTTTGTGATTCTCAGAGGCACTTTAATTCTGGAACAATTATATTGTAAAGGAGTCTGGCCCGTTAAGACTGGAATGCAGAGAAAGCTGGGAGTGTCTGATTCCATCTTAACATTCTTACTGGGATTCACGACAAGACTAGGACAATCCCTGCTCCCACTCTTGGCCTCACTGATCTGTTTTGTATTACTATATATATTTTTTCTTAAGTTTCTACAAATGCAATCATATATGGTCTTTGTGTCTGTCTTTTTCATTTGGAATGGTGTTTTGGAGATTCGTCCATGTTGTATCTCTTATTCATTCCTTTCTATTGCTGAGAAATAATCCATTTATGGTTACTTTCCCTGTCTTGAGTGACTGACAGAAACCATCTTTGAGCCTGGACTTTTCTTTGTGGGGAGATTTAAATTATTAATCAATTTCTTTGCTTGATAGGTCTACATAGATTTTCTTTTTCTTCTTCAATCACTTTTGATAATTTGTCCCTTTCTAAGAATTTGTTTATTTCAACTAAGTTGTCAAATTTGTTGTTCATAATATTCCCTTATCCTCCTTTTCATTTCCTTAGGGTCTATAGTGATATTCCTTCTTTCATTCCTGATTTTTGCAATTTATGTTTTCTCTAATTTTTTTGTCTAGCCAGTGGAGTTTATCATTTTTGTTGCTCTTTTCAATGAGCCACCTATTAGTTTCTTTTATTTTTTTCTATTGATATTTGTTTCTTATTTCATTTATTTCTGCTCTGGCCTTTATTTATTCCTTAACATTTTGTATTTGATTTGCTTCTTTTCCTAACTTCTTAAGATAGAAACTTTGATTTTAAACAGTTAATCCTTTACAAATAAGCATTTAAAGCAATAATTTTTTTTCTAAGTATTGTGTTACCAGCAGCCGATTAGGTGTGATATATTTTGTTTTTATTTTCATTCAGTTCAAGATATTTTTTAATATAATTTATTGTCAAATTAGCTAATATACAGAGTGTAAAGTGTGCTGTTGGTTTTTGGGTTAGATTCCCATGCTTCATTGCTTACATACAACACCCAGTGCTCATCCCAACAAGTGCCCTCCTTAATGCCCATCACCCATTTTCCCCTCTCCCCCACCGTCCCATCCACCCTTAGTTTGTTCTCTGTATTTAAGAGTCTCTTATGGGTTGCCTCCCTTCCTCTCTGTTTATAACTATTTTTTTTCCCTTTCCTTTCCCCCATGGTCTTCTGTTAAGTTTCTCAAGATCCACATATGAGTGAAAACATGTGATATCTGTCCTTCTCTGCCTGACTTATTTCACTTAGCATTATACTCTCCAGTTCCAGCCATGTTGCTACAAAGGGCCAGATTTCATTCTTCCTCATTGCCAAGTAGTATTCCATTATACATATAAACCACATCTTCTTTATCCATTCATCAGTTGATGGACGTTTAGGCTTTTTATATAATTTGGCTATTGTTGAAAGTGCTGCTATAAACATTAGGGTACATGTGCCCCTTATGAATCAGCACTTCTCTATCCCTTGGATAAATTCCTAGTAGTGCTATTGCTGGGTTGTAGGGTAATTCTACTTTTAGCTTTTTGAGGAACCTCCACACTGTTTTTCAGAGCAGCTGTACCAGTTTGCATTCCCACCAACAGTGCAAGAAGGTTCCTGTTTCTCCACATCCTCGCCAGCATCTGTAGTTTCCTGAGTTGTTCATTTTAGCCACTCTGACCAATGTGAGGTGGTATCTCAGTGTGGTTTTGATTGGTATTTCCCTGATCATGAATAATGTTGAGCATAATTTCATGTGCCTGTTGGCCATCTGGATGTCTTCTTTGGATAAGTGTCTATTCGTGTCTTCTGCCCATTTCGTCACTGGATTCTTTGTTTTTCTGGTGTGGAGTTTGGTAAGTTATAGATTTGGGATACTACCCTTGATTTGGTATGTCACTTGCAAATATCTTTTCCCATTCCATCGGTTGCTTTTTAGTTTTGTTGATTGTTTCCTTTGCAGTACAGAAGCTTTTTATCTTGATGAGGTCCCAATAGTTCATTTTTGGTTTTAATTCCCTTGCCTTTGGAGATGTGTTGAGCAAGAAATTGCTGTGGCTGAGGTCAAAGAAGTTTTTGCATGCTTTCTCCTCGAGGGTTTTGATGGTTTCCTGCCTCACATTTAGGTCTTTCATCCATTTTGAGCTTATTTTTGTATATGGGCAAGAAAGTGGTCTAGTTTTATTCTTCTGCATATTGCTGTCCAGTTCTCCCAGCACCATTTGCTAAAGAGACTTTCTTTTTTCCATTGGATACTCTTTCCTACTTTGTCAAAGATTAATTGAGCATACATTTGTGGGTCCAATTCTGGAATGTCTATTCTATTCCATTGGTCTCTGTGTCTGTTTTTGTGCCAATACCATACTGTTGATGATTACAGCTTTGTAGTAGAGGCTAACGTCTGGGATTGTGAGGTGTCCCACTTTGGTTTTCTTCTTCAATATTACCTTGGCTATTCGGGGTCTTTTGTGGTTCCATACAAATTTTAGTGTTTTTTCTAGCTTTGAGAAGAATGCCAGTGCAATTTTGATTGAGATTGCATTGAATGTGTAGATTGCTTTGGGTGGTATTGACATTTTAACAATATTTATTCTTCCAATCCATGAGCATGGAATGTCTTTCAGTTTCTTTGTATCTTTTTCAATTTCCTTCATAAGTTTTCTATAATTTTCAGCATCCAGATCTTTTTTACCTCTTTGGTTAGGTTTATTCCTAGGTATTTTATGGTTCTTGCTGCAATTGTAAATGGGATCAGTTTCTTTATTTCTCTTTCTGTTGCTTCATTATTGGTGTATAAAAATGCAACAGATTTCTGTGCATTGATTTTGTACCCTGAGACTTTGCTGAATTCATGTATCAGTTCTAGCAATCTTTTGGTGGAGTCTTTCTGGTTTTCCATGTATCATGTCGTCTGTGAAAAATGAAAGTTTGGTTTCTTCTTTGCCAATTTTGATGCCTTTGATTTCCTTTTGTTGTTGGATTGCTGATGCTAGCACTTCCAACACTATTTAAACAACAGTGGTGAGAGTGGACATCCCTGTCGTGTTCCTGATCTCAGGGGGAAAGCTCTCAGTTTTTCCCTGTTAAGGATGATATTAGCTGTGGGCTTTTCATATATGGCTTTTACGATGTTTAAGTGTATTCCTTCTATCACAACTTTCTTGACAGTTTTTATTAAGAAAGGATACTGTGTTTTGTCAAATGATTTTTTTGCATCTGTTGACAGGATCATATGGTTCAAATCCTTTCTTTTATTAATGTGATGTATCACATTGATTGATTTGCGAATATTGAACCAGCCCTGCAGCCCAGGAATGAATCCCACTTGATCATGGTGAATAATTCTTTTTTATATGCTGTTGAATTCGATTTGCTAGTATCTTGTTGAGGATTTTTGCATCCATGTTCATCAGGGATATTGACCTGTAATTCTTTTTTGTGGGGTCTCTGTCTGGTTTGGGAATCAAGGTAGTGCTGGCTTCATAGAATGAGTCTGGAAATTTTCCTTCCATTTCTATTTTTTGGAACAGCTTGAGAAGGATAGGTATTAACTCTGCTTTAAATGTCTGGTACAATTCCCCAGGGAAGCCATCTGGCCCAAGACTCTTCTTTGTTGGGAGATTTTTGATAACTGATTCCATTTCTTCACTAGTTATGGGTCTGTTCAAATTTTCTATTCTTTCCTGCTTGAGTTTTGGTAGTGCGTGGGTGTCTAGGAATTTGTCCATTTCTTCCAGGTTGTCCAGTTTGTTGGCATATAATTTTTCATAGTATTCTCTGATAATTAGTTCAAGAGATTTTCTAATCTCCTGTGATTTCATCTTTGATCCCTAAGTTAGGTAGAAGTGTGATGCTTACTTTGTGTATATTTGGATATTTCCCATATTTATTTTTGTTATTAATTTCTAATTTAATTATGTTATAGTCAAAGAACATATTTTTATGATTTTATTCCTTTCATATTTACTGAGACTTGCTTTATGGCTGTGTAGCCTGGTGAATATTCCATGTGCAATTAAAACGAATGTGTACTTTACTGTTTTAAGATAAAGTGTTGTATAAATGTCACTTAGGTTAAGTTGTTTGATAGTGTTGTTCAGGTCTTCTGTATTCTTACTGATTTTCTATCTACTTGTATGACAGATTATTCAGAGAGGAATATTTTAATCTCTAAGCATAATCAGTTAATTGTTTATTCTTAATTCTGTCAGTTTTTACTGAAACTTTTTTCATGAATCTTTAGTGTCTGTTTTAGGTACATGTATAATTTTTTAGTATGTTGACTTAATGTATATCCTAATATACCTCTTTTCTCTACTAATAGTCCTTATTTTGTCTAATATTAATATAGCCACTCTAGTTCTCTTACTAATATTTATATTGCATAACTTTTTCAACCTCTGTTTGTCTTATATCTTATAGTTCCTCTCTTGTAGACTGCATATGTATCCTGCTTTTTAAATCTAGTTTGACAATGTCTGCCTTATCCCATTCATATTCAATGTAATTATTGATATAGTTGAATTTAGGTCTGCCATTCTGTTATTTGTTTTCTATGCCTCATTTCTTTTTTTTGTTAAAAAAAAATTTTTTTTTAGCGTTTATTTTTTTTGAGACAGAGACAGACAAAGCATGAACGGGGGAGGGTCAGAGAGAGGGAGACACAGAATCTGAAACAGGCTCCTGGCTCTGAGCTGTTAGCACAGAGCCTGACGCGGGGCTCGAACTCACGGACCGCGAGATCATGACCTGGGCCGAAGTCGGCCGCTTAACCGACTGAGCCACCCAGGCGCCCCTGTCTCATTTCTTATTTAGCTCTCTTTTCCACTTTCATTGTCTTTTAGGTTTCACAAATTCCTATTATTACACTGTTTTTATTCCCCATTAACTTTTTAACTCTATGTCTTTGATTTTTTCTGTGTATATGTGTTTGAACTAAACATAACAATATGTAAACCAGTGATTTACTTAAGTTAGTAAAACCAGTGATTTAAAACCAGTGAAACAGTAATTTTGCATTTATACCTCAATTTCCTCTCACTATCAAATAACTGGGAAGAGTGTGAGATTTTACCTGATTTGCAAATTAGCCTGCCAGGGTTTAATAGATTCTGGCAGGAGACTAAAGATAATTTATTACTCATAGCAACAACAATAGCCAGAGCATGATCATTTGTACTGATTCTTCAAGGCTTAATTTTCACAGGGTGACAAAAGAAGGGGCAAAATATAGAGTAGCATTCATGAATCGTGTCATCAGGATACTGGTACCAAGGATGTACTAAAAAATAAAAGTGTTGTGGTCAAATAAGTTTGAGAAATGGTATAACCCTATCTCCCTTGTGTATATCTACAATGTACATTAGTATATTAAAAAGTTCTCAGAAGCCTTGCAGAAAAAAAGCTACTTAACTTTCTTTGAAGAAATGTTTCCAAATTATTTGACTACAGAATCTTTTCTTTTATGTATCATAACAACCTGAAAAAATAGTGTTCCACATAATTCACTTTGACAAACACTGGTTAAGCAAACAATAGAAATGAAATATATGCAAATTATTTTTAAATCACCATTAAGAAATACTGTATTTTTGAAATAAAAGTAAAATAAGTGTTATCCTTCCCGACCTTTTTGAAAACATTTAATGTTCTTTTCTTTTATTCTTTAAGTGATTGAAGTCAAGTATACAACATGTTTATCTGTAAATTCTGTTTCCATTTGTAGGGGATGTGATCAACCTTGGTGACAGACAGCTCACTGTTATGCACATGCCTGGTCACTCCAGGGGCAGTATTTGCTTACATGACAAAGACCGAAAGATTCTCTTCAGTGGAGACGTCGTGTATGATGGATCACTGATTGACTGGCTTCCATACAGCAGGATAAGTGACTATGTTGGAACCTGTGAACGTCTGATAGAATTAGTGGACAGAGGTCTGGTAGAGAAGGTGCTTCCTGGGCATTTCAATACCTTTGGTGCTGAAAGGCTTTTTCGATTGGCTTCTAACTATATTTCAAAAGCTGGCATATGTCACAAAGTTTCTACTTTTGCCATGCGATCTCTTGCAAGTTTAGCCTTACGTGTAACAAATTCTAGGACCTCACCCTAGTATCTACACTGATAACCTATTTTGATTAATTCTGTAAATTCAATTCATTTTGTGCTGTTTAAAATGAGTAATAGTGAGCATTTCAAGAAATGCTTTATTAGAGAAAAAAAAAAAGGTTGAGAATGAGTAAGCCCAAAAAGGAAGCTCTTCATTAAAAATTTTTCTTTCTTTCAAATAAGAAATCATTTAAATAAGCTTATAATTTGCCAAGCTGTCATCTTGTAATAATTGTCATCTTGTAATATCCAGAAACAACATAGAAATATATGGGGAAGTAAGGAGGCATAGTAACAGAAAGAACTATCATCCTTACTTCCCATTTCTCTTATTTTATTTCCTAGATGACCTAGAAAAAGAGGCATAAAGTTTTATGTTTATACTCCAAACTTGATATTTTAATATATTATTTAAAGATAAAGGTTCTTGAGTTTAAAATACATTAGAACTCAATACAAACATATAAATTAATATTTAGAATGACAGCTAAAACAATCCATTGGTATAGCACAGAATTTTTATGCTTCATTTATTTATTCTTAATGTAATTATAGCGTATTATATGCTGTGTAATTTTACTTACAAAGAGTACAATGAATTTTGTTTTGTTGCAAAGCTTTAAATATAAATTGCAGAGTGCTTCAGTCAAAAGCTACCACACAGTGTTGTTTGTCATTATGTGCGTGTAATATTTTCAATCATAAAAATGAAATTCAAATGTCTGTAATATAATTACAAATTGTCAGATTTCTCAAAAGGACACTGTCAGGGAAATTTGAAAATATACACATTGAAAATAATTTTTTATTATATCCTATTTTAATATTAACAGCTATTATAAACAAAATTTTTCTTGTTAAATAGCAGCTTCAGTATATGTGTCATATTTTATAATATCACAACAACTATAGAGATCTACGACATTCTGATATGAATCATTCTTTTACTTATCATAACATGCATATGTACCATGGAAGGCTTTTCAGATTAACTGCAAAATGTGCATTAGATATTGACTTAGAGTGAATTGCCTTTTTTATCCTGATTCACAACACCTATTCCTGTTCAGTATTCTTTGTCTTGAATGAAAAGAACTCTACATTTATAAAGTTATAGGAAAGGTTAGCCCACTATTTTAGTGAAATGTTTTGGTTTGGTGCTCTTTATAATTTATTAAAAAGCCTTTTGGAATATTTCATAAAGGTTTTTTAAGCAGTTTTGTCACTGCCTTTTTATTATTGACATGTCCAAAACCAAACTGAGATAGCTTTGGAAATCAGATTGTTTAGTATTAAGAAAGTTTAGCAACTTTGATATCTGAAAAATTATAAAATTTTTCCACCCTTAACCCACCCAGGTTTTTTAGTCTTTTTTTAATTCAACACCCACACACATATCCCACATTCATACACACAGTCACATACATACATGCACAGTATTGTGCTAAACACTGTGGAAGCTTAAAAAGTCAAAGAGATGGAATCTTAGCTAGAAGGCAAACAAAACATGAATAATAATATATGTAGGTTGAAGCTAATACAAATTACACATGAGTATCAGGGACAAACATGGAGGGGTGTGGAGTTTGGTTAGGAAGAGATTCCTGGAAGAGGGGTTTTTCAGTCATATTTGGAAAGATGATTTGTTAGGTCGTCAGGGTAGGGGACAAAAAGATCCAAGAACGGGGATGGAAGCATTGCTATCCTAAGTAGGCTATTCCTTGTGACAATTTAAATTTAATTTTCAGGAATCTTAGATCCTCCAAATACCAAGTATTTAGCATGAGACAGGTGGGTTTGTGATGGTGTATATGAGTCATCTTCAGTGACAGACAAGCTGTCCTGCCACATGCCATCAAAGGAATCTACTCATATAAGGCTGTAGGTTTCAGTTGATATGCAGCATGAAGAGTATAGATTTGGTTCAGGGCAACTACAATCACTTAATGAGCCTTAAATATAGCCATTATTTTTATATCAGTAGCACAAAAGAAAACCAAAAGTCCTTAACCATTGACCATTTTATCATACCTTAGGACTTAAAAAAAAAATCAGGGTATAGTAGGCACTAAGTTTTACTGAGAAATATTTGAACCTGATGAAGGCTTTCTTTATTTCTTAAAAGTACAATTTTTCAAAACATGTTAGTTTTATTTTTAAATCTCCAACTTTTTTTTGTTTTTCAAATTATACAAACACATAAGACTGTGATATTTTGCTTTTGCTTCAGTGTGAATAAATTGGGGAAAGGATCTGTCATCCATTTAGTGCTCATGCTATGCATTTTAAAATATGCATTATTCAGTTTAATCCTGGCCCCAGTGCCAAGAAGTAATTGACCAGCCAAACACAACAAAACTTTGGACAAAGCTGGTAATTGAACACAGGTCTGTCTTCCTCCCAAACTGTGCTCTTTCTCTTATATCTGCACAATAACATAAAATTGGCAAAGTGTATTTTTACTTTCCCAGATGCCACATGTGCCAAGAGTAAATCAAGTGATGTTAAGCCTAATAATAGCATATTTTAAAAGAAGCTTTAAAAAATATATTTTCACCCTGACAGTGACCCGCATTGTAACTTATGATTTTTGGAAATAATAGTATGTAAGTATAATTCAGAGTTGTCAAATGTAAGACATTTAGAAATAATTTTTATTTGTATTGTTAATAACTGAATCTTTGGAAACTCATTTTCCTTATTTGGTGTTTCCTTTTAACTAAGAAGTCTAAAACAAACAAAAATCTTGTGTTATTCTGATATAGTTGAGTAAATGATTATGTGTAGTTGTTCTTATATGAATAGTAATATGATTGTGACATGTACACATTGTCTTCTTATAATTTTAAGATAAGTGTAAGTAAAAATTTGTGTGATAAATATTAAAGTGGACATTTTATTTCAATCTCTAGTTGGTATTTTTTTCTAACAGCAAATTCCTATTTAATTTCTTATAAATATTCCCTATGTGAAGTACAGTTTTGAAAATGTGTAATAAATAAGACATCAAATCCATGGACAAGAATGGAGAATCCAGAAAATGCCCATATAAATTTTTGCTAGTTATAAATATTGCATTTTAAATCAATGGATAAAAGATGAGTTATTTGGTATATATTCTAATTGTTGATGTGAGAAAAAAGGTCCCTGACAATATAAAAATAAATTCCAAATGGATTAAAGACCTAAATTTGAAAAATGGAAACACATGTGTATTGAAATTTTAAATCATGTTTAAGACATTAGGATAGGGAAGATCTTTATATAGGAAAAAAAAAAAGCAAAATCATCAGAATTTAAAATGTCCTAGAATTCAGATGCCATAAAGTTAAAATGATAAATTAGAAGAAAATATTCACAAATTGTGTAACAGCAAAATTTTTTTAAACAACCAAAAAGAATGCCTACAAATCAATAAGAAAAAGGTAAACTGCTGTAAGGGTGGGAACACCTTTATTCTCCCGTCTTAGGTCCTGTGGCTGGGCCCAAGGATTACATTTACAAAAGACAAAAGAAGCATATAAATTTTATTTGTTATTAAAAATTTTATGTGGATGAAGAGGCTTTTATGTATAAGAAATGAAAACCCAAAGAAGTGGATTGACATGAGACTTTACATATCATTGTAACAAAGAACAATAAATTGTGGAGACTGACCAGGCAGGAGAAGAGTGTTTGGACTAAGGTTAGTAAACTGTGGGAAAATGACTAGGAAATATATGAGGAAAACTAATGAAAGACCAGGGTTATTCTAGCTGGTTTGTTCATATAGATTAATCTTGGTGTCAACTCTCTGTTTCCAGTGATAAAAATGTTCCAGTCTTCCTGATATAAGGAGGACACTTTTCTCATGGGAAATTTTACGCCCTGTTTTAGGTAGAAAGGGAACCCTTACCATATTTGTTTTTTCTCACTTGCCTCAGGTCAATCAGTATGCCAAAGTGGTATATTTTGAGGTGTCATGTTCTAATCTCCTTTACTACCTATTACAAAAATGGGTAAATTATATGAGCAGGTTATTCACAGAAGATGAAACACAAAGGCCATTAAACATTCAGAATTATGCTGAACCTCAGTAGTAATCCGGGAAATGCAAGTTTAAATAATAAGATAGTTTACTCTAAAACTGGAAAATTTGAGAATATGAAGTATTAGTATAAGGGTAAGTGGATATTTTCATGCTGTGCTGCTAAAAGTGTAGAGTGCTTCCAGCCATTTATGGGGTGGGAGGGTGCAGTTTTGGGCTGTGATTTGGCGCATTCTGATTTTGGGTTAAGAATGATAGAATGAGCATGTAGCTTTACCTCTGCTCCTTTCTGAAATTCAGTGAAATGACGGGAAAATCATTTTTTAATGGCACAAACTTACAAGACCAAAAATGGTAAAGGAGACAACAGCATCATTCTGTCCCTGAAAGGCTGATAGATGAATGAAAACTAATTTGGTAAACCGAAGAAAGCCGCAAACAGGAATGAGGAAAGCCAAGAAACAATCATCACAACACAACCCTCCCCCCCCCCGCCCCCCCAACCACCACCAACTGCCCCACAAAAGGCTTAGAAATTGATAGCACCAGGTACCTCTAGGAGTCGTGGTAAAGGTCTTTTTTATTTAAATCCCTCCCTAACTACACTACTAAGTAATTCCACCCCCCCAACTCAAGGATGATTGGAAGTTATTTTAGATTTAGCATGAAGTTAAGTAATCTTTAGCTTTAGTGCCTAGTACTTGCATAGGCCCCTTCCAAGGCCTGAGAGGGGCCTAAGAAATGTGTTCAGATGATCATTTTTTGGCTTTAATTTGTAAAACTAAATTATTTTTTATTCTTTCTCTCAAAGCCCCCAAAGTGCATGCTTCAGGTCCCACAAGAGTATAATCTGCTCCTGTCTATAGGATTGTTATGCAGAGACAGTAAAGCAGAATCTCTATTCAGAGGATACTGGACCTTGGGTCCTATTTTGAAAAGAAAGGGATTTAGGAACGGGTTTTCTTTTTTCTGTTTTTGTTATCTTTTTTTTTTTAATGTTTATTTAGTTTTGAGAGAGAGAGGCAAAGTGTGAGCACAGGAGGAGCAGAGAGAGAGGGAGACACAGAATCCAAAGCAGGCTCCAGACTCTGAGCTAGCACAAAGTCCGACACAGGGCTCAAACTTGTGAACCATGAGATCATGACCTGAGCTGAAGTCAGAGGCTTAATGGACTGAGCCACCCAGGCACCCCTTGCACCCCTTAGCAAAGGTTTACGTACAGTGAAAGTTTGTATACTTAAAGTTCACACTTGCAGAGTCCTCCAACCTAGTTCAAAGAATGTTGGCAGTTATGACAAATCTATCCTCCAGGCAAGATCCTTTTCTTAGAAATTTGACACCTGAAAGACCTGATGATACTGACTCTGGGGTCCCCAAAGAAAGGGCCCAGTGAAATCATCTTACAATGTAGTGTGCAACCACAGGGCCTCCCTTCCTTGCCTCTCTTGCACATAGATTTCTAAAGTGTACTACTCTTAAGTTTTAATATATACACCAAAGCCAGCATCTTGTGGAAAAAACAAAAGAATAGATGGAAATAAGTGGAAAAACCACTTCAAACAGTAAGACAATTTACCAAAATAGCAATATATGAAATTAACATTAAAAACCTAGAGTCTTCACCAAAGAAGACATACAGATGGCAAATGAGTAACCAAGATATCCTTCAATAGGTAAATGGATAAACTGGTAGATGTAGACAATGGAATATTATTCAGTGCTAAAAAGACATGATCTATCAGGGTGTGTGGGTGGCTCATTTGGTTAATTGGCCGACTTCAGCTCAGGTCATGATCTCACTCGTTTGTGAGTTTGAGCCCCGCATGAGGCTCTTTGCTGCCAGGTTGGAGCCTGGAGCCTGCTTCAGATTCTCTGTCTCCCTTTCTTTCTGCCCCTTCCCCACTCACTCTGTGTCTCTCAAAAATAAACACTAAAACAATTAAAAAAAAAAAAAGAAATGAGCTATCAAGTCATGAAAATATATGGAGACAACATAAATGCCCATTACAAAGTAAAAGAAGCCAATCTCAACAGGCTACTTACTGTATGATTCTAATTATACAACATTCTGGATAAGGCAAATGTTAGAGCTAATAAAAAGGCCCATGGTTACTAGGGGTGGGGGTTGGGGCCAAGGATGACTAGGTGGAATGCATAATGATGGACACAAGTCATTATACATTTGTCCAAAACCAATGAATGTATGCCAAGAGTGAACCCCAAGGTAGACTGTGAACTTTGGATGATTATGATGTTTCAGTACAGACTTATCAACTGTAACAAATGTATCATTCTGATGGGGGATGTTGATGAAGGAGGCTATGCAGGCAGTGGTAGTGGGCTTAGGGGAAATCCCCATCTTCTCAGTTTTGCCGTGAACATAAAACTGCTCTGAAAAAAATATAGTCTTAAAAAAAATAGAAAAAAATAAGAAAGTCATTAAAAAATAGTCTTCATTTATATGAACAAAAATGAGTTCCAAAGTATAGTTTATAATAATAAGTACTTAGAATAATTTTTAAATACCGAAGCATATATACATATATATAGTTAGGCATATACACCTAAGAATAATTTTTAAACACCTAGGCATATATGCCTATACATATAAATAGGCATATACACCTAAACTATATAAGGAAACATATATAAACATCTATAAGAAATATATATGGACAAAAATATGTCCAAAACATATATAAGGAAAAGTATGTTTTAAAAAATACTATGTACTTGGATTGAAACAATGGGAGACAATTCACCACAGGTCTCTCATGTTTCTGCCCAGCTGAGAAACAGATGCACTGACTGCCTTTGTTCTACAATGTCTTTTAAAAAGTGTTTATTATTAAGATATTATTCACAAACTACAAAATTCACCCCGTTAAAGTATACAATTCACAGCTGTTGTTTTGTTTTGTTTTGTTTTGTTTTTTAAGTAGGCTTCATGTTCAGCGTGGGGGCCCAATTCCAGGGCTAAGTGTGGGCAGAACTCATGGCCATGAGATCAAGACCAGAGTTGAGATCAAGAGTGGGACAGTGAATTGACTGAGTCACCCAGGCCCCCTACATTTCAGTGGTTTTAAGTATATGCACTAAAATGTATAACCAACACCACCATCTAATTCCAGAACATTTTTATCACTGCCGCCTCCCCCCCGAAAAATCTTTGTACCTACTGGCAATCTCTCTGCATTTTCTCTCCCTGCCAGACCCAGGTAACCACTAATCTACTTTCTGTCTTTAGGGATTTGCCTATTCTGGAAATTTCAGAAAAATGGAATCACACAGCATATGTCTTTTGAGTCTGGCTTCTTTCATTGAGTATAATGTTTTCAGGGTTCACCCATGTTGTAGTGTGTATCACTGTTTCACTTCTTTTTATTTCCAAATAATATTTGATCATATAACATTTTGATTATTCATTTATCAGTTAATAGACATTTGGGTTGTTTCTACCTTTCGACTATTATGAAAAATGCTGCTACAAACTCAAGAAATATTTTTACGTTGTTGGAGACATTAGAGACTAAATGGAACAGAGGGCAGCCAAGACAGCAGAGCAAAATACAAGTTCATTTGATTGGTTACTTGCGATGAGTTACATGAAGACTGTTGTCCAATCAGAAAGACATTTTACCTTCCCAAGATTAAATTTTTATATACTTCATGGGATGTTCCTGGGATTTGCCAATGCCTCATTTCCCATTATGCGTTTTAACTTTAGGTAAAACACTGATCAAAATGCCGATAATATAATTCTATTGACTTTTTCTATATTTGTGAGGGACCTGGCAGAGTGTTGCCTAATGAAAGAAGGCAACACTGTATTACCAGTAATAATTTCAGTTATGCTTTTAAATGCTACTTGCCAAAATCTTACTTTATAATTTGAATCTAGCATCATATGGGCCAGTGGTTTTCAATTTGGCATGCATATAAGACTTATCCAGGGAGTTTTAAACAAGTAAATAAACCAGGACCTATACCAGACATACTGAATACCTTCAGTGAATATTCTTGGTATACAATGTATATTATTTCTCAGTATTATATGTTATAGTACAATATTTAAAAAAAAACAAACTATGATCACCTATTTTTTTGTGGATCAGGTGTAACATTCACTGACCTATTTGAAAATAGGCTTAATCATTGTCCTTAAAGACATTGGCAATTTTTTTGGAAATGGCTTTATTATTTGGTTTTTCATGTTATAGAAACAGCCAATTTCTGTGTCAGTTACATTAGCCTTATTATGAACTTTCATTAGATCTTTCAAATTTGGAAATTATTAGTAATAAATTAGCCATAGCCATTTTAAGTCTCTCTCATCTATGAATAGTTTTGTTTTATTCTATGTTTGCCTCAAGCAATCTACAATCAGCTACAGGCCTGAGTTTGTGTATTTAACAAAGAAGAATCATTTCAGAGCCCAGTAGAAAAGGAATGTGCCAGCTACTTCAAACTACTGATGCTTCAAAGACATGACTCTTGGGTATAGGATTTTCATGGTATCACTTAGACAACTTTCAGAGCATACTGGGGGCTGGAATCAGAATTCTAGAACCCTTTAGTTGAGAAGCAGATGGCTTCACAAGACTGACATCTCAAGATCTAGTAAAAAAGAATTTCTTACATTGTACTAAATAAAGTGATAAGGGAAAATTTTATTGTGGCTATTTGTTTAAAATATTGTTGATATTGTCTTAAGGTTCTATTTGCTAGACATATAAAGAAGCCTTCTCTTTCCTTCTTAAGCTATCTGTAGTCCACAGCAATTAAAGGAAATATTTTTTTTGACATTTATTCATTTTTGAGAGGGAGAGAGAGACACACAGAGAGAGAGAGAGAGAGAGAGAGAGAGAGAGAGAGAGAGGCAGAATCTGAGGCAGGCTCCCTCCAGGCTCTGAGCTGTCAGCATAGAGCCCAACACAGACCTTAAACTCACGGACCACGAGATCATGACCTGCGCTGAAGTTGGACACTTAACCAACTGAACCACCTAGGCACCCTGGTAGACCACAGCAATTTAATAAACTCTTCTTGTAAATTTAAAACATTACAAGAAACAATTGAAAACATTAAAAAAAAGATATCAGCTTCTCATCGACCAGTCCCAATCCCAACATTCAAACACTCTTATTGATATACACATTTTGCATGGTGATACATAGTTATTTGTGTGGTTCCAGTGACACACTGTCCCCCTTTTTGCTAGGATAATTGGCATTTACAAAAGCAAGGCTGTGCCTACAATGTCATATTTGAGAATAGTGCTCATTTAATCAGATATTATAAGCCATTGTAAGGGAATTAAAATTGACCTTACTTATGCACCCAATGTCTACTGAGTCCTTCAGGAAAGCTGTCCTGTGCCTGCTGTACAGAGTCCCTACTATAGATTGAAATCTTTGTCCCTCCATATGTTGGAGCCTAATCGCTAATATTCTGGTATTTGGAGATGGGGACTTTGGAAGGTGATTAGTTCACAAGGGCAGAATCTATATGAATGGGATTAATGCCTTTATAAAAGAAATCCCAGAGAGTTCTGTCACCCCATCTGCCATGCAAGGATGCTGTGAAAAGGTGATTGTCTATGAACCAGGAAGTAGGCCTTCACCAGACATGGAATCTGCCTTGATCTTGGACTTTACAGCCCCCAGAATTGTAAAACATTCCTACTGTTTATAAGTCACCTAGTCTGTGGTATTTTTCTAACAGTAGCCTGAAGGGACCAAGACAGTTCCAAACTTACAAGTGGTAAGAAATTTGCTTCTTGGCAGACCAGAAACAATAGGACATTTTGGATACTTCAAAAATGAAGGATTTTCCCAAATTAATAGGTACTGTTAATAAAACTACTTTCAAAGAATAGGCTTCGAAGAGTAAATATGCAAATAGATTCTTTCTGGCAGAAGGAGAATAGAGATGCTTTCATCCCAGAAAGCAAGTTTTAGGTCTCTCTACAAATTCATTTCAACATTTTTTGTCTATAGGTATCTCTGTTCTTTGACTTTTCCTTTTAACCGGTTGTGACATTTTCTGGTTCTTTCATTAAGAATATGTCAAATAGGGGTGCCTATTTGAAGAGCATATGATTCTTGATCTTGGGATCATGAGTTTGAGCCCCTATATACATACACATTGGGTGTAGAGATTAAATAAATAAACTTTTCTAAAAAAGGGTAAGTTAAATAGAATCTTTGAAACAAAGTCATTTTAAATCTATATCAGAGCCATGATTTTAACCATTTCTGAAAATTTCCCTTTAAAATGACTTATTCTCATACTGGCCTGCTTAACATTTATCATATGCCTAAAACTGTTTTGTTTCACTTACATTATTTGTTCCTCACAACAAGGTACTATAACACAGACACTACTAAGAGCTTGCCTCCCTCCACACCTTTGTTGGCAGATGGGGACTATAAAACAGAGTTTATAGATAAATGAACTAGGATTAAAATCTAGGTAGTTTGGTTGCAAAGTCCACACTCTTAACCATTACTCTATACTCACTATAAACAGAGAAAACTTTAATTTTTATGACTAATTTTGAGTCTCAGAGACAGAGATTTCTCAAGGTAAACCTATAAATTTGTTTCCAACTTTGATTTGGTGCCCCTTGGTGCTTGAAAATTAGGAAAAATGTGCTAATTGTCATAACACCAATATTTCCAGTGATACTGAAAAATGTGGGAGAGACATAGTTACAAGTTTGGCATTCTTACACCATCCCTCCCCTCCCCCTATAAACATCTTATAATTTTAATCCTATATGATCACTGCTCTGGGTCATGTTAAAAACAAGACAATAGGCTGAAAATGGAGTTGCTTATGCTAATCCCCATGTCAACAAACTGAGGCTGAACCTAATTACAGTTTTGGCTCTCCCAGAAACAGAATCTTAGACTACTCAATCAGGAATCACCTGATCAGCACTAGTTTGGTAACTTCCCCAAGAGATCCCTCATCCTCCTAAAGAAAAGTAACTTTGGAATAACCAATATGTTTTGTTTAGTTTTGTTTTTGCCTGGTAAAATTTCCTTGTTCCAGCTCCCTTTTGACTATAAAAGTCTTTCCTTTTGTACAGCTCCTCAGAGCTCCTTCCTATCTGCTAGATTAGATGCTGCTTTATCGGAACCGATTTTTTGCTCAAAGAACTCTTAAAATTTTTAATATGCCTCAGTTTATCTTTTAACAGCCATGGTTAGAATGAGTCTGGGCCTTCAAGTTAGAACTGATAGTGCCATTATCAACAATAGCCAAATTATGGAAAGAGTGCAAATGTCCATCCACAGCTGAATGGATAAATAAGATGTGGTATATATACACAATGGAATATTACTCAGCCATTAAAAAGAATGAAATCTTGCCGTTTGCAATGATGTGGATGGAACTAGAGTATATTAGGCTAAGCAAAATAAGTCAGAGAAAGACAAATACGATACGATTTTAGCCATTTGTGGGATTTAAGAAACAAAACAGATGAACATGAGGGAAGGGAAGAAAAATAAAATAAGAAAATAACAGGGAGGGAAGTATGCCATAAGAGATTCTTAACAGCAGAGAACAAACTGAGGGTTGCTGGAGGGGAGGTGGGCGGGGGGATGGGCTAAATGGGTGATGGGCATTAAGGAGGGCACTTGCTGGGATGAGCACTGGGTGCTGTACGTAAGTGATGAATCACTAAATTCTACTCCTGAAACCAATACTACACTATACGTTAACTAACTTGAAGTTAAATAAAAGCTTGGAAGAAATAAAAGAACTGGTAGTGACAGTCACTTTGATTGGTGAGAGGCTGAGGAGCAGCCTATGCTTGGCTGAAGGGTAGCTGGTGAACAACCAGCTGCATTCCTGGTGATACAATCTCTCATGATCTTTCTTCTTTTTGTTTTTAAATGTTTATTTATTTATTTTGAGAAAGAGAGAGAGAGTGCACGCATGGCCAGGGGAGGAGCAGAGAGAATCCCAAGCAGGATCTGCACCGTCAGCGCAGAGCTGGATGTGAGGCTCAATCCCACGAACCGTGAGATCATGACCTGAGCCAAAACCAAGAGTCAGACACTTAACCGACTGAGCCACCCAGACACCCCTCTTTTTTTCTTTAAATCTTATCTGCCACCAGCCTCTTTGTCTTCCTGCCAAGTTCTTTTTAAACTTTATTTTTTGGTGCCAATCATTATAGACAGAATAATCTCAAAACTTGGAGATTCACTGAAGCTTCACTCAAGAGGCTTTTCTGACAAGCAAGGGAGTTGAATTTCTTTGTTTTGAATTACAGTAAATATGGTGAATACAGTAAAGCTGTATTAACATAGATTCTACCAAGTCACAATACGTGGTTTTTTAAGGTACCTGTTTGGCTTATGCTGAATAATTCTATATGTGTATCTTAAATGTATGTTATTTGATGTTAACTAAGACTTTTTTGGGGAGCTAAAACTTGCAATTTTGCCAACTCGCTCCTGATAGTGCAGGACCATTTGCTCAATTTTATCATGGCTTCATTTTTTCCAGCATTCCTTCACTACAATGTGAAGATGGATCTAAGGTTCCAAATCACCAAATAAAAATCCTGTTCACAGAACTATCTACCTAATTTGTGGGGTCTTTTGTTCAGAAGTTATGAAAAATTTCAAGATGGCAAAAGCAGAGTATTGTAGAGGTCTTCTAAATGTGTGCCCTTCTACTTGTCTGAGTGTGGTGCATGTGAATGTATACACATAAGTACACAAAAGCTTTTAGGCATAAAATTGAGTTTTTAAGAAAAAATCTCAAATATATATGCTTTACACACACACACACACACACACACACACACACGTACAGATACAACTATTCTTTCTTAAAATTTTCATCTGCTCTTAAAACTTACACTATTGTTTCTGGGGTGCCTGGATGGTTCAGTCAGTTAAGTGTCTGACTTTGGCTCAGGTCAGGATCTCACAGTTTGTGAGTTCAAGCCCTGCATTGGGCTCTGTGCTGACAGCTCAGAGCCTGGAGCCTGCTTTGGATTCTGTGTCTCCCTCTCTCTTTGTCCCTCCCCCACTCACAATCTCTGTCTCTCAAAAATAAATAAACATTAAAAAAATTGAAAAAAAACCTTACACTATTATTTCTAAGAAGATGTCTGCATTTGTATCTCTATTGTATTCATTTAGCAAATATTTATTCTTTGCCAGAATTCTGTTGGAGGCATTTAAAATGCATATAATGACTGCAGGTCCCAAAGCAATCTTGCACCAAAGAGGGAACTTGGGGACTGAAAAACACCTGGTGGGGCAACAACACAGAAGGATCCTGGCTTAATGACACTGTGGAACATCATGCCTGTCTGTGTCAGGCTTTTATGTGTTTATGTTATTTTAGCCACCGACATTTAGGACTTTTCTATTACTTTTACTGAATCCAATCCTAACTAGTAAAATAGACATCTCAAATTCAACATATCCAAAAACGAACTGTGGATTTTTTCTCTCAAACCTCAATAATCGCATCCATGTCCTTCCAGTTGCAGAGGCTGAAATTTTTTGTAAAGGGGTCCTTATCCTTGGATTCATGAAGTTTCAAGGGATCAAGGAGACTATAAAATTGGATGGGAAAAAGTGCATCTATAATACCACAAATCTGTAACTGAAATTCAATGTTTCCTCAATTATTATTATAGGGAATAAATAATAATATCTGTGATTTGTCACCAACAAAAATCACAGATATTTTTATATTACATTACAGTTGTTACAGAGTTCTCAAAATACCTTTAATATTCATCTTTGCTTTGTGGTTTTTTTGTTTGTTTTAGAGACAGAGCATGCACACACGTGCAAGAAGGGGGGAAGAGAGAGAGAGGGAAGAGCGAGAATCTTAGGCAGGCTCCACATCCAGCAAAGAGTCTGACATGGAGCTTGATCTAATGACCATGAGACCATGACCTGAGCTGAAATCAAGGGTTGGATGCTTAACTAACTGAGCCACCCAGGTGTCCCCATCATTGCTTTGAATTACAGGAACAACTGTGAAGAAAGCACATGTGTTTATCACATGTTTTATTATTTTGATAATGATATTTCAATATAAGTGAGTTCCTTTGTAATTTTAACTATTTTAATTCATATTCTTAAAACAATGCTCTGAGAGGGCAGGTCGTAACCTTCATTGGAGGACTAACGGGTCTATGACATATAAAGGGTAAGAGTCTTTTCCTGCTAGTCACCCTTGATCTCTCAATTTGTCTCATATCCACGTGGCAAAGGGTGCTAGTTGCCACCAGTATCCATTCTTCCTATTTTCCTTAGTAACAGAACACCAGGCTTTTGGGGGGGGGGGACAGTAATAATGTTCTCACCTGAAAGACTATATTTCCCAGACATTCCTTGTAGGTAAGTGTGGCCTTGTGAATAAGTTCTAGCTAAAAAGTTCTAAGTCAAAATGTTGTATAGGATTCCTGGAAAGGTTGCTTAAGAGGTTCTGCTTAGCTAAATAGAAAACATTTTTGGCTTCTCCTCCTCCCTCTTTTCTCCAGTCATGAAGAAGGACCCAATGAATGGACTTCTTAGTCATCTATGCCCTTGATAATGAAAACTGTGGTGGTAAAGCAGAAAATGAGAAGGAACTTGAGTTCCTGATGCCTGTAGACAGCTACCATGTCATCACGTTTGCCTACTTCTGGAATTAAGAACAAATGGAGGGTTACTTGAGGAGTTGTAGCAGGGGACGTGGGCTAAATGGGTAGGGGGCATTAGGGAATCTACTCCTGAAATCATTGTTGCACTATATGCTAACTAACTTGGAAGTAAATTAAAAAAATAAAATTAAAAAAAAAAAAAAGAAAAAAATACTCTCTAGGTAGATTTCAGTTGTTAACTACTAAATACAATTCCTAACTGATATACCCCAATTATGACAAGTCCTACTGGTTCTGTCTTCAAAAATCGAATTCAAATTCACAGTTTGAGTATTTCTATCTCCACCATTATTACCCTGGTCTCAGCTTCTATCAAACCTCACCTGAATTGTTGCAATACCAAGTTCCTATTGATCTTCCTTCTCTTCCCTTGGCTCCTCACAGTGTATTCTCAACCAGGATCCCAAAGGAACTTTTAAAATTTATAAGGTGGATCATATCACTTCTTTACACAAAAACTTCAAAAAATTTTTTCCTCATTCCCCCATAAAAGTTAATTCCTTTTATATAAGTTAATTCCTTTTATATAATGAAGGGCTATATAGTTTTATAAGATGTTACCAATCTACCCCCCACCTCTCTAATCTCTTCTATTACTCTATTCCAGCTCACTCAGTTCCTACCCCACTTAACCCCTTGTTGCTCTTTGTATATGACAAACATGCTCAAGGTAGGTGCTTAGTAATATAGGAAATGAATAGCTGAGGAAGCCAGCAGAAGGCTATTTCAGGGGGCAATCTTTGTCTAGGCTAGAATTATTCAATGTGGCAAGCCTGATTATTCCAAACGATTGAATTCTTTTTTTTTTTAATTTTTTTTAACGTTTATTTATTTTTGAGAGACAGACACACACAAAGCGCGGTCTCTGATGAGGGTCAGAGAGAGAGAGAGAGAGAGACAGAATCTGAAGCAGGCTCCAGGCTCTGAGATGTCAGCACAGAGCCTGATGCAGGGCTTGAACTCATGAACCATGAGATCATGACCTAAGCCGAAGTTGGATGCTTAACCAACTGATCCACTCAGGTGCCCCCAAATGATTGGATTCTTATATACACTGTTGATATTAATAACTAATCCTGACCTGAGCACCACCATTAAAATAATTTCCCTAAAACACTGCTTTCAATAGTACTTTCCAGCTCAATAACATTTAATACTTATACACTTTACTGATAGTTAAAACTAATGTCTAGTGAAGCTTGTTACTAGCAGTAGAGAAGCAAAGGAGTCTGTTTGTTCTTATTGCTATGCTGCAAGTTCATAGCAAAATAATAATAATGAAATTTAATTATGTGTAACATAATTGTCCACATAGTTGATATAATTAGATATAATTATAAAGCTATTGTAAAAGACTTGAAAACATCTTTTTAAAAAAACTGTTTTAGGGGCACCTGGGTGGCTTGGTCGGTTAAGCGTCCGACCTCGGCTCAGGTCATGTTCTCACTGTCCGTGAGTTCAAGCCCCGCGTCGGGCTCTGTGCTGACAGCTCAGAGCCTGGAGCCTGTTTCGGATTCTGTGTCTCCCTCTCTCTCTGCCCCTCCCCTGTTCATGCTGTGTCTCTGTCTCAAAAATAAATAAACATTAAAAAAAATTAAAAAAAAAACTGTTTTAGGGGTGCCTGGGTGGGTCAGTCAGTTAAGTATCTTACTTTAGCTCAGGTCATAATCTAACAGTTCTTAAGTTCGAGTCCTGCATTGGGTTCTTTGCTGTCAGCACAGAGTCTGCTTCAGATCTTCTGTCTCCCTCTCTCTCTCCCCCTTCCCTGCTCACTCACTCTCTCCCATAAATAAATATTTAAAACAATTAAAACATAAATAAAAAATTTTAAAAAACTATTTTAGGGGCACTCAGCTAGGTCAGTTGGAAGAACATGTAACTCTTGACCTTGAGGTCATGAGTTTGAGCCCCACCTGGGGTGCAAAGATTACTTAAATAAATAAAACTTAAAAAAAAAACTGTTTTAGGGCACCTGGGTGGCTCAGTCAGTTGAGCATCTGACTCTTGATTTCAGCCCAGGTCATGATCCCAGGATTGTGGGATCAAGTCCCATGTTACCTCAATGGTAAGCCATTGTAAAAAATGAGATACAATGAGGAAAAGAAAAAGAAAGTAATTGCATCATTGATCAAGGAATCAAGGAGAATACATTTGTATTGAGGTGATTTGTTTCCATTGAGCTATTATAGGTTATTTAAAGCTTTTAAAACTGTCTCACCATTAAGTAGACAATAAAATGGACTAATTTTTAGATATTAAAATGATGTTTCTTATGGCTAAAACTGCAAAAATTACCACCTTTACATGTAGACCTGGCAGTTACCAAGAGTTTGATATTTTTAATAGAGATACATGTATACTGAGAGAAGTACATAGGAAATGCCAAGGAAAACTCCATTTGACCCTGAAGTTCTATTTCATTTCTTTTTAGGAACATTTAAATTAACCTTCAGAGTCTTAGATAAAAAGTGCTGGAGAATCAGTTGTAAGAATCACCATGGAGACCACACTGTGTTCTCAGGTCACATTAACAAGGTCTCTCCAGTCTGCCGAGGACGGGTTTCCTGCATCTGGCAGTGCTGTAACTAGTAGACAGGAATTATGAATTGTGTGGTTGTGAGTAACAAATATACACTGAAATTAGCTTCAGCAACGAGAGGTTTATCTAAGGGAGAAAACTGCCCGTTTCAAAAACCCAACATTTCATTTCATCTCCCTCGGAGTTGCTTGGCCTCTGCTTCTCTCTGTGCTTCTGGGTTTACTTGTGGCATCTCTGCTCCCCACCCCCCCCCCCAAAATTATCTTGTTCTTGGCTTTGATTTGCTGTCCTTTATAGGTCTTGCCCTGACCCTTCGGTTGTATTTAGCATCTTCTGACTAATTGGCTCAGTATCTGTATTCAAAAGTCCTGAGAAAAAGAATCTGATTGGTTCAGTTTAGGTCAGGTATCTGCAGGTGGACCAATAGGCTGTAGTGGTGGTGGATGGATACCTAGTGTTTGTCTTTACAGAAGCCCTGTCCAGTTAAAGTACACATCATCTATAGTTTTGTGAAGTCTTTAGGGGATAAAGGAGTAAAGCAGGCTGTGGTGATAATAAATCCCCAGTTCCATTCTGGAATCTGTTAACAATTCATTTACACCTTCCCTTCCCCACTAATTTTAGGGAATTAAGACAGTACACACACACACACACACACACACACACACACACACAGAGTGCCTGAGTTCCAAAAAAAGTTGACAAAAAATAAAGGTTATATTGATCCTTCCACTTCACTTGCTATTTGAATGACAAGTCAATCAGCAAATATTTATTGATTGTATTTAGTGAACTCAGCACTGTGCAGCACTGAGGCCAGGAATGAGAAGGACAAGAAGTGACATAAATGGTCTTTGATGCTCAAGGTTTTCCTAAGTTATGAGAAGTCCAAGCCCCCAAAGGAACCCCATTTCTGTTGTCTCCCAGTTGGCTCCCAGATACACAGTTTACACATACTTACTGTCTACCTGGTCATCACTGCAGTTCAATTCTTGTCACTACATCTCCAACCACACTCTTACTTTCCAGAGTTTGCCCCTTCAACAGACTTCATAGGGGAGAGAGATGCTAGAAATTTCTCTTAGGGAAATTTTTTTTTGGGGAAGAAAAGACACATCATGTTTATTCATGTATTTATGGATATATGTATTTACTTACTTATATATTTATTGGTTAAGTGGCCAGCATCTAAAAAAAAGTCAGGAGAAACTATATAACAATTTGATTTTCTTATTTCTCTTCAAGTATCTGAAAATCTGCCTTTTGGGATCTGCATTTCCATATAGCACCAATTATTGGACCCAAATAGTAATCTCACTCTGTAGATAGGGCATGAGTTTCTCCACTTATCATAGTTCTTCTACTGTACGCTGTGTTATATCCTGCCTGCGCCGCCCCCTCCCCCCTGCCGCTTTACTCATTTTTATCTGCCTTTCCCTTATAGGCATTTATGGTTGCAAATCACTTAGTTCATGAGATGTACTATATTCTTACTTTTTTCCAAATCTAATCTCTGGAGGAATTGGGAGACATTCCCACATTCAAGTATATTTTGTGGCACCACATCACACTTAAAATATTGTGAGCCAAGGCAGAGACAAGTCATTCCTATTCTTCTTTAATTTATGGACAATTCTTTGCTCACCAACTCTGACATCTGCTTCTAGAATTAAAGAAGCCCATTGTCTGCTAATGGGTTTATTCCAAATCTTAATGACAGTGTCCCTGATTTAATCATTGGTCCTGGTCACCATTTGTGCAGGAAATCTAGTGGGGGGAAAAAGCCTCCTTGTGGCAGCACATGGAATAAAGCTCTTTCTTTACATACCTCGTCCCACAACGTAACTGTTTTTAAAAATGGTAATGGTAGGAAAAATTGTCAATTACTTGGAAAGGAACAGAAGAGATTACTGAGATTAGTAGATCTTCTGGAGATTATCTGATTTTATAAGGTTGTGTAACTTTGATCACTTTTTCCTGTGGAGGTTATTTTACATTTTCACACAGTAGAAATTAAGTTGTACAAAACTAATAGTAATACAAATAATTCTTGTACATGGCAAGGCAAATTATTTTGTCTTGTAGATATAAAATTTATTTCTTCTTATGGAAAAGATTACCACAAGGATTAAATTTTATTGCCCTGTAGGTTATTAACCAGTTTTGCAGCTATTAGCAAATTCTTTTCAGCATTCCTAATTGTATGTGTATGTATGTATATTTAAAGACTTTCTTAAACTTATTCTCTCATTACTAATGAGTTGAATAAAATCTTTCACATGTGTTCATTTTATATTTACATGACAGTAAAAAGTATTTGTTTCTTTTTGAACATTATACCATAGCAGTTAAAGACCTGATGTTTTGATTACATTTCAATAGTTCCAAATAAGAAAGAAATTCAGACAGGTTACTAAATATGTAAACTTAAATTACACAAAAATTAGTGGTAATAATCTTGAGGTAAAAAGGATATTTTAAGTATAGGGACTATAGTTTTTGCATGTAGTAAGCAAAATTATCTGTGGTAAAGGAATCTCCTCCAGAAGGTTTATCTGCCCTCAAACCCTTCCTTCCACCCTTGGCTGTGTTTTTTAATTCACAAGGAGGAAAAAGAAATTTTAGAGATGGTGAAATTAGGTGATAAATAAAAAAAAAAGTAAGGGGAAAGTAATGAAGACAGATTCAAGAATGCTGTTTCAGGAGTGTCTTTCTGTACCTAGTCTCCTTGCAAGCCTAGAATCTTGAAAGTTTGTGTGCTACAAAGTAAAGCTGTTCCTTTTCCACTTGAGTGACCCACTGGTTCTCTGGTTATTAAGGAAGAACATTAATTGACTACAACCCAAACACAATAAAGTATTCTTTAACTGGACCGGAGTTTTCTCTTCTGCAGTTTTCTCTCTGTAAAATTTAGGAACAGCAATTTGGTAGCTGAGGTCAGAGCTTTAAAACATATGATTGTGTTTTCCTCAAGAGCCATTTGTCTAGTGTAATCACAAAGAAACAAAGATATTGCCATCTAGTGGTTTAATTGGAGAAATTCAGAAAAATAATTTTTCTCCTAAAATTTCCATTAATTTTTTCTTTGTGTAGCACTAAATAAAAAAGCATTCATTTTTAGAAAGCAATTATTAATATATACTTTTTTCAAATTAAGGTTCTAGATGTGGCTACTCTTTTTTTCTTTTTAGGTTATATTCCCTATTTATTAAGCTCAGTAGGATTAGGATATGAATTAGAACAGGGAAAGATCCTTTCATAATTGAAGAAAATACATTTAAAGGCAATGTTTCACTGAAGGAATTGTTAAATACCCAAACTAAATCATAAAATCAAGTGATCAAATTGATAGTTCATATCAAATTTTAAAAAGGTACAAGATAAAATAAATAGGTATATATTATGTATGGTCTAAAGGTAGAATCTTATACCAAAATCCTTTGCTTTTATTTAATAGTTGCATTACAGCAAAACTAGCTTTTAAAGAATATTCCATTGAATAAAATATTATTTTATCATTGGCTTTGATTACAAAATAATAATTGGATTTCTAGAAAACTCTCCAATCCAAAAAACTTTGATATTTAAACATATAAGAAGTATACTTATAAGTCCAGCAGAATTTTACTTACAATACAGATCAGAAAATCCACAGGTATTACCATCTATTTTCTGCATTGATATATTTTTATAGTCTTATGTAAAACAGATCTGCTCTGTTGTATTAAAGAACTATTTCATTTCTAGTAACAGCATGGAGACAATAGTTTACAAAGATATTCTGACTCCATCTGACTGTGGTAGAGATTTTTCCAGGTTCCCCTTGAATTTTCAGATCATCACGTACCTAGTATCTTGATTAAAAAAAAAAAAAACTTAAAAAAAAATTCCAAGTATTCTGATTCCACTTTTAAAAAGCATTTTTATGCTTAGGGGACCATAATGACTTGTGCTGAATTTAGCAAAATAGAGATCCTTTCTCATCATTGGTCAAGAAAGTGACATGATGCGGGGCACCTGGGTGGCTCAGTTGGTTGAGCATCTGACTTTGACTCAGGTCATGATGTTGTGGTCTGTGAGTTCAAGCCCAGCCTCGGGCTCTGTGCTGGCAGCTCAGAGCCTGGAGCCTGCTTCTCTGTGTCTCCCTCTCTCTCTACCCCTCCCTGCTCATGCTCATGCGTGCTTTCTCTCTCTCTCAAAAATAAATAAACATTATTTAAAAAAACTTAAGAAAGTGACATGACAGAATCTATCCCAGCCTGGGACAACTAAAGGATGTCTTTTTATGATATCTTCTGTGGTAGATATAAAAGTCCAGAGGAGAGACAATAAAGTAGACAGAGGGACAGATACAGTTTATAAACCCTGTATAAAATGATAAAACTTCTATTCTGAAAAGGGTTCCATGGTTATGATGACCATGCCACCCCTGGGCAGTGTACAAGAGGTAAGAAGGATGGGGTATGACTGTGCATATTCATCCTCATTGAAGTAGCCTCTCCCCCAGTTGTTGTCAAGGGTTCAGGTAACTACAGATCCTGTTGTCATTGTTATGGAAAATAAGAATAGATTCAAATTTTGGATTAAGATTTGTTGTCTAGTAAAAAGGTTGTGTGCAGGAAGAACATTATGTGGGCACAGACACAAGATGGAAAGAAGAAAATTGACAATGGGTTTCCTTTAGGTACATTAAGTTGCTAGACAAGCCAATCAAGGCAAAAAACAGCAACACTAAACTTAAAGAGCGATTTGTAAAGTGTGCTGATAATTTCTTTCAAAACAGGTCATAGTATTTCTTTAGAGGAAATAAAACATAAGTGTCTATCAGTTTGTAGAAATGTCTACCTTTTCTCTATATAATATGTAGATCTATTTTTATAGGAGTTAATTTTTCTCCAAGATCTTATTAAAAATAGAGATCCTTTCCTTTCTTCTTTCAAATACTGAATAGAATCTATGAGATTGGGGCTCAGTCTTCTCTATTTTTAACAAGCTCTCCAGGTCTTTTTAGTATATTAAAGTTTGAGAAACATTCTTCTAGACTTCATTAACAAAACCATTGAGACTAAATACTTTTCATGGAAAAAGTTTAAAGACAATCAAAGGTAAAAAAGTGGAATACCAGGTCAAATTTAATAGTCACTTAGCTGGAGGACTGGCAGATCACCAATGAGATTTCCAATTTCCAATATCATCAGCAAAGGGACTAATTTTAAAATGAGACTTATTACCATAGGTGGCAGCCTGATAAAAATGTCTGTGAAAGGGTAGACATACTCAAAACTTAAACACTTGTATTAATTCAAGAGTTACTTATTGAATATCAACTACATGTTAGGTGCTATGTTAGGTACTAGGATTGCAGAGAAAAAAGTTGTTCTCCTTAGGAAGCTCTTCATATAATAAAATGATTATTAGACTTCAGTGGGAATACAAATTACCTTGGGTACGTGTTAAGAATGCAGATGGTCAGTATGTGATCATGAAGAATACTGGTCTAATTTGTAAAAAGAAAGTAAATAGACATTTATAATGTAAGTGGTAAGTTTTAACAGATATACAGATATATTATCTGATCACTGATGCAAGCCAACATTGAGAGGTAAATATCCTTGAATTCCTGAATGAAAACCAGTAGTTTTCTAGATGATGAAAGGTAGGGAAGAGCATGGAACATGGCATTGAACAGTGAGAAAGTGTGGTGTATATCAGGCATTAAAGACGGTTTGTTTCTATCTGGAATTTAAAAGTTGAGAGTGAGTCATAATGGACATGGGAATGGAGAAGTAAACTAGATTATGAAGAGTCCTGTATCGTAGAGTTTTCATTTCACCCAGAAAAAAGTGGTGAGTCTCTGAGGTATTTGAAGTAATGAAGTAGAGGATGACTGCATCAGGGCTGGGTTTAAGGGAAAGCATTCTCATAATAGCTAATGAATGGATTCAGTGGGGGTCAGCGTGAAGCAACAAACACTGGCAGGAAGGCTAGTTAGAAGACTGCCATGATAATTCAAGCAAGAAATTTGAAATGCCTGCTTTCAGATAGTGCTGCTGGGATGGAGAAGAGAGAAGGGAAGTATTGTTAAAGTAATTAAATTCATGGGATATGGAGAAAAGGTGGGGGATGGGAAGAAGAAAGTAATGTGAAGGATGACTCTGGGTTTCTGGTTTGAATCTACTCATTTCATTTCCTTGGTAATGGTGTTTCCTCTTTCCAATTGGGAAGACTTTTCTTTTGCCATCTCAGTAGTTAGTATTTTGTACTTTAAGCAGCTATATCATTTCTTCAGTGCTTATTATGGTTCCAAATGCCACTATGACAAACATATTTCACTATAGAAGATGCTGCCAATGCTATGCTCATATTCCCCAAGCCCCTCCAGAAATCATGTGGAGTCTTTGCGGACAGTTCCTGTGAAAACCAAATGCTTCTTACTTCAAGCTGTGGTGAGGGCTTCTGTGTGAGGGCTTTCTCTGTGCCCTGCAGTGTGTCTGACTTGTGCTCAGGGTAAGCCAGAAGTATCCGTGAATAACCCAGGAGCAACCCTCAACCAGTGAGGAATGGAGATTGGGGTTAACTACTCATCCTAGCTTTCTAGCACTGTGATGGATTATCCCCAGTAGGATTCCCTTCCCTGTCTAACTTTGTCACACCCTCACCATGTTTCTGGAATCACCTCCCAAATAAGCTATTTGAATCCAAATCCTTGTCGCACAGTTTGCTTTAGGGAAAACCCAAATTTAGTTACTCAGTTCTGATAACACAATTTTATATATCTACACCATTTTATATATGTGCAAACTAATGTTTGGAGGGGTTAAATAAATTGCCCACATCACTTAGCTCCTGGATTCAAATCCAAAGCCTTTGGTTTCAATATTATGCAATAGCGCCAGTCTCAAATTCTAAGATGTGAACCAGGCATCACCAACTGCGGAATGAAAGCCAGAGATAGTCTGTCAAGCTCTTTTACACAACATTGAAACTGACCATTATTTTCAGATTCCAATCTTTATTATTATAAAGCCTGAGCCTGAGCCTTGCCTGCCAGCATGTTTCCTTTCCCTTACTGAATATGGTAGTTATGTAGAATTTAGAAGCTGGGCAAATCACTCTTGAATGAGATGAAATGCAACGGCATAATGGCAGAGAGTGGTATGATAGATCAATTACTCTTTTTTTCTTAAGATTTTATTTTTAAGTAATCTCTACACCCAATCTGGTGCTAAAATTTATAATCCCAAGACATAGAGTCGCATGTTCCACCAACTGAGCCAGCCCAGGTGCCCCTAGATCAACTACTCTTAACACTTTGCTCAAGTTGTCAGGTTCTCTGAGTACTTTTATGGGTTAATTCCTGGTTAAGAATTTAAATTTTAAATGAGTGATGAAAGGAATTAAATTTTAAATGAGTGATGAGGTCATTAAAAATAATATATCTAGAACTCAGCTAAAGCTCATATTTTCCTCTCCTTCCTTATAATGTAAATAACTCACATTGAAGGGAAGTATCAAAGAAGGACACGCAAAATCAGAAGGTCTAATCTCAATTCCTTCACCAATTAGCTATGTGCCATTAAGCAAATCACCCAACTTCTCAAAATCTTGGTTGTCATCTATGAGAAGAAGCTCTTTCAAGCAATCTGATCTGCAGGCTCCTTTCTAGTATTAGCATTTCTATGGTTCTATCCAATTCCTGAGTTAGAGTTGCTTAGATGAAGGAGCATGAGCTTCACATATACTAGCCTGCTTTCCCACTCCCTGCACATATTTTGCACTTTCCCAAATTCATGCCTTTCTCCTTTGATATTTTTCTATCTCTAATGATTTCTCTTCTCATAAAATTTCAACCCAACTTTTACAATTCTTTGTCTTAATGACTGCAGAAATAATTGTGCCCTCCTCAGAATTCCTGAGCATTTATTATCACACCACTCATTCATATGGCACTTAGCACTTACAGCAAAAGAAAACTCTGCACAAGACATTACAATAGGCACCGAATACAGGATTAATTGCTATAGAAGTGGTTTTGACTGGAGTTCTCAACATGTGGTGGACAAATCACATGGGGTTCTATGACTATTTCTTTCTCTCTTACTGATCAGACCCACACTAGTATGTCATAATACTCCAGGTTGAATCTAATTAGTATATAAATGAACTCAAATACTTACATAGGCCATAATTCACAAAATGAAGCAGTGCCTTTGCAATAAAGTAATGAGGTCAGAGGACTCTGACAAAAAGGAGAGCTCAGGTCCCACAGAAAGGGGGCAGCAATGCCTTGGTTGTGAAGGGGTGCAGCATCTGGGACACTAAACTGTTTGCTTCTTTAAGAGAAGTCAGAAATCAAGAGTTTTTGTTCTTTGTTCATGGTTTTTAAATTTTTCAATTTTTTAAAAAATTTTTGAGAGGGAGAGCACACATGTGAGGGGTGGGGAGGGGTAGACAGGGAGGAGGGAGATAATGCCGAACAGGCTTCACGTTGTCAGTGCATGGATAGCTAATCAGGTTCCATCCCACAAACCGTGAGATCATGACCTGAGCCGAAACCAAGAACTGGACACTTAACCAACTGAGCCACCCAGGAGCTCCATCTTTGTTCACAGTTTTTAAATGTCAAAAACAAAGTCAAACATTTAAGTATATCTCCTGTAGGTCTTATTTAGCTGGTAAGAGGTCTCTGGTCTCTGCTCATCTATTTCTCAGCCCACTACAGCGTGGCTTTTTCAGTGAAATTACTCTCCCAAAAGGTACCAGTTACCAGCTTGTGACCCAAACAAGTAACTTAACTTGTCCCTGAACCAGTCTTTTGCCTACATCACAGGATGTATGAGCAGTAAGTGAGAAAATATCTATAAGACATAGCACACAGAAATATGCACAAAGCAGTCCATGCATGTTTGTTCCTGCTATGCTTGAACCACACTGCAATCTGGCTTCCTCCATCAACATGGTACAGCTTTAAACACCTGTGTGCCTCTTTCTCTCTGCCAGTGCACACTCCTCTCCCCTCACTCTCTGAGCTCTAACTCTTTGAAGAAAGTGCCTTCTCAAGCTGTGTGTAGATTTCTTGATGGTAAAACTATCCTAGCTTTCTCCCCACATTTAAGAATATTTTTAAAACATTAAAAACATTTTAAAAATAGTTTTAAAATATTAAAAAATATATTTTTATTCTTGGGGCACCTGGGTGTCTCAGTTGGTTAAGTGACTGACTTTAGCTCAGGTCATGATCTTGCAGTTCACGAGTTCAAACCCCCTGTCAGGCTCTGTGCTGACAGCTCAGAGCCTGGAGCCTGCTTTGGATTCTGTCTCCCTCTGTCTCTCTGCCTCTTCCCCACTTGTACTCTCTGTCTCAAAAATAAATAAAACATTTAAAAAAATATATGCATATATATATATATTATTCTAGAAAATTTCAATCACATACAAACATAGAAAGAAGAGTATAATCAACCCCTTAGTACACAACCATCCTCAACGATTTTCAACATATGGCCAATTTTGTTTCATCCACTCCCTTACCAAATCCCTGCCCTCCCACCATTGCACACAGAGTGGATTATTTGAAGCCAACTATAAATATAACATCATCTCACTTGTAAATACTTCAAAGTTTATACAGTTTTGTAAGGAATGTGTAGGAAACAGAATGGTCTTGTGTAAAGATTCTTAAAGGTGATAGGGGAAGGGAAGGGCAAGGAGGATGGGACACACAAGTAATATGTATTCCTAAAGATAGGGATTCTGCTCTTTTCAAGTAGAAAATCTCTGAGCCAATACTAAGCAGCTGAACAAAAAACATCTATGGGCAAAATCTGGTCATAAGGCCATAAATTTGCAACCTTATCTATAAATAATAGCTGTGGAGAAGGACAAATAGAAAGGGTTGAATTCATAATAGAGTCAGGTTAAAGGAAGAAATTCTTTCTCCTTTGTTGCATCCACACGACTCCTGAAACAGTATGCTACGGGCACCAGTGACAGTCGCAACAAAGTTTATTACAATGAGAGGCAAGGCCAACTGATTGGGACCAACACTCTTGATAAGAATGTGGCTCTGAACAGCTGGGGTACAGAGTTTTTAAAGCCGATCACATCGTTTTGTCATTATCTGCGAACAGAACAGAGAAACAGTTCCCAGATTAATTAGAAACAGTTGCCAGATGAGTCAGAAACAGTTATCGAATGAGGTGATTATTTTGGACTTTCTGCTGCTAAGTTGCAACCAGTGGATCTCCTTGACCTTGTCTCTGATGGTCTTTTTTTGAGCTTTTGTTTCCTTCATTGGTAAAGCCTGATTCACAAGAGTATGAAGTATGATTTACAAGAGTAAAAGCAAGGCTGTTATCTTTTGACCTTCAGTGTCAGAACAAAGTTGTTATCTTTCAAGCTAAGCGTTAGCCCTACACTACAATTTAACCCTTACACTATTACCAGGTAAATCTGTGAGTTTAGGGAGTTTTCTACCCTGTATTTCTCATAGTTAGAAGAAAATTTCAAAATGCATTTTGCATAAATCTTGATTGACAATGGAAATGCTATGACTATTTTATTATATTTGTCTCTAAAGATTTCATTTTATTAGCCATCTATTATACTTCCATCCAGATTACTTCAGTTTAAAATAGATTACTAGTCTTTCACAGCTATTTAGTAACTAAGAGCAATGAATTAAATTCATACAACAGTTCAGAAAAGTTCACATCACCATCAGTTCAGAACATCTGATTCACCAAGTATAGATTATTTAAAAAGAATGACCAGAAATTAAATATCACAAATAAGATTTTTTTATTTGTCACCATTAAATGTCTGAATTTTAAACAGATTCTTGGGCTGGTGGCTCATATCCATCAGCTTGTTCAACTTTAGTACCAGTCTCACTCCCAGTAGTTTTTCCAGAACTACTACCTTCATCATGAAGCTCCATGAGCTTTCCCAGTTCAAAGTTAGGTTTTGTCAGCATTTTTACTTTTCTAATGAAGATATCATGGAGTGGATAAATACACTGACAAATCTTTTCTATGTCATTCCCAATGCTGTCTGGAATCAATTTATTGACCACTTTTTTCAAGTCATTTGTCTGCACCTCTTGGGTCATGATTTCCATCACCTTTTTCCAAATTTGATGGATTTGTTGGTGGTGAGCATAACAGGTCTTCCAAATCTGAATGTTGCGTTTAGTAGTAAAAGCAACACAAAAGAGATGAAGCAAATAACCATTGGCAGTATTGACATTAACAGGAGCTTCAATCATGATCTGACATTTTTTGACTATGGAGCACATTTTGTCATGGGTAAGATCCATGCCACAGAAATTAGGCAGTTTTTGCCTTGAACATCTTCAGTAATTAGCTTGAACTTTCTAAATGCAACTTCATCATTCTGCAGATCAGCAAGGCTCACTTCGAAAACATGATCCTTAAGGTCATCGGATGTGATTTTGGTTGCTTGAGTTCTTGTGACTAGTGTTTTTCTGATATTTCTTATATTAAACATAGCTGGCACTTTTACATCACACCAACCTTTCTTTGAAAATGGATCAACCACTTTCTTCTTGGCTCCTTTTTTGCTGCCTTTCATAAGGCGCTTGGTTCTTGCTGACAACCAGGGAGCCAAAAGTGCTATGTCTATTTTAAATTCATCCAATCTGGCTTTGGACATCAACATTCCATTAAATGTGCCCTTGTTGCACCTGTACCCCAATGTTTATAGCGGCACTCTCAACAATAGCCAAATTATGGAAAGAGCCTAAATGTCCATCAACTGATGAATGGATAAAGAAATTGTGGTTTATATACACAATGGAATACTACGTGGCAATGAGAAAAAATGAAATATGGCCTTTTGTAGCAACATGGATGGAACTGGAGAGTGTGATGCTAAGTGAAATAAGCCATACAGAGAAAGACAGATACCATATGGTTTCACTCTTATGTGGATCCTGAGAAACATAACAGAAACCCATGGGGGAGGGGAAGGAAAAAAAAAAAAAAAAAAGAGGTTAGAGTGGGAGAGAGCCAAAGCATTAGAGACTGTTAAAAACTGAGAACAAACTGAGGGTTGATGGGGGGTGGGAGGGAGGGCAGGGTGGGTGATGGGTATTGAGGAGGGCACCTTTTGGGATGAGCACTGGGTGTTGTATGGAAACCAATTTGACAGTAAATTTCATATATTAAAAAATAAAAAAATAAAAATAAAAAAAATACATAAAAAATAAAGCTTTTTAAAAAGTAAAAAAAAAATAAAAAAAAATAAATAAATAAATAAATAAATGTGCCCTTGTTGAAGTTACCAATTTTTTCAAGTCCAACTTAGTTGACTACTTCTTCTTACTTGGCTTCCAGCACAGCATTTTCTCCTGGTTTTCCTTCTACCACACTGGCAATACCATTTTTCATGCCCAGGATTTGGTCTTGCACTTTATTTTTGTTTACACACACTTTTCCTAGTTGATTTTATCTGGTTAAGCGGCTTTAACTGCCATTTAAATACTGATGGCTCTTAAATATATTCCTAGGCTTCACTTTTCTTTGAGGCTTCACACACCCACACACATGTTTACACATACATACATTCTAGAATAACTTTTATTAATATAAAGGATATGTTGCACAAACGTAAATAATAAAATAGATAATATTCCTTGTTGTAAATTCCATATGGCATTTCAGTTTTTGCAGAATTCTTTCATTGATTTTTGCTAAACTTTTGTATCTGTATTTACCTTATGGTTGCAACTGATGAGTAAGCGAAGATCCAATATGAATGTTGGCTAATTCTTTTCATTATGCCAATAAGTGAGATGACAGCTCTAGTATTCCATGGATACTAGAATTCCCTCTGTTCCTGGATTATGCCAAGCTTATTTCTATTTCAGGTCTTTTGCATTTCCTCTTCGTCTTCTCTTCTTCAGTTCTTTACAAGACTGGTTTTTTATTCCAGCTCAAGTGTCACAGAGAGGTTTTCCCTGACCACCTTAACCAAGAAGCTTTTCTTACTTCAGCCACTCTCTATCCCACTGTTTTCCTTTATATTCTTCATAGGGATTCTGCAGTGATCAGTTTTTAAAAAGCAAAGTTTGTATCTATATGTATTTACTTATTTGAATGAATGATTCATGCTTATGGCAAAAAAATTCCAAACAGTGAAAAAAATCTATCCAGGGATTTCCATTCCAGGAAGATTGAGTAGATGCACTTTCTCAATTTATAACTAAAAATTCTGGGCATAATATAAAAAGCAAACATATGAGAAAGCATATCAGCTAAAGACTTCAAGATCCAATGAACAAACAACATGGTGATGAGTTCCCTGGGTTTTCTTTTTGCTGAATATATCCCAGAATTGGTGCTAGAGAAGCCAGAAAGCCTGGAAATAAGTGGGCACCTACAGAAAAGGGCCCAGCAAAAACTGCTCCTTTGAGCCAAAGGACCAGGAAAATGGCAGCCTACAAAGGCAGAAAGCTTTTGGGAAATAACCAATTTACTATAGAATAAACTATGGCCCCACCCCCATCCCTGCCAGCAAAGACCAAGTGGAGCCTAGACTTTATCCAATTATAGCTTTATCCTCCTAAAGGCTGCTCTCTCAATAGACAAAATTTGTTGGGGCGCCTGGGTGGCGCAGTTGGTTAAGCGTCCCACTTCAGCCAGGTCACGATCTCGCGGTCCGTGAGTTCGAGCCCCGCGTCAGGCTCTGGGCTGATGGCTCGGAGCCTGGAGCCTGTTTCCGATTCTGTGTTTCCCTCTCTCTCTGCCCCTCCCCCGTTCATGCTCTGTCTCTCTCTGTCCCAAAAATAAAAAAATTATAAAAAAAAAAAAAAAAATAGACAAAATTTGTTAAGATACCCAATGATATAGTTGTCCTCACTTCCTTGGACCCCTCAAAATCACCCAACCCAAGCCGAGTCTTTTCTCATACTCTCTTTCTAAGAGAGTACCCTCATGATGTTTGAAGGAAGAAAAAAAAATAAACAAACAATTAAACGTGGTTCAACTACAGGTATTTTTGGTACTTTTTGGCTGAAGAGGATTAATATTGTAAAGTAGCTGCAATCTCCATTAGTATTATTATTGTTGTTGTTGTCGTCGTTATTTCAAATTCAAATTGATCATATGTTATATACACTTCTCTGTACTTTTTTTTCTCATTTAATGATGCATTCCAAAAATAGTACATGATAGTATCTATAGGTATGTTTTATTCTTTTTAACAGGTTTATAATAATTCCATGCTATGAATGTAAATTAATGCATTTAAACTGTCATCTGGGGGTGCCTGGGTGGCTCATTCTGCTGAACATCTGACTTCGGCTCAGGTCATAATCTCGCAGTTCATGAGTTTGAGCCCCGCATCGGGCTCTGTGCTGACAGCTCAGAGCCTGGACCTACTTTGGATTCTGTCTCCCTCCCCCTCTCTGCCCCTCCCCCCACTCACACTCTGTCTCTCTCTCCAAAATAAATAAACATTAAAAAAATAAATAAACTGTCATCTGTTCATGGACAGTTAGTATTTTTCAAATCTTTCTCTCTTCCTTTTTTTTGAAAGACAACTTTTATTACTTTTATGTACAGAAGATTCAATAGCGTACACTTAGCCCAATTTGGTGGCCAGTTTTAGGCTTTGCCTTTTCCAGCTTGGCAATGCAAGCCACTGACTTTGGATCCAGGACACTGCCTCCCCACTGACAGCAGATCTCATCATATCTGTTGTCATAATTGGTCCTGATCGCTTCCACCAGCTTAGCCAGATCTCCTTTGTATTCAGAGTTAACCTGTGTGAAGATGACAGTGGTGCAGGTCTTCCTGTGGACCAGATACCCCAGCCTGGCCTTCCCCTTGATAATACAGTAGGGAACCCCCATCTTACAATATAGGGCAGGCAGGAAGACAACCATCTCCATGGGATCCACATCATGTGCAATCACTACCAGTGGAGCCTTCTTGTTTTCCACCAAACTGGTGACAGAATTAGCCCCTAGAACACACAACCAGCTTGCATAAGGACTACACGAGGGATGCTTGGTTCACAAAAGGAGCTCTACTATGGGCCCAGCTATGACTCAGGGTCAAAAAGCTTGAATTTTACTCTTCACAGTGATTCCATGTGAACCAATCTTTTTCTTTTATAAGCTGTAACGAATAGCTTTGCACATACTTTATGTACAAGTACACCTACAGAGTAATTTTTGAGAAGTAGAAGTGCTTCTCAAGTGTATGCGGATTTAAAATTTTGATACATGTGATCTCCAAAGTTCACCAAAAAGGTTGCCCTAAATTATCTATCAACAATGTTTAGGGAAACCCTGCTCATTCTCCATAGTAAGTTTGTAATTCCAAACTTAGATCTTTGCAAATGTAACAAGTGAAAATTTGTATCTCACTGCAGTGTAAGCACTGACCTTATTTTTAAAGAAGCTGAACAAGTCATATGTTTATAAGCTATTTGTAGATCATTTTACATGAGCTGTCTTCTCATATACAGATGATGCTTGAACAACACAGGAGTTAGAGGCACCACCATCCCTTCCACTCCTATGCAGGCAAAAATTGGTGTTTAACTATTGGCTCCCCCAAAACTTAACTACTAATCACCTTCTGTTGTCCAGAAACCTTATCAATATAAACTATCTATTAACACATATTTTATATGTTATATGTATTATATACTGTATTCTTATAATAAAGCAAGCTAGAGAAAAGAAAATGTTATTAAAAAACCATAAGGAACAGGAAATACATTTAAGGTATGTACTGTATTTATTTTTAAAAAATCCACATAAAAGTGGACCCCAGAGTTCAAACCTGTGTTATTCAAGGGTCAACAGTATTCTAGGTTCTGTTATAATATAGAAACATAGTATATATTACATAATTCATAACATATAGTACATTAACATTAAAACATATAACATGTTATACAACATGAAATCTTTTTCTTATTGTACATAGTATTTTATAGTCTGTGGAATTTCCACCTGCAGAGTTTATTACATAATTTAAAAATATGTATGTATTTCCTTAGCCTATTTTATGAAAACTATTATTGTGATTTTTAGCTTCTTTTATCTACATTCACAAATTTACCTTTAATATTCAGATATTGACTGGTTTAAGCCTTAAAGATAACTTTTTCAGTGTTTCCTTTCTCTTCTAGTTAGCAGTTCCCACATTTTGTTCTTCAGTCAAAATACTTTTTTCTTTTTGTTTAATAGCCTAATTCATTCTCCCTCCCTCCCTGTTTCCCTTCTCCCCCTCCTCTCTTTCTCTTCATATCTAAGCTGTTGCCACAGTAATCACTTATATAATTAGATGCCCCAATTCTGGGAGGAAGAAGAATTTTTCAGGAACATTATGATTTATTAAAGGAACCATTATTTCCTTCTTGCTCTTGATGTTGTCTGCTTATAGTATGTAGGTGGTAGCTAAAAATAAACCTATTAATTTTCACCTCTACATTGTATTCAGGAGCATGTTTAGTGCCTCATTACTAATGAGAATTCATCAAAAAAAAAAAAAAACCCAAATCCTTTGTTTTTGACTGTTGTGATAAGGACACCATTTGTATTCAAAGACATCCTATGAATCTATAAACATGAGTATCTAAATACAACTTGTTTGATTTTAAAAAATGTAAGGCCAGACAAAGAGGTTATGAAAATTCATCTTTAACCAAAGCTTGCAAAAGCTGGTTACCAGACCATGGCCACCTACTAAATATTTTGATTTGAAGAATAGACCTGAGATTAATAAATCATCTTCAGTTTTATGCAGTGCTTCATAGGAAAGCTATCAACCCATAAAAGTAACTCAAAAGGCTAGAGAGCTTACTTTTAGGTGGAAAGCAGCCTTAATAAGGACTTAAAGACTCTACTTCATTTTCATTATATTTCCAGCATATTTTTGTTTTGAATATTTTGCTCTTTCCTGTTAGCAGTATTGCAGTCTACCTGTGTTCACTTCTGGAAGCAGGAAGTGTGGATAATCCTAGCCCTAAATGTGACTATAAGCACTATAAAGAATAAAAGGAGTGTAAGGTCCTTAGCTCTGAGCACAGGAGGTATTGCTCAGAGGCCAATGTTCTGGAACCCACTCTGGCCCTTCTACACTGCATTCCACATGAGGTGAAGAGTTCCAGGCACCTTAGGAAATATATCCACCGAAGGATAGCAAAATACGCTACCACAAAATATGCCTTTTTGACATAAAAAGTATTTTGAAGTGAACGCAACTAAGAAGAAACTAAGAAGAACTAAGGGTTCTCTCTACCCTACCCCTTTTCTGCCTAAAGGCAGGATACAAATTCTCCTTTTACCAGAAAAAGACTCTTATTAGCTCAGAGATGGCATTAAAGGAATCTGCAAACAAACCTTATTCCATTAGTTTCCTTCCATATATTCACCTGCCCACAGTTTGCTGCCATTGGAAGCCTAAATTTGCTTTCCACTCTCCTGTCACAAATTTACTGTTCTTTGTTGAAGATGCCATATAAGCTGGAATTCTTTTTTTGTTTTATGTTTAACAATCTTTAATTCAAATATGAAAGTTCAATACAAGCCATTTGTAGGGCTTGGGACTTGTTCTTTTAAAAACAAGAATGGAGGAATGCAACAAAATGATCCTTCCACTTTTTTCTGCAGAAACTTTCGAGGAAAGGATAGATCATAGGGCTATAAAGATCCATTTAGTCATACCCACTTTCTCCCCCTACCAAGTCTTTCACCCGTTCCATAATAAGCTGGAATTCTAAGTCACCTCTCTGAGTTACTCGTTTTTCCCTGGGTATCATCCACATATAGAAGAGGTAAACATGTTAATAAAGTTCTGTTTGATTTTCTCTTGTTAATCTGTCTTTTATTACAGTGATCTCAGACAAGAACTCAGAAGGGTAGAGGAAAAATTATTTTTCTTCCCTTATAGACCCAAAGCTCATATACTCCTTCTAGACCAAGCTCCAGATACTTGGGACCTCAGAATTCCCCACCCAAATGTCTCTAAGCCTCCCTTTAGGGCTTTTGCATAGCAAGGACAATGCCATTGGAGTACACAGCCCAAGCCTAAAAGTGGCCAGATGGCTGCTATTTGCCAAAAATAGGAGTGGAGCTTGGATTTTCAAGCTGGCGTATCCACCCATGTACACTGGAGGCCCCTCCTGGTATGGGACAGCGTTGGAAGAAGAAAGAAAAGTTTGACTTGGTCTGGCTCTTCCAACATTCCCAGGATTCAATGTGGAACACCAAGAATTCAGAATTCTAATTTCAAACCTAAACTTCAGTCATTATGAAGCTATATTTGTCAAAGTAGGAGGACAGAACATATTTTATTTAACAGCTTATTAGCTTGATTTATAACTTTAAAATATTTATACGTAAGGTATATGACACCTCATTTGCACTAGCCCCTACAGATGTTAAGGAAGTGCCTAGGTTCCTTATCCTTCACTGAGTTTTTTATTCTGACTCCAGATGATTCTATTTTTCAAGCTCTTTGTGGAGGGTAATTTCCAGCAACTTTTTTTTTTTTAACGTTCATTTATTTTTGAGACAGAGAGAGACAGAACATGAGCGGGGGTGGGGAGTGCAGAGAGAGAAGGAGACAGAATCCAAAGCAGGCTCCAGGCTCTGAGCTGTCAGCACAGAGCCCAATGCGGGGCTCAAACTCACAAACTGACAGATCATGACCTGAGCCAAAGTCGGACACTTAACCAACTGAGCCACCCAGGAACTCCTTAATTTTTTTTTAATGTTTATCTATTTTTGAGACAGACAGACAGACAGACACACACACACACACACACACACACACACACACACACACACACACACAATGTGAGTGGGGGAGGAGGGGCAGAGAGAGAGGAAGACACAGAATATGAAGCAGGCTCCTGGCTCCAAGCTGTCACCACAGAGTTTGATACGGGGCTCGAAACCACAAACCATGACATCATGACCTGAGCCCAAGTCCGATGCTGAACGGACTGAGCCACCCAGGCACCCCTCTACTCCTTTTTAAAGGGGAACTAACATTTATTGATTGTCATATGTGAATACTTTATATACATCAGCTAATTTAATCTTCATAACAACTCTGTGAGTGGAATCCCTATCATAGGGATGAGGAAACTCAAAAGGTAAAGTTGCCGAGATTTCAAATCTAATGAAACAGCTGACTGGCTTCATCAAGCCCTCTACTCTACCACCAGTCATCCTTTCCTCCCAGCTCTCGACTTTTATTGGATGTCCTTACTTTGTATTTTCCTAAGGAAGTGGAGAGAAAGTCTGTGAAAGAACCTAAATTATCTTCTATTTCACAATCATTTAGTTCCTTCACCCTACTTTTCTTTATCTTTCTTCTCTTTAAATAATTCTCCACCTTTGACACCAAGATATCAAGTCTTATCAACTTTCTCTTCTCTTCCCTCAGGTCCATCTTCAACCTGTACCTTTCCACTGGCTTCTCCTCTAATAAAGCATTTCCTATTCTAAAAGAATTTTAAAAACAACCTTCTTTCACTTGTGAATATCTTTATTAATTCCTTAATTTTCTGCTTCTCTTCACAAATTTCTTCAAAGTGAAGTTAATTCTTACTGCTTCATCATTCCTTAACCTTTTACAATCTTGACGATTATTCTTAACTCTACAAAAATTGCAACCAAATGCCTTGTGAGAACCTAATATTTTTGATGGATAAGTTACCTAGTAAAATGCATAAAGTGCATTAATTTTAAGTATGCAATTAGATGATTTTTACATGTGCATACACCCTTCAAACCACCATGCAGATCAAGATTTGGAACATTTCCAACACCCTCTAAAGTTCCATTTTGTTCTTTTTCAATAAATATCACCACTATTACCCCATTTCTGCCTGCCCAGAGGTAACCACTGTTCTGAATTATGTAAATACTGATTAGTTCTGCCAGTTGTTGAACTTTATATAAATGGAATCATGTGCAGCATACTCATTTGCATGTATTCTTTTGTATGTGACTCATTTCACTAAAAACAATATCCACGAGTATCAATCTTATTGTTGATGTTACCGTTAATTTTGTGTTGTTTTTTTTTCTTTATCACTGGTAGTATTCCTTTATATGAGTATACCTCAATTTGTTTCTCCTTTTACATGTTAATGAAAATTTGGGATGCTTTCAGTATGGAGTCATTATGAATAAACCTGCAGTGAACATTCTCGTGTAAGTTTTTCTGGGGGAATATACCACTACTTTTGGATTCATACCTACAAATGAAATTGCTGTGTCATAAGGTAAGTGAATTTTTAACATTTGTAGAGATAGACACTTACAAACTGGATGTATCATTTTACATTCCTATCAGCAATCTTTTAAGAGTTGGTCCACATCTTTTGCCACCATATGATATTGTTAATCTTCTAAAAAATTTTTATTTATTTTAATATTAGCCATTTTGGTGTGTTTGCAATAACATTCATTGTGGTTTTAACTGATAATTCAAAACTTTTATACAATGTTCTTATTGGGCTTTAAGACTTTTTATAATTGATTTGTAATGTTTTATCAGATATATGTGTTATAAATGTTTTCTTACACACTTCCACTTCTTTTCATTATATTTTTTTTAATGTTTATTTTTGAAATAGAAAGAGAAAGAGACAAAGTGCGAGCGGGCAAGAGCTGAGAGAGAGGGAGACACAGAATCTGAAGCAGGCTCCAGGCTCTGAGCTGTCAGCACAGAGCCCAACATGGGGCTCGAACCTATGGACTGTGATATCATGACCTGACCTGACGTTGGATACTTAACTGAATGAGCCATCCAGACACTCCGTCTTTTTTACTTTTCTAGTGGTGTCTTTGATGAGCAGAAATTTTTAATTTTGAGGATGTCAATTTATCAGTTTTTATTTTTATGATTAATGCTTTTTAAGTCCTGTTTAAGAAATCTTATCTGTCTCAAAGTCATGGAGATATTATCCTATGTTGCTTTTAGAAATTTTATAAGATTTTCTTTCACATATAATTCTATGATCCATCTCAAGTTAATTTTTGTGTTGGTGAGAGAAAAGAATAATGTTCATTTATTTTTATGTGATATCTATTTATTGCAAGGTCTTTTCCCCATGGACTTGGTGTCTTTATAATTAATCAAATGACTGTTCGTATGAATAGGTCTACTCTATTGATACAGTTTTCTATCTTTTCTCCAATGTCATACTCTCTTAATTATTATGTTTTACTAAGTATGAAAACCAGAAGCCTTTCTCAAATCTTAATTCTGCTCATTTTCTGTGCACTACTTAAATTTGCCTACCATTCACATTTTTCATAGGGAACAATAGAGGCATTGGAGTCAGGCAGATTTGTCTTTAAATAGCTCCATCACCACATGATGGTGATGTGGGATCGTATAGAAGAAAAACCATCCAAAACTCGGACATGATGCCAAAGGATGGCTATATGTCATTCTGGAATATTGTTTAATTTAAGTTATACTCAATAAGAATTTCTCTTGGAGGTTTGTTTACCTTTGTTAGTTGCTACTGATTAGGGCTTAGACTGTGTAAAACATTAACTTGTAGATTTTTGCCCTAGAGAGATGCATATCATGTTTGTTTGGTAGAGAGTGCAACTCCAAAGGCTACAGTTTATTTTGACTTGTATGACATTGTAATTTAGCCAACCTATCTCAGCATGCCTTCAGGAACTACCTAGATATACTTAGTTTTTCTACTTTTTTCTGTGAACTAGCTTTATCATCTGGCTGGGTTCCTCATTAAAAAAGTTAAATAGATCTTAGAAACATATTCATTCTATATTTTTATAATAGTCCTGTGTTTAAATTTTGAAAATTATACTTCGACAATAGTGAGGAGTTAAATAGTATTCCAAGGAGTTATATAAACTGGGTGACTGGTAATGGCATTATCCAGGATGCAGAACATATAAGAAGTATTTTAGAAGAAGATAATTATTTTTGTTTTGGTATATTCTTTTCCATATAATGGAAATGCATGACATAAATGGAAATCTATGTTCATACTGCGAGTAGAGGGTTATCAGAAAAAATGTGAGAAATTTTGGAGTTATCAGTATGTGATTGTTGAAATTTAGTAGGTGAGAGTGCTTAAGAATAGCATGAAAGTATTAAGAACATCATTTTGAAAACAAACAAACAAACAAACAAACAGGGAATGAATAAAAAAAAAAAGCCATCAAAGAAAACTAGGAAGGAGTAGTAAAAAGCGGTCATGATGGCAATTTTAAGGAGTGGTCAACATGCATATGCAACCGAGGAGACAACAGGATGAGAACTGAAAAGAAGCAATTGAACTAGCAATTAAGAAGTCTTTGGTGACCTAGTAAAAGCACTTCAGTAGAGAGGTGAATGTAAGTCAGATTTGCTGTGGGTTGAGAGAAAATGAGATATGAGGAAATGGATGCTGTGAATATAGATTAATGTTTCAGGAAGTTTGGCTCCAAAACCTAAATCAGATCATAATAATTCACTGCTTAAAACCTGCTGATGGATTTCCATTACACTTGAAATAAAATTTATCCTTCAACACGAACTACTAGACTCTACATAATTAGGACTCTGTTTATCAATCTGACTTCTTATACCATTCTGCTATTCTCATTATACATCAAACTTATTGAAATCTTTCCTGTCCTTGATTATGCCAACCTTGTTCCTAACCTGTGGCCTTTGCACCTTTGTCATTTCCTCTTTTTGGTATATTCTCCCTTCAGAGCTTTGCCAGGCTTATACAACAGTATTGAAGGTATATTGGTCAGATCTTCCTCTGTGTGAGTAGGTCATCAAAGGTCTTCCTTACTAGGTCACTTCTTTACTAGGTCACCAAAGACTTCTTAATTGCTAAGTTCAATTGCTTCTTTTCAGTTCTTACCCTGTTGTTCCCTCAGTTGCACCTGCATATTGACCACTCCTTAAAACTGCCATCATGACGGCTTTTTACAACCTTTCAGCTGCCATGTTTTCAGACCACTCATACTGAGGCCACATTTCCCCTAGCCTGTGTCTAGCTGGTGACTGAGTACAGAATGGATACTAGAGCTCCACTATTCCTGCCTAACCCAAGACTCCTCTATAGGGCCATTTTTGCTTTGGGGCTCCTCAGTGGCCTGAAATTATTTCACAACTGCATTGTACTGTGAAGCTCTTCCTACCCAGTTCTCCTTCCTTCCCCTTTCTGTTCCCACGTGTGAGGACAGTATTGTAGTTTGAAGACTCTCCTGCCTTCTGCTTACCACACCTTTATCCTTCACTGATGTTTCCTAGTCTCTTTCATGACTGATCCTATGTTGTCATCTGGAATTCAAAGGACCTAAACTGACACAGCTGTCAGTCATTTAATATCACAGTTCAAAAGTCACTTTATCATGGACCTTCTCAATTCTGTAGTACTCAACTTGTGGTTAGCTCCTCATTGCCCTGTCTTATTTTCTTCATAGAATTTAACATTGTACCTTTTTAAAAAAATTTAATGTTTATTGTTAAGAGAGGCACAGAGAGAGCAGGAGAGGGGCAGAGAGGGAGACACAGAATCTGAAGCAGGCTCCAGGCTCTGAGTTGTCAGCACAGAGCCCGAAGCGGGGCTCGAACCTATGGACTGCGAGATCATGACCCGAGCCAAAGTTGGACGCTTAATGGACTGAGCCACCCAGGTGCCTGGTACCTTTGAAGTTTTTAAACTGATTTTTATATGCTAAAGTAAATTACCGACATTTTGAACATTTTACCTCAAACACTTTACTTTGTTCTCTAAAAAGGAGAACATTTTCATAAATGGACAAGATGTTATTAAAATGCCTGATGAAATTACTAGTAATTTCTTTAGAACATGTAATCTCCTGTCCATATTCAAATTTCCACAATTGTCTCCATAATGCCTTTTACAGCTGCTTTGTCCAATGTCTTAATCCAGGACAAGGCATTCTATTTGGAGGTAATGTCCTTTAAGTCTCTTTTAATCTAGGTCAATCCCTTTTTTCATGCACTCACTTGTTGAGGAGAGTGGCCATTTGTCCTACAGAATGTGTTACTCTCCAGATTTGTCTGATGCCATGGTACTTTTTTTTTTTTTAAGTGGTTTCTCCATCTCCTAATTTCCTATACATGAGAAATTATGTATTAAGATTTACTTAAATTCAAGTTAAACATTCTTGGCTAAAAGATTTAAGAGGTTAGGTGGAGTACTTCAGATTGAATTACATAAGCAGACATATAAAATCTGGTATACTCCAAATCAAGTTGGACTCTTAACAAGCTGAGCCACCCATGTGCCCCTGGAAGTTAACCTTTTTATTTTTGATGTTCTGATGTTTTTATGTTTGAGGCTCAGTCAGTTGACCATCTGATTCTTGGGTTTCCGCTCAGGTCATGATCTCCCAGTTTGTGAGTTCACGCCCCATGTTGGGCTCTGCACTGACAGTATTGGAGCCTGCTTGGGATTTTCTTTCCCTTCTCTCTCTGCCCCTCCACTGCTCGCTCTCTCTCAAAATAAGGTTAAAAATATTTTTAAAAAATGAAGTGTCTTACTGATAAGTTGATTCTTTTACCATTTTAGTTTGCTCAGTATGAGGCATGTCCTACCAATCTGAAAACTTGTACTAATTTTTAGGTTCTTAGAATATTTCTTCAGTTACGTTTTTGTTATTTTTCTGCCTCTTCTCCATTTGTTGCTGTTTCTGGAATTCTTATTAGTCATATGATGGATCTATTGGGTTAATTCTCCATGTTTTTCCAATTTTTCCATGTTTTTGCCTAAAAGTTTTAAGTTCTGGAATATTTCCTCAGTGAAATCATCTCATCATTCTATTACATTTTTTACTTCATCGATCATATGTTTAACAGGCTTTTATTATTATCAGAATGTTACTGTTTCAGAGTATGCTGTTCTCTAAAACAGTTTTTTCTTGACTACCTCTTAGGAAGCTTAATATTATGAATTTTGATTCCTAAGCTGACTCTGAGTCTTCCTAGATAGTTGTTTTCCTTAGTTTTATCATTCATGCTGCTGATTTTCTTCTTATTTCTGACGGTTTTTGATTCTTCATTCATTCTTAAGATTGGGGTTCGAGGTAGACATGAAGAAAATACTGGGGAGGGGAATCTGGAAGAATTCAAGTGCAGTACTTTTCCTAAAGAGCTTTTAAATTCTGTATTCAGCCCTCTTCTCATTTCCACCCTCTACTGTGCCAGACAACTCTAAGCCTAGCGTCTTTCCTGGACTGTCAGGCAGATCAACTCTCTGTGAAGCTTTAGTCACCTGCAAATTCTGAGGAGTTGCCACTTTGATGATCTACCTCATTTGTCAACAGGCTTCCATATTGCTTGATCTTTCAGGTATTTTTTGAAATACCTATTATGCTAATGGTAGCTCGCCAGATCACTTCAGTATTAGAAATTTCTTAGGGTGCCTGTGTGGCTTAGTAGGTTCATGTCTGACTCTTGGTTTTGGCTCAGGTCATGATCTCTTGGGATTCTCTCACTCACCTACTGCCCTTCCCCCTCTTGCTATCTCTGCCTGCCTCAAACAAATAAAATAAAACTTAAAAAAAATTATTTCTCAGCTATTGTTTTATTAAAGTTTCAGGAGGAAGACTAAACAAATACTAAGGCTTCTATCGTCTTAAACCACAAGGTTCTATCTACTTTTGCTTCTGGCTCTGGATTTATTATTTTGATTACCATAGCAGCAAATACATTTTAATATCCTGTAGAGTGATTTTTCTATTACTATTCTTTTTCACCATTTTGTAATATTTTTATGCAATTTTTGAGATGATCCTTACAAGAACTTTTATTACATTCAAGAAAAAAATTGAGAATTTTCATTTTGATTATATTAAATTTACAGATAAATCTAGAGTATAATCAACAGTTTTACAATAATGACTCATCCCATCTAGGAGAAAAGCTTCTGTATCAATTTATTCAAATCTCATATTTTTTAGTAAAATTTTGTGATTTTCTTCCTTCTGATCCTACAGATTTCAAGTTTATTGGTAGGAATTTCATAAGGCTATTATTAACTTGCAATTGTTTGTTGATTTTGTAAGTTTTTCTGAAAATCATCTACTTTATTGAATTCTTTTTTCAATTCTAATAGTTTGATACTCTTGGATTTTTCCAGGTAAACATATTATCCACACTTAATGTTAATTTTATATATCACTTCTTTTTCTTGTTTATTATATCATTGATTAGAATTTCAAAGACAGTGTTGCTAACTATTTTAATGGTGTCTGTGGCAGAGTTGCTAATCCCCTAGCTTAGTTTAGTAATAGATGATCTGACCCCTAGTTTTATCAGGGTGCATGGTTTTTCACCTAGAGGTTTTTTTTCTCTTATAGCAAGGAATGGAATTGTCACTAATTCTCACTACTATGCAGAAGTGATGATTAACTTTCCTGTCATTCTGTTAGTAGGATATCCTGTAGCAAACATTTTAGTTTAACATTTAAAAATCTATTTTCCCAAATTATTTGCCCACAAAACTCATTCTTCATGAAATGACCATAAACATCCCACAAAATTCTAGTGTTTCAGGTACCATGTTTAAGAAATACTAGCCTTTGTCAAGTATGTTGCTCAAGTTAAAAATGTACCTTCTAGAGCTGATTAATATGTATTTTATTAGAAATGGATTCTGAATAGTTTCCCGTGCTTTTTTGGAGGCAATCTCCTTAATGTAGCATTATGATGAATACAGATTTTTATTTTGAACTATCTTTGCATTTTAAAAATAAACTGTTTGGTTATAGTGAAATGTTCCTTTAAGACAATACCAAATTGATTTTGCCAACATCTAAAATTTTTGCACATATGTTCATCAATGAACATCAAATATGAGCTACGCACACACAATGGTGAGCACCACATGCACTCTCACTGTGGGGCATTCAGTGATTTTAAATGCTTTTGAGGATGCTATGGGTTGTGCTAGCTTCAATACTCAAGAAACTTTTCATCGTGTTTTGAGTTTAAAGCACAATAATTAGCTCCTCACGAATTTTTAACTCGCTCATAACTGAGCGGGCTGGATACCTTTTTATTTTGTGGCACAAATCTTTGGTGGCATCCTATCATTCAGTCCTATCTATACTTACTGACCTAATTCAGTTTTCTACCTTTTTTAAGTTATGTTTTCCTTGAAAAGTGACCATTTCATTTTGATATTTACTGGCAGCATGAAGATGTATCAAGTATTTTAATAATTTGTAAACCTCTCTTTTATTTTTAATTTTCTTAAAGTTTAAGTTCCATGCCCAACGTGGGGCTTGAACTCACCAACCCAAGATCAAGAGTCATATGCTCTACAGACTGAGCCAGTCAGGCGCCCCAAACTCCCTTTTAAAGGACCAAAAACCTTTTTAGTGGCAGTATTCCCTTTCCATTTAGACTCAAAGGTGATTTATGAAAGTACTTTAAAAGGGTAAGTTTTCTACTTTTGTTTTTTGGGCAGCTATCCTTTAACTTTTAATTTTAATTTTTATGATTTTTTAAAAAGTTTATTGTATTATTTGAGAGAGGAAGAGAGAGAGAGAGAGAGAGAGAGAGAACCCCAAGCAGGCTCTATGCTGTAAGCTCAGAGCCCAACTCAAGGCTCCCTCCCACAAACCTTTAGATCATGATCCCAGTCCAAATCAAAAGTCCCACACTTAACCCGCTGAGCTACCCAGGGGCACCTAACCTTTAATTTTTAGAGTTATAATAGCATACTAGTTTTACTTGTTCAAATTTAGCTTATCCTTCTAGGCCTAACATATATATCAAATCCTTCAAGAAGACTTTCTTCTCTCCTATCCTCCTTGAAACACATATATATCTTTCATACATACACCATAGTGTTTACGTACCTTCCCCCTTCCCCTGCTCGACCCCCATATTCAAGCTATTTCATTTCTTTATGAAGTTTACAGTTTAGTTCAGTGCTTTGTGGGTTTTCACAGCAAGATTCCATTCAAGGCAACAAATATTTATTGAGCACCTATGCATGAGGCATTGTATTAGGCACTAGGAATAGCGTCAAATGAAAGATGAAATCGTGCACTTTAAGGAAGTCAGCTTTCCTTAGGAGGAGTGTCGAACAAGTAAACAAATTAATTACCCAAATGAGCTTCAAGAAGTTAGTTTTGAAGTGAAGGTATACGATAATGTGCATAAGCAGCTTACAACCCTGGAAAATGAAGGACATTATCGAAAAATCAAGGAGAAAGAGAGCTAAGAGAAGGTGAAGTACAGCTTCACCGTAAGTAGCCTAATAATCCAACCCAATAATTACACAAAAATAACCCAGAGCAACTGATTTAGAATCACTTGGCCAGTTTGTAAGGAAAAAAGAATGCAGATTCATATCTACTAAAATCAGAATGGGAGAAAAGGATGTTTAAGCCTGTGTTTTAGAACCCCCACCCAAAGTTTTAGAACATGGCGAAGCCAAATTTGGCAGACCTCATTCCCCGGCTACTCCCTCCTTCTAGACTTAGGATAGCCCACAGCGTGCCTCTTCTCCCTTCCTTCCTTTCCCTCGGAGCTGTCCGTCTTGTCTCCGGACAAGCGCCACAGATTACAGGCCTCCTTGCGTGAGGCGAGGTCCAGCTACCAACCTCCCTCTACCACGCAAATATCCAGACCCTCGCTCCGCAAAGGATTTGGGGAAACCGCAACAGGCCAATCTAAAGGGCGGGAGGAGGGGCAAGAGACCAAGAGGGAGGAGAGGTTTCTTTGATTGACGCTAGATACACCCAATGAGAGAAGAGGACGAATGACGCTTCCGCCTCAAAGGGCAGGACATTAACAATGTCAACCAATCCGGCTCAGAAGTGTCTACCTTGTGGGAGGTCCTTGAGGCCGCTGAGGTCGTTGGTGTCTGTTGAACGGCTTGTGGAAGTCGTGCTGCCTTGGGTAGGGCGTTAAGGTCGTTCTTGAGCGGAACGTCTCTGTCCGAAGAGAAAATGAGTTTAGCTCTGAGGTCGGTAATGAGGAGGCCGCAAAGCTCTCCACACCTCGCAGCGGGCCCCAGGGCGGGTGTGTGTGGAAGGGAGGCAGTTGGGGTCGAGGCGAGGAAGGGGATGCAGTTTGGGACGAGGGAGAGGAGTCTCGGCCAGCGTTCCCGGGCCCGGACCCCTCACTCTGGGGGCCGTGGTGTGTCGCAGGTGATGAGCCCCGTGCATTTCTGCTGAGGTAGACACGTCTATCAGTGCGTTGGGCTTTGCACCACCAAAAAGATGGGCTGTTTTCGTTGCGAGGAGGGAGTGAAATATCGCGATGTTTCTTCTCGCGGTTTTTCTGCGAGAAATCAGGCCATGGAGCATCCCTTAGTTCAGCTCCTCCTTCCTGGTGTACGGCCCCACCTCAGCGGCAGTGCTGTCATCATATTTAACTATAAAATTTGGGAATAACATTAACCCCTCACTGCTCTTCTGCTAGGGCCCTATATTAAGGTATAACCGGAGACCCATTTTAATGATTTTAATTGGTAATCTCTTAAGATTTTTCAAATTTTTTAGTTTTTTTACCTTTCCTTCACTTGCGACCTCGAACCCCCTGTCTGTTGCCCCCAGCCCCGTGTAGACGTCAATACCTTAAAAATAGCTAGATACGCCTCTCTAAACTGGTGCCGCCTTCGGTTAGGAGATTCCTGTGGGAGCCTTGCGTGGGGTCAGTTGTAGGTCTGTTGTGGACTTGGCCTTTCAGAGAAAATGACCCCGGGAAATGTTCGAGCTGGTATAAACCGATTTTCCTCAGCTTTATTTATTGTACGTCTTCGGTCACTTTCTAATCATCTCTTGCCTTTGTTGTAGATTTTAGAGAACAAAATACAGGCAAATAGATAACGTGTTTTACTGAAATCAACCCGAGTTTTACATTTTAAAGTTTTATGAGTTTGTTGGGTTTCAAAACTTGTTTTTATGCAGATGTTGCAGCGGCATTTGAAATTTTGGAACGCTAAGATCAGTATCTCTTAAGGAGGACATTTCTGGCTTTTAAAATAAAATTTCCTTTAAAAAAGTTGCCAGAGTTTATGAGAGATTAAATCTAAATTTACAAGTGAGATTTACAAAACCATAGACTCTTCACTTTATTATAGAAAATTAGCACAAATACTCTTTTTTTTTTTTTTTTGGCGTTTTCATGGTTTGTTTAGACATATCAATGAAAGAAATTGTAAATAAAGTGCCAAACTTACGTGTAATCTAAATCACTTGTAACCTACCACGCTGAAATACTTTGTAAGTTAATTGTTAAATTTTAAACTTTTTTGGGTAGAAATTTAGGTAACTTATAAGTGATATCAGAAGTAAACCAAATACATAACGATCATCAGTTAGGAATTTTCCTTTGATTTTTTAACACTATGTTTAGAGCAATGTAAATAATGAATGCTTTGTTCTTTTGTTGGCGATTTTTTGTCATAAAAACAATGTTTTTTATTCAAGTTCTGATTTTTTCCTCTGTAGTATCAGTGAGAATAAATGCAAAGCTAGAAGGAAAGAAAGGTCTTCATTTCTTTGAATAACTTGTAATACTTTTCACTTTTGGAAAGTGCAAATTTATAGCAGCTTAGACTATGGAATGAGCAAGGCTCATGTACGGAAGATTTCTGATTCTCCCACATAACTTCCTTTTTAGAAATTTAAAAAATTATTCAATCGGTTAGTTTTTTTGTTGCATTTTAATCATCTGGATGCATAGGAGAATAGAATTAAAGTAGGCTAAAAAGACTTTGTTTCTTTTCATTTCATAGAAATGAGCTTGTGGTAGACAAAACAAAGAGGAAAAAAAGAAGAGAACTCTCTGAAGAACAGAAACAAGAAATTAAAGATGCTTTTGAACTATTTGACACAGACAAGGATGAAGCAATAGATTATCATGAATTAAAGGTAATAGTGTAATGTAAAATACATATTTTTCTGTTAAAATGATGTTCATTTTTGATAATTGGTTAAAATACATTTCTAAAGTATTTTAACTGACTGGTTTTGGAAATATGAAACCGTTTGAAATGTTCACAGTTAAATGCTATAAGAAAATTGAATAATACTCCTAACATCTTTTTAGAAATTCCTTTTCATATTGTAAAATGAATAATGTTTTAAATATAAAAATAAATTTCTATGTAAGGCCTTATTTTTCATTCACGTAATTAAAAGATTTCAAACTATAAGATTTAAACAGTTTTTACTGTATTCTTCTTCCCACTGTTTTTTGTTTGTTTGGTTTTTGGTGACTCATTCTTCTTTCACATTGTGAGAGTGTTATTTCTCTTTTAATTTGAACATGTTAGTAGTATATTCTTTATGTACTTTCTCTGGTGCAGACAACATAAATGATGTCTGATGTTGACACGATGCTAATGGGGAAAAATGTCAATTTTAGGGCCTAGAATTATTTCTAAAGATGCAAGGGAAAATTGGTGTTTAGGATAGTATAGATCTCACACTTAGCACAATGAGAAAGGCAACATTTTAATAGCTCTTTAGTTCTTTTTTTATTTTTTTTATTTATTTTTTTACTTACCCAGCTTTGATCCATTCTTGCTTTATAATGTCTCTTCCATTTGTTGCCATTGTTATTATTTTGGTTTGGGATCTTATTTCCTACCTAGAGCTTCTAGTTAACTCTGTATAGTACCATCAGGTTCATCTTTCTAAAATTCTTTCCTCATTTTGTTCATTGTTCATAAAACTAGTGGCTCCTCGTTATCAACTGCATAAAGTTCACATTCCTTTAATTTTTATTGAATGCCCTCCACACTTTTACTACTAGCTCCTTTTCTCATTTGCTAACCACTTGCTTCCACCTGAGCTCTTCCTGTTCAGGTAAGATAAGCAGCTCTCTTCACTGTCCTCAAACCTCTTTTTTATGGTATCTGTTTTAATACCAGTCATCCTTTTCTTATTGCCCTTCTACTTTATTTCATCCATACATCAGGGAACAAATGGAACCTCTCCAAGTAAGACTTCTTTAGTCAGTGTCATGTCTCTCTTCTTGTTAACAGAAACAGGATCTTGGATCTTTTCTTTAAACTCAGGGACCTGAACTACTTACTTAACAACTAATCGTGTAGATTCTTATGGTAACTCTTATTTTCATTCTTTTATCTCTTCTGTTGTATAAATTTTTAATATTCATGCTATGCCTTTTTTTTTGCATTTTGGTTGTTAATCATTTGAGAGCAAATAACTTGTTAAAATGATCTGTATACTGGGTGCCTAGGTGGCTCAAGTCAGTTAAGCACCTGACTCTTGATTTTAGCTTAGGTCATAATCTCATAATTTCTGAGATTGAGCCCCACATCATGCTCTGTGCTGACGGCGTGGACCCTGCTTGGGATTCTCTCTCTCAAGATAAACATTTAAAAAATAAGTAGAATGATCTGTACACTACGTCAGCCTATTGTATAGTGTATTTTATAAACACTTGATTGGTATGTCCTATAAAAGATATATAAATGAAAAAAATTGCCATTTAATTTCAGTAGTGGAGAAAAACTATCACTTTGTTTTTTTAGAGATATAAAACATGCAACAGAATTAAATGTTTCATTAATGTGTTTGCCTCTCTTAAGTCTGAAAACTTTTAGAAGTCACTTCTTTTGAAAGAGTGCTTGATAATTTGCTTTTCCCTTTTAATCCAAAAGGTGGCAATGAGAGCCTTGGGGTTTGATGTAAAAAAAGCTGATGTACTGAAGATTCTTAAAGATTATGACAGAGAAGCCACAGGGAAAATCACCTTTGAAGATTTTAATGAAGTTGGTGTGTATTTTAATAGTCTTTGTAATTAGCACTTGTTAGGAAATTTTCTGGTTAATATTAGTATTTTTTTAATTCTCTGGGTTATGGAATTTTGTTATAGAACATTGTGGTATAATGTGGATCTCATATGGGGGCCGGGGGACACTCTTTTTACTTAATTTCAAAGAAAATATAAGATTTACAGCTTCCCTGTGGAATTTATCATTTTGTCTTTAGTTCTAAAGATTCTAAGGAACTATTGTGTAACTTTTTGTGGGAGGATGTTTTTCTAAGTAATATGTGTTTATATTGTATGATAAAGGATGATCAAAAAATTATTTTCTTAGAGTAAAACAGAAAATTTGGTATCCTTTTGTATGGAAAATATTTCCTAAGACCATTCTGGTGTGTGATTTTTGTTGGCAGAGTGGGAGAAGAGAAAACCTGTAGCATTTGTTATCTTTGGCTCTAGATGAAGGGCATGCCTTCAGGTTGACACAGCTTATGAAGGTCTATATACTCTGAGTGACTTGATCTTGGTGAATAAAGTCATCTGTTTAAAGTTGCAAGTGGAGAGAAGATTGTGGTAAAGGAGGCATTTGGCAGACTTAAGCAGGAAAAATCATTGTAGAACAACCAACTAAGCATAATGTGTCATGAGCTTAATATGATTGAATTTTATACAGTTGATTTTAGTGAATTATTTACAGCATATATCAGGCTTTTTAGTATAGAAGATTCTGGAAGGCAAGGACTTTGTTATTATAATTTAAATACATTATGTAGAATATTATACGTAGAATGTATGTATATTCAGGTTTTTATTAAATAAATTTTCTAAACCATTGATAACCACTTTATATGGGTCATGATATATACATTTCATGTTTTTAGAGATGTAAAAAATTTAGGAACAAATCCAGTTACACATATACAGAAACTTTTTGTGTAAATATTCAGCAAGAAGCAATACACAAAGCAAAAAAAAAAAAAAAAAATGGCAGTTAGTACATATGGAAAAGATAGAGTCCTACCATTAAATCATTGTTTTTATTTTTTTAATCTGAAAACTCAAAATGAAAGTGAAGAGAGAAATTAAAGGATGAGCCTAAAAGAGAAAGAAAGCACAACACAGAAGAACTTCAATTTATACACTGAGAAATAACTGTTTAGAGAAGCAGGTTGTCCCTTTGGGAAGCATATTGTGCGTGGTTTTTTGGTTTTGTTTTGTTTCGTTTTTTCTAATTGGTAGATTTATTGAGAGGAGGAGAGCCATCTTTATTCTTTCAGTCTTTCAGTATTGAAGCTCTTGTATAGTTCATGATCTTAGTCCAAGTTCCAACTTAGATTATTTATAGACAGGTGTTAGGATATAGTGACAATGATACCATTAGGAAAGAGCTGCAATTCAGGCACATTTGATACAATGTAGTGGCTTGGCATGGACAGTTTGAAACCAGATTGCTTGGGTTCAGATCTTGGTTTTGCCACTTACTAGCTGTATAATTTGGTCATTGTACTTCTCTGTGTCTCAACTATAAATTGGGGCTATCTTGTGGGTTGTGAGGAATAAATAAGTTAATAAGTAAAGTGCTTAGCAAGGGGCCTAGCTATAGTAAGTACTATTAAGTATTTGTTAGTATTACTTTAAAAATTATCTTTGTTTTATTGTGTTTTAGTGCCTCGTAATAATTGTACATGCATCACTGGAACATAAAAAGTATTATATTCCATGTATTTATATTTTTCTGATTACCCTGTTTTCATAGTTGCAGGCTATTTTAAGCATTATATCATTGTCATTAATAATTTTATGTAACACATATCATCTTAAGTAAATACAGTTTTAAATTTGTGATCTTATTAGCAGTTGAAGCCAAAGTCCCATGCCATATTCACCTTTTCCTGACCCTCCATCTTTTCTGTGTTAATAACAGGGTATGAGGGTGGCTCAGTAGGTTAGGCCTCCGACTCTTGGTTTCGGCTCAGGTCATGATCTCACAGGTCCATGAGTTAGAGCCCCGCCTCTGGCTCTGCACTGACATGTGGAGCCTCCTTGGGATTCTTTGTCTCTCCCTCTCTCTACTCTTCCCCCCTCTCTCTCTGTCTCCCTCCTTCTGTCTCAAAATAAATAAATTAACTTAAAAAAAAAGAGAGCATGATTACTGGGTTTCTTCCAGAATTAATGGCCGTGGGTAAACTTCTCTCTGACTTTCAAAGATTAGGCTTTTGACCTGCTTGAAAATACCGTCAGTCAAATAAAAATTTATTACTGTTTAGAAATTGAAGTCAAGAGCTCTGTATTCTCTCCATTTGTGGATTATTTTTCAATAATAACTGACCACAGATGAAGGTATGTTTTATACTTTGGGACAGATAACTCAAAATCAGAACATTTGAGTCTTAGTTTTAGGTATCATCTATTACTAGTGAAGGATACTGTTCCACAGATATTTCTGGATGAAGTCTGACACGTAACCAGAATCTTTGGGCACATTCCATTGCCTCTTTAGAATAGAATATTGTATTACCATTTTGCTTTGCTTATTTAACAAATATTTGCTGATTTTTTTGGCATTAGGTACTGTGTTGGGTTGAGGGAGGGGAATTAATTAGAAGTTACCAAGAGGGTCTTTCAAGGAGCTTACCATTTAAATGTAAGTAATAATAAGCTGTGGTGTTCTGTGGTAAATTATAATTTTGTTTAAAGCAGGAGTTGGCAGAGAAAGTAGTTTAGACAGAGACCTTATGCCCCCACAAAGGCTAAAATATTTACTATCTGTTTTTTGACAACAAAAAGAATTGTCAATTCTTGGCCTGGAGCAATTGAAGAAGACCTTGCAGAGGGGATTTTTAATTTAGGCCTTTGGGAATGTGAATAGGATTTCATCCTAAGGAGAAGATTGTGGGACGCAGTAGAGAAAGACATTGGAGGCAGAGAAAACAGCAACAACAACAGGGTGGTACTGGAAGTATAGTATGTTTGAAGTGGAAGATAGTATTGGGCCAAATAGGTAGTCTTGCATCACATATAGAGCTTGGACTTTAGTCAGCAGATGATCATTGTCAATTTCTGTGGAAGAGAAGATATATTTTAGAAAGGTAACTCTGTTGAGAGTATTAAAGATGGGTTGAAGGGCAGAGAGACTGAAGACAGAAAATAATAGACTTTTTATGCTGAGGGTGGTGAGAATGAAGAGAGAGGCCCATTTAAGAATAAAAAGGGTAGTATCCTTAGCACTGTAGTAATAAATCGCTGATTAGGTTAATCAGCTTAAAAAATGTTCAGACTTCAAATATGAGAGATTATTTGTTAATGATGCTGTTATCTTTTTTGAGATCAGGCATCAAAACAACAGGTATCTTGGTGATAGTGGGAGGAATTTGAATTCTGAAATGTTGAGTGTAAAATAACTTGTATTTTTGGATAGAAACCCCCAAAAGGCAGTGAGAAATATAGTTGAAGCTGTATTTCTAGCAGCACCTTTAATGATTTTTTAACTTTTAATGTGATGTTTTCTAATGTGCTATGTTCTTAAGTGATTTTTATAATGTGTAAGGTCTAACTGTTTTTAGGAAGTATATTTATGGTAGTATAATTTGAAAATAAAGTTACATGGACAGCAATTTGTGAATTAGATTGAAGTCACCTAAGTGTATATTAGTTGATTTATTTTCTTTGGAAAAAAAATGTGTTTCTTACAATTCTACTTTGTAGAATAGGAATAGAGCATGAAGGCATGGAGGAGAGTCACCATAAAGATACCATGTTTTAGCTGTCCAGAATTATGGGTATTTATAATTCCTGAGAAAAGTTGTATTCTAAGGCAAAGTATTGATAAAAGATTATATATACACATAAGTCTGAAGTAACTAACACAATTAAAGCACTAGTGGGATAAGAATTTATACATCTTGGAGCCCCATCTGTTCCCCACATCACCCTGTTGCTTCTTTAAGTACATTAATACTCTCAGCAAGCTGCTTTTTTGGTTCACCTGTCATGTAAATTATTTAATTGGTGAAGAAAATTTCTTAACACTTTTTTTTTTCCTTGTCCTGCTTTTTTGTTGGGACTAAATTCAAAATAAGTTGAGTATGAGCCATAGAGTTAAGCATGGTATTTTATTTTGGTGTTATGGCTGTGTATATGCCAACTCCTTTTTGACTGAATATTTATGAGCTTGGGTTTTTTGCATACTTATAGTAATATACTTCAATTAGTTACTTGAAAGACTTTTTGGATACAATTAACGGGTAATAGAAAACTATTAAACGTATATGTAGATGATTTAACGTTAGCTTAAATAGGTACTTACTCTAAAGCTTACTTAACCAAATACAGTGATAGTACAGCAAAACAACAATAATTTTTTGTGGGCTTGAATTGTAGTTTTCCTTTTGAGTGCATTAAACTTTCCATCTATAAGCATTTGCAAGTTTTTAATGATTCTGTCAACCTTACTAGAACTGAATTATTTTTAATGGCATGATGAAAGTCATAAATAATTTTTGTTATAGTAGTAGACTAGCTTGTAGAATTACTTCAGAGATGTTTACTTAGATATTTTCAGATTTTTATCTAGTAACTGAAAAAATTTTATACCACAGATTGTTACTTTAATTTTTATTGTTGTGGCTATTGATTAATGACTGTGAATATTAAAAATAGTGTTTAAGTTTACTACATTATTCTATATTACTACCTTTAATCTATTAGAATATATTATTGCTGTTGAAGTCTGATATTTCTCACTTTTAATTGTAGTTTTTTGAGAGTTATTATCTTGGTGAACAAAATGGGCGTGATTTTAGAGAGATCTTTCCAGACTTTGTTTTTTGGGGGGCAGAGGGGGAGAGGTGGTTCTTGCTACAGTCATATTCAGTAACTACTTTTCATATTTTTGAAAACCAAGAGTTTCCTCAAATCATGAAGCTATCGGTAGAATTTTCGTCTCTCTGAAATTGTATCTCTGTCAATGATGGCAGTGAATTTGTCAGGAATTTTTGGTCTTTATTACAGGGTTAAATTTAAGGAACCATAATGTGCTTAAGTTCAGCCATCAGACAGCTTTTATCTAAGTAGCTTTAATTGTTTTGTTGATATACCATCTCTATAGCTAAGTTACAAACTCCTAGACTTTTTTGTTTGGTGTTAGTGGAGCATAGTACAATTCTTGATAATGGTAGACCTTAAATAAATATGGTATGTAGTCCTTTTTATTTTGCCTCTGTGTGTGATAGTTTTGCTTACTCTTATAATAGGATGAATTGTTGATAACATAAAGATTAAATTTTAAAACCCAGATTTGATTTTTATAATTTGAGTTTTACCTTTTGGGTTCTTGGGCTCTGATTTGGCATTTTATTATCAAACTAAATGTTGAAAGATTCACAACTTTAATTCTCATCTAGTACTTTTTGATTTCACGAATGCATTTGTGATTATGAAGTGTTTTTAAATTTTTTTTAAAATTTCTTTTTAACTGTAGTGACCGACTGGATATTGGAAAGAGATCCACATGAAGAAATATTAAAGGCATTTAAACTATTTGATGATGATGATTCAGGTAAAATAAGCTTGAGAAATTTGCGACGTGTTGCCAGAGAACTGGGTGAAAACATGAGTGATGAAGAACTTCGGGCTATGATAGAAGAATTTGATAAAGATGGTGATGGAGAAAGTAAGTTTTGAGTAAAACACATATTTTAGGTATTATTACTGATATATGCATATAGTAAATTTGTCTAAAATCAAATGATTTTCAAGACTCATTGCAAAGTATCTCTATTTGGTATAATTGTTGTTCACCCTATAGTGGGGTTTTAGCATAAACATTTCACATAATTCAATTTAGAATGAAGCAGACCTTTAAAACCAAATAAACTGGTTGTAAAATCAAGTTCCACACTTCAGGAAGGTACTTTACTTTTTGAGCATCACCAAAATCTTTCCTTGAAGATCACCAAAATCCTTTTTGAACATCACCAAAATTTCAGCTACTTGGTAAAAAATGTCCACTTTTTAAAAAGTGTTTATTTTTTTTAGAGAGATTGAGTGACTGTGTTCATGTGTGTGAAAGTCGGGAGGGGCAGAGAGAGAGGGAGAGAGAATCCCAAGCAGGCTCTGTGCTGTCAGCACAGAACCCGTCACGGGGCTCTGTCCCACAAACCATGAGATTATCATTGGTGCTGAAATCAAGAGTCAGACGCTTAACCCACTAAGCCACCCAGGCACCCATAAAACATCAGCCTTTAATGACTTCTTCCTTAAACTACATGCTCTTCTAAACTGTAACTAAGTTCTATTGTTTCTACTCTTCAAATGTTTTGAAACTGTTTTATGTCTTTGTTTACTGCTGCTGCCCTAGTTCTGGCCCTAATTTCTTTGTAGGAATGTTATTATAGCCCCATTCATTATTTCCTTGAATGCCTGCTGGATATGGTGCCTTATGTGCAATCTGGTGCTGCTACACAATGAGGAAGGCAGATGTGGTTTCTGCCCTCACTGACTCTACAGTCCCTTTACCCTCCTAATTGCCCTCTATGCCTATGAGCCTCTACCCTCTAATTTAGTTTCTTGATAACATTCTTTTCTTAAAATACAGGTTTGATGATGTCATTCCTCTCTTCGAACACTGAATGATTCTTCACTACCTACAGAGTAAATTTCAAAGCTCTCTAAGATAGATTCTGCCCTAACTATCCAGTTTTATTTCCTACTGAGCTCTTCAGTGTCCTGCTTTAACTTTCACCTCCCATACATACATGCCTTGACCAAATATATTCTACCCTGAAAACACTTTTTTATGCTATGCCATTCCTTAATCCTAGAATATTCTAATTGCCAGTTTCTGTCTGCTAAAATGTTAGTCTTTCTCTCTGATTCATTTTAAAATTCCATTTTCTCGAGCCTCCTCTGGTGGCCTCTGTATGAGTTATGGAGACTGCCATTGAGGGTCCATAGCATTTAGAGGAACACGGTATTTGACAGTTCTGTACAATGCCTTCTGTTAGTTATTTACATGTGTAACTCTCCAATATATTATAAGTTCCTTAAGAGCAGTATGGAATCCTATAGGGTGAAAGGCCTGAGGCTTTGGAAACCTACAGATCTGGATTTGAATTGAATCTCTGCCACTTACATAGATGCTCTGTAATGTTGTGCGAGTTTTCAGTGTTTTCTGAGTTGTGGTTTCCCATTTATTAAAGTGAGAATGGTAATACCTTCCAGGTGGTTGTAAGTATTTTAAAGGAAGATATTTGAAGGTGCCTATTACTAAATGGAAACTTGTTTTCCTTTTTTTGTATCTTTACTCATCTTTATATTTTCCTGCATTTTCTTGAACACAGTGAGTGCTCTGACGTTGGTTGATTTAAAGCCCTGACCCAGGAGTGTGTATTACAGTAGATACATGTTGATAGAGTATCACCTATACATACATACATAAATATGTACATAATACATACTTTACTTTGGCAATACTGTCATGCTTTAATAAGGAGGTAAGACAGTAGCTATAAGTTCAGGTTTGTAGATTGTACTTTAGAGTTGTGTATTATACTTTCTCATATTTATGTAAATATTATTCAAGGAATATAAAACTTTTTTTTTAATACTAGTTCTTTGAAGGGTATTGATAGATTTATATTTATTTATTTATTTAAAATATAATTTATTGTCAAATTGGCTAACATACAGCGTGCACAGTGTGCTCTTGGTTTTCGGGGTAGATTCCCATGGCTCATTGCTTACACACAACACCCAGTGCACATCCCAACAAGTGTCCTCAGTGCCCATCACCCATTTTCCCCTCTCCCCCATCCCCTCAACAACCCTCAGTTCTCTGTATTTAAGAGTCTAATTATTTTTTAATGTTTATTTTTGAGAGAGAGAGAGAGGTGGGGGAGGGACAGAGAGAGAGGGAGACCTAGAATCTAAAGCAGGCCCCAGGCTATGAACTGTCAGCATAGAGCCCAACATGGGGCTCAAACTCAGGAACCGTGAGATCATGACCTGACTCAGCCACCCAAGTGCCCCTGTTTATATTTAAAACAAAGATGGTTTTTAAAACAAAGATAGTATCCACTGCCTTCATATTTAAAAAATTTTTGTGTCTTACCAAGCTGTTGGCTGTTACCCTAACTAATTTCAAAGCAGCTCTGTTTTATAAAGGTACTATCTTAAGTAGCATAGAAAATCTTGGTATGTCTATTTCATAAATCATCAGTAACGGCTACTACCTGTGTCAAAAGATTAGAGTTATTTTCTTTTCCTGTGTTAGGCACATGCAAATTAGGTTTTGGTATTAGCTTAATTTGACATTAGAGGAAAATATTAATTATGAAGCTGCCTCTTAAATTTAAACAATGCGAAACTTTGCATAGAAAATGTGTCCCATTTCTTACATCTCTTGTTAGTCCGCTCTGTTTGTTGCTTTTGAAACTCAAGAGTTCAAGCCCCATTGCTTGAAGATTTTAGTGCATACTTACTTAAAACATTACTTTGGTTCTCAATGCTAACTTTACTTTAAGTCACTGTATAACTGTTGCTTGGGCATCCTACTGTCATTTGTTTAAATGACTAACAGGCAAGTAACATTTTTTCTTTTTTTTCTAAGAGATTGGTTACAAATATAATACAGTGGTGCATAATCTTTTATTGTTAAGATTTGTCTTTTATGCAAGTGGAGGAAGGTGTTCTTAACATATTAAATTCATCTAATCTAGTATCCAGTCTGGGATTTGAATTTCTGGGGGGTGAGGGACTTCTGAAGTATTACATGGGGTCTAGGTGTATGCATCAAATATTGTCTTTGACCATATGAATAATAGTCTTGCACATGCGTACGTATACTACTGTTTTTTATTTATATCTATAAATGCTCTTGTAATTGATAAATACACTTTTTCAGAATTCATAGTAGCTATTTTATATTATCTGTTTCTCAAACAAGATGTACTAAGTTTATTATTGTGGCAAGTCCAGGAAATCATTGTTGAAAGACATTTTCATATTCAGAAACAATGAAATGTAATCCATTTTTAGTCTGGCTTTGGGATATTGCCATAACTTACATGGGTCTCTGTAGCTGTATGAAAACCTGCCTATTTTGGAAAAAGTATGAGTGGCATTTTAGAAAAACTTGTTAATTTGATTAATTTGGATTCTTTTGGCTGCAGTTTTGTTTAAATATAACCTGTTTTCTTTGTATATGTTAAATTAGTAAAGATCATAATACTTGCTGTCTTTTTTTGTAGACTTTGGTAATTCTTCTGTCTTTATGAATTTTTCATACTTTAGTATTTAGGAGCAGTGAAAATGAAATGTTTATTGTGTATTTAGAATAATAAATACAGTGAAGGAGTTAAAGGAAAAAAAAATATAATGCAAGATCTAAATAGAGCTGTGCTAATGATACAGAAAGAATGCTTTCCCAATTATCACTCCCAAGATCTGTAAAACACAGTAAATATTTTTGGAAAAATCAACATTTAAAAACCCAAAGTGGACCATCTTTTAAATAATTATGATAAGTATTAACACTTATTTAGTAGTTAATACTTGTTAGAGTCTGTGCTTGGCATTTACATTGTGTATTATGTCACTTAATTTTCATAATGGCTTTTGTGAAGTAAATATAGTATTATCTATATTAATGCATAGGATAGATGGATGCATCTATAAATGAAGAAACTAACGTTCCAAGAGATTTATAACCTGTTTATGCTTTTATCCATAACACTGTGTTACCTCTTATGCTAAAAAATAAAATTAGGTTTCTATGTTTATGGAATTTTAAAAATTACATGCTATTTTAGTATATAAAATATTCAATACTCAGTATTCAATAAAAGACTCAACTGTCACTTCAGATGCTAAAATTTGTCTAAATTTTGCTAAAATTTTCCTCTAAAGCCAGGTAGTCTCTAAGGTACTTAATCTACTTAATTTGTAGATAATTTATCTTTATTAGGTAATAAATTCTGTATTTAAAATACCTGTAATAAGATTAACCCAATGAAGTGATTGATTTATGAAAATTTTGTTTAAAGAGGTAGTGTAGGAGGGGCGCCTGGGTGGCTTAGTTGGTTGAGCGTCCGACTTCTGCTCGGGTCATGATCTCACGGTTTGTGGGGTTTGTGAGTTCAAGCCCTGTGTTGGGCTCTGTGCGGACAGCTCAGAGCCTGTATGTAGCCTGCTTCGACTTCTGTGATATTCCCTCTCTGTCTGTCCCTCCCTGCTCATGCTCGCTTGCTGTCTCTCTCTCTTTCAAAAATAAACATGAAAAATAAAATAAAAGAGGCAGTGTAGGAGAAAAGTGTTATATTTGTTTGATTCAATAAATATTTTATCAGATGCCTATTTAAAGGTGGGTATTGTGCTAGATTTATTAGTATAGAAACTCGATATATGATTGATGGAGAAAGTTATGAAGCTATACGAAAGTCAAAGATCACTACTAGAATTTGTAAGATCATTGAAAATATTACAGGTTATGTGTTCTACTGTGTCATAATGTCTTGCAGATGTTTAGTATTGAAATGCATGGATTCATGGTTCATTACCAGCTTCTGGCCAACTTATTCTTCTTAACTTCTTAGAGCTTATTTTTGCACTATTTCTTTTTTTAACTATGTTGCTGAAGGTATTCTCATACCTTAGCTTTCTTTCCACTTCCTGTCAAACCAAATCCTATGGTTTATTTTAGAGCCCAAATCAAGATTTATTCTTGCCGAAGTTTTTCTCAGAAGTAATGATTTTTCCCATTATGATGGAATTTTTTTCAACATAGATATGTGTATTATTTTAATAATAGATCATGTTTTGTCTTATACAGCAGTTCTCTGTTTCTGGTATGAAACATGACTTACATGATTATTAAAACTGGAACCAGTATATTTTTTTCATTCCTGATGTACATATTTCATCTCCTCAGTGTGTTTTAATTGGTTAATATTTTTCTAACTTTTCATTATGAATTTTCTCAACCATAGAGGGAAAAAATATTAGTTTAGTACAATACGCACCTTTATACCTTCTACCCCTTCTACCTAGATTCAGCAGTTAACATTTTACTGTATTTGCATTGTCTGTAGTGTGTATTTTTTTTCTGGATCATTTGAAAAATACGTCCTGAACTTGACCTCCCTCACATTTTAGCATGCATCTGCTAAGAATAAGGATATTGTTTTTCAAAATTATGATACCATTGTTACTCCTAAGAAAACTAAAAATAATTTTATATTACCTAATATCTTCTTCACTTAAATTTCAAGATACTGTAGATTAGGAACCCTGGTGTCTGCTTTGGTATATTACACAACTCTTAGGATGGTGTAGGCATTCACTAGGCAATTAAAAATGTTTGAGTCATTGGAATGTTTTCATATATTACCATGTAGAAACAACCTAAAAAGATAATCTTGTAGTTCAGTATTTTCAGATGAAAAAATTAAGACACAGAACTGTTCTGTATCAGAGATATGACTGGAATCCAGATCTTTCTTTTCCTCATTCAGTGTTACTATTATTATCAAAATGATCATTCATAACCAGTGTTTTGTTAAGGTATGTGTTAAGTTTTGGACCCCATGAAATCACCTGTTTTACAAAGAGGGAGCATTCTTTTCTGAACATTTCTATTAGTAATTGTGTATATTTGTATATATTGGTTTTAAAAATTATTTAATAAGATTATTACCTATTTATTTCTAGGTTGCCTTCTTAAATATGGTGCTTTATACACTGTAGGTTCTTACTGAATTTTATTTATAGTTTTGGTAACATTTTCTCTTTATGAGTGATGGTTTCTGCATTTACATCTATATTTTATAGTTGCTGTATTATCTAGCTAATTAAGATTAAATTTGTACCCTTTAAAATTACTATTACTCTAGATGTTTTCAAATTTTTTTAAGTGGCTTTTAAATATATAAAAAATCAAACAACAATTTGACTTTTTAAAAAGTTCTATATTTTCTTCCTTTAGAATTCTAATGTACATGTATGATAGATTTAAACTTGTTTATGAAGGAAGGGATTGCTAAATGAACTCATAGAATAAAGATAATAAAGAGGCTTTTTTAACCATTTAAAAAATTAAAAATTTCAAGCTTTAAAACTATTTTTGCTAGTGTATGTAAATATTGTCATTATGATAGACTTTTTTGTAACTTAAATAATATGTCTTTTCTGTTATTAATATTATATTCATATTGTTTATCACATTATATATTTTTGTATTCATGAGGTTCTACTTAATAAACGTGGTCAACTTCCTATCAAAGAAGTAAAAGCAAAATAATATGTCTTAATTTATTAACAATTTTGTATAATACAAAATTTAAAAATACTTAGTATAAAATAGTACAATCGTCCTGTGAAAAATTTGTATTTCTGACTTATATTTTCTTTCTTACTGCAGTAAATCAAGAGGAGTTCATTGCTATTATGACGGGTGACATTTAAAGAATTACAAGGATAAACACTAAGAATGTTGCAGTTACATCTCATATTCTATTTTTGTGCTGGAGCCATGTTAAAAAGAAACCCAACTTAGTTCTCTTTTTCCAAAAGGACCAAAAATAAGTGTCTTATGTATTCATATTTTACTACTGTTAATTTTCTTTGTATGAGCAGTATTGTTAGCACTCTAATAGTTTAGCTTTGTATTTATAATATAGCTTTTATATATATATATATATATAAAATTTAAAAAATTGAATCACGTGGTACACATTCTCTGAAAGTTTTTTATTCGGCATCAGTAGTCACTTTTGTTTTGATGTACACATTATGCAGACTTTCATTAATAAAGTCTTTATTTTAGTAGTACTTTAAAGTATGGTAAATTTTCTGTTTTATTTTGATTCCGAGTGTCTGTTAATGCTCAATAGTATGTTTCTTAAATCTTTTCTCTTTGAACTACTAGTTTCAGAAAAAAAAATTGAAATACAAATAGCAACAGAATAGCACATTTTTCCATTACAGGTTTGACATTTTATATTTCAATACAGGATGATGACTCAATACACGCATAATTCCTTTTTTAAGAGTCATGTCTTGCAGTTTGGAAGGAAAAAGTGTGCATATAGACCCATTTATCCTCATGTATTACGTTCGATAGCACTTCTCGTGTCTTAACGTAAGTTGTGACAGTTGAATCTGGATATTTCCTTAAACTAATTGAGTACAGTTTGAATCGTCTGATTTCTTGACAAAATGAAAGATTTAAATTTTGGAATTGTGATCTGTTAAGATAATTATCACTCAGTTAAACGTCACAATGATGAAAATAGAAAACTAAGCCACAGAAATATGTAAGATTATGTTTTACCTGTATAAAGGAGCATTTTGTGATTCAGCAGGAAACAGTAGAGACAGACTTTCCAGGTATTGGTGGGCTCTTCTGCCTTGTAGAAATGTATGTTAGGGGGGAGACAAGTGGTAATGGGAGATAGGTTGTAGGGAATTGGTACCCATTCTGATCCTTCACTAATTATCTGGTTCCTGCTGGTAGGGACTCTCTGGAAGAAAGTTGTCTATTTCAGTGACCTTTCTTTAGATTTCTTGCTTTAAATTTAAAGTACAGTAATAATTTGATGCACTTGAAATATTGTGAGCTTCCTAGAGTATTCCATAAAGAGTTACCCACTAGAAATTTAACAAACAAATCAGTAGGGAATAATATAACAGTGGTGACACTTCAAATAGTTAACTAGAAAGCAAGAGAATTGCTCACCATATTAAAATTTAATTTTGAATATGAAATCAATGCTCACAGTAGTAACAATATCCAGGGCAACAAATATTCTTTGAAATTAAAAAAAATTTTATCACCCTTATTGATGAATTGCCTTCTATGTCTTGATCACAAAATATGTTGATTTCCAGCAAATTAAAAAATAAAAGTGAAGAGTAAAACACAGATAAAAATAAATCTAGGCTTGCTTGTTTTCTGCCACTTTATTAGAACAAATAATCCAAGCTACTTTTTGTCGCTTACTAAGATAACTTCTTTATTCTTAATATAAATACTTATTCTTTGGGATACCAGCAGTTTTGTTTCTTCCCTTCTTACTGTGGGTTGAGGGAAGAGTGCCCACCTTAGTTCGTCATGTTTGTGGAAGTTTTCTCCTGCAGAAGGGTGTGGATAATTTTTTCACTGTTAACTAACTATAGAGTTGAAAGGCCAATAAAATGGCTAGTAGAGGTGGGAATAAAAAGAAAAGAGTGAATTTGCTTTAAGAAAGAAGGAAGTGGAGGTAGATATTCATCTCATTTATCATATTGTCATATTTCTCATGAAATGGCATTTTGTGATGTATAAAAATATTTGTTTTTGCTAAACTTGCCTGCTTAATTGCTGTTCTGGCCTTGATAGTTTGGGATTTGTCAGCTAAGGTCTTTTCCTTCATCTTTGTTACAAGCTAACGAGCCTATTCTCTAAAGTATGTGCCTATTAGCAACCCTTAGGTTAGAGTGGTGGTAAGTTTTTGAGATGTGGAGGAAATAAACATACTTGTTACGCACTTAATAAATGATGGGTACTGTGCTAGGCTTATTGAATTCTTTGTTGCAGAAAATCCATACAATACTTCTAATGGAAGACTTCATTTTTTTTTTTAAGTTTATTTATTTTGAGACAGAGTGAGTACAAGAAAGGCAGAGAGAGAATCCCAAGCAGTCTATGCTCACAGCATGGAACCCAGAGCCTGAAGTGGGACTTGAACTCATGAATGGTGGTATCATGACCTGAGCCAAAATCAAGAGGCAGGCACTTAACCAACTGAGCCCCTCAGGCACTCCTAATGGAAGACTTTAAAATTAAGTTGATGTGCCTGTGTTAATGGCCTTACATCTGCAAACACCACACTAAGTAGATTATCCAGTTGAGTGGCTAATGGCTTCAACTTCAAAAGCCATCTTTCTGATACTAGTCTCTGGAAATAAATTTTCTGGGGGATTTACTAGTGGTGTGTTCTTTAAAAAGATTACAATGTTTTGAACACCAGTGTGAAGAAGGCAAAAGAATTTTTTAAAAATCACTTAAAAATTACATAAGTAATGCATAAAGATGTTATATAAAATAAAGGCTAAAAAAATTTTTTTTAACTCCTATCCCCACCCCTCTGAATAATATCAATGTCAGATTTCAGACAGGAGGAAGAGTACAACTAGATGTTTTAATAGTGTAGTAATAGGAATAGGTTAATTTGATACTGGAGAACAAAAAACTCAGAAAGGGAACACTGACATAGATAACTATAGGAAGCAAGTACCATGTCTGGAGCTGAGGGAATGGAAGATAGAGGTTGAGATTGCAGAAACTAGAAGCTTGGAGGAAAGGTTCTATAGAGCAGGGACTTGGGGACATTTGAGGAAAGGGTATTGTCAGTATTGGGTAATGATAAGAAGCTGGAGGCTGGAACCAAGTGCTGCCACTGGAATGATGAAGTTTTGCCCTGGACATGCGGATAGGAACAATAAGCAAACAGGAAACAGCAGGATTCTTTCCCCTGCTGCCTTTCTTTTTCACTCTTCTAGTCCTCCCTAGTGAAGCCCAAGAAAAATTCAGCTAGCAAAGGAGAAATGTTGTTTACAGAGGTCCAACCCCTGTATTTTGTAGTTAAGTATAGAATTGTGGTTTGGAGCTATGGAGAAAACATAGCTTAATAACCAGCACAATTGGCCATATATATTTTTTATCATTGGAACTAGGTTATTAGTGTAGGGGGTTGAGGGAGACTGTCATTTATGTTTGGGGCAAAAGGTGTTCAAAACTGGCTTAGGCAAAGTCTGAGATCTGGATACTTGATCTCTGAGGATAGTTACCATTGTTAATTTAGAGAAGATTATGTGTTTTCCTTTACACTTAGAAGAAACTATAGAAATAAAAGGTTTTTTTTCACATGAATATTGTATGTATGCTGTGTAGCTAAGTTTTATAAAGGAAATGTCTTTTTAAAAATTTAGTAACATTAAGTGCTGCAGTGTTCCAGACACACATAGGTATGTACATATATTATAAATTTTAATCTTAATAAACTTCTGGGATAGATACTATTAGATTGACTTTATTCTACACACAAGAAAGCCAAAAGCTTACAGGGTTTAAGTTATTTGTTCCAGGTAACAGGAATTGGAATTAGAATTTGGTCCTAAGCTTTTTCTGACTCCAGGTCTATTCAGAACCACTAGATTATACTTTCTTACAGTAACTTTGATGGAGTATCTCAAGGTATAAAGGATCACACTTTAAAAAATATAAAACTAAAAGAATCTGGAATTCAGAAGCTCAGTAGCAAAAGCATTGATTAAACATGTATGCTTAATCTAGCATGGCATTCATTTTATTATGTGTTATTCCTTGGGAGTTAGTGTTTGGTGCCATACCTCTAGAAGCTAATAATCTTAGTTGATAGTTATAGGGCAGCGCATTGAAAAACTAGATGTTTGGGAAAGAAACATATTAATTGAAAATATAATATTAAGCAAATACTTATAGAGAAAGTACATGTTGAGTAGTGAAGACTCAAAGCATTGTCATTTTGAGAGTGGCGCCTGGGTGGCTTATCCCATTAAGTGTCCAACCTCAGGTCATGATCTCATGATTCATAGGTTTGACCCCCTGTGTCAGGCTCTGTGCTGACAGCTCAGAGCCTGGAGACTGCTTTGGTGTCTGCCTCCCTCTCTCTCTGCCCCTCCCCCACTCTTGCTCGGTCTCTCTCTCTCTCTCTCTCTCTCTCCCTGAAAAATAAAGATTAAAAAAATTTTGTTTTTAAAAACATTGTCAATTTGAGAGTAAAATTTAGAACATTTTTTTCCAATTTGCCTTTGTGGAAAAGATTGGGGGAGGGAGAATTGATTGAATGAAGAAAAAACTCTTAAATTCTTAGTAAGGAAAGGAAGGAAGCTTGGGTTTAGGAGTTCGGTTGGTAAGAGTATGTGTGGGAGGGTCTTTGAGACATCAAGCTGGAGAGGAGGAGGGTTTATGGATTGGACATGATACTCTAAAGCAAAGCTCTTCTAGGTCTCAGTGGAGGTGCATGTGTTAGAGAAGGGGTCGGTATAGGTCATTTTAATAGCAGAATGGTGAATTGTTCAGGATTTGGGTTGCAAGCAGGAATTCTTGGAATGCAGCATGGCAGTCATGTGGATGACAGTTTAGTTAGGTCTTGGAGATCTTGGTTAATTAAGCAGGCTAGGTTCACCCATATCCAGTTGAAATAGATCATTTGTTTACATTTCCTGATTCTGTGTTCAGTATCTGTTGTCCTATAGTTAAAGCATTCATTGAAAGCTTCATCTAAGACTGAAAGTTTGCCAAGTTAAATATAAAACTAGTGAAATCAAATCTTTTATCTGAGATAATATATTTACATTCTAGTTACCTCTGTGAGGTGTGCTCTGTTAAGTAAATCATTAATAATATTATCTGCCTACAAAAACCCAAATTATCCTTTTCTTCAGAACCCTGGAAACCTGTATGTCTTGTGCTAGTCTGAGAATATGTAAGATATTTTTTCATTATATGATAATTTTAGGAAGATTACTGACATTTTATAGAATCAAAGATCAGCAGGGTTACTTTCATCTTATACTTAATTAAAAATATTTTAAAGTGGGTTTTTATTCTGTAATGAAAGAAATAAGGATACTTAATGGAATCCCTGGAGTCCGACATTTCTGCTTTTAATATGCTTGTAACATTTGTCCAGCACACCACTGTGTTCTCTGAAAAGAGCGATCATTTTCACTGTATGGCTTTAAGATAGGCTATATCCCCAAGGTCTTCCAAAAGGTCTATGTAAGCCTGACAGGAAACGTGTACTGTTGTAGAACATAAATTCTGGCAACTTACTGATGCAAGCCTACTCCTGATGGATGGCTCTTTAGAGTAAAAATCACTCTACATATATCAGCTAAATGCTAAGTGATAAAAATATTTCCAAATCATATTCCGTATCATTGAGGACCTCCTGAAATTTAACAGCAGGTTAAAGATTTGGGGTTGTCCTACTGAGGAGCAATCTTTTGCTAGAAAATATGCATTTGCTTGTCTTGAAAGTTCATTCATTGAAAGTCCCTGCCAACCAGGTAGATTTAACCATATTTTAAGCAAGATCTGTTTTCTTTTTTCATTTTCCGTTAAGATAAAGTGTTCAATTAAATCTGAAATAGCTGGCCCTAAACTAAACTTTCCAGGGGACCTTTTCTATACCAGTCTTGCTGGGAGATAATTGTTATTAATCTAAGTCCTAAGGGATGGTGGAACATTGTTCAACATTGGCAATAAAAAACAAAACTCCCTCAAAGAGAAAAAAAAAAAGCAAGATTTGGGTTCTAAAATTTTGTATGAAGAACCCTTCAAATCTAATTGGTTGGTTTCACTGCTATAGCAAAGATTTAAAAGATAAAAACTGGGAAAGATTTAAAGAAATTAGAAAATGTAATATCTATCCTATCTACTTATTTGGTTTTGGGAAAAATAGATTATACTTGTGAAAAAAATTTTAATGTTCTTTTTTGAGAGAGAGAGCATGAGCCGGGGGGGGGGGTGCAAGAGAGGGGGACAGAGGATCTAAAACGGGCTCTGCACTGTCAGTAGTGAGCCCGATGTGGGGCTCAAACTCCTGGACCATGAGGTCATGACCTGAGCTGAAGGTGGATGCTCAATTGACTGAACCACCCAGGCCCCCCAAAAATATTTTTTGAATTGCAAAATTAAAACATAAATTGTTACAATTAAGCTTGTCCTATAGTTAGAATTATTGGTCTATGGGTCCAAGTGAACTATAGTTCTGTAATCTTATACTGGTAATTCTGGAATCTGCAAGGCCTCTTGGGGACTCTTGGGTGTACCCAGACCCAAGTAGCTAGGATATGCTGGGACTAAATTTTAAACCCACATTACTTTATTCTTTGGAGTATTCATAAACATATAAGCAAGCCAAGTGGAAGTCTGTTTGAAGGAAGTATTCTTAGAGAACCTGGGTATCTCAAAGTAGAGAATTATATAAATCATATACTGTTAACATCTGGTGGAAGTAATACTGTTAACTATTTCCATTTGGTCAAAACAAGCTTAAAAATCATAATTTGTTTTTCTACTAAGTAACTACAGTCAAAAGATTTTTTAAAAATTATCTTAAAACTTAATCTTGATTTTTATCAGCTATTGGGGTCTTCACATCTAAAGGGTTAATTCATGTGAAAAAGAGAAAAGGCAAACCTTTTCTGAAAAGAGCTTTGTTTCTATTTAAAATTTGTATCTTGTCTTTTTCTAAAGAAGTACCTATAACAAACATCTCTAGACAAATACAGTAAGATTATTAAGTTAGAAACAGTAGATCACAAACCAGATAGAAGGAAGAAGAGACAAAGTCAACTGCAGTTATTTGAGGTTAATTTAAACCCTGAAATTAACTGTGGCTAAAAGCAGAGACCTCGGACTTATATTTTCATTACAAATTGCTGCTTTTTACCACTTTTGCTCTCTCCTTCTTCCCTTGTCCCCCCAGGATAGAGAAGTGTTAACTGAAGCAGCTTTCATTGAAGTGAGGGTCAGAACCTATAGCAGCCCTCCTCATTCTTCAGCATCCCCCTGCCCCAACTCCCAGCACCATGAGGAAGGGAAAATGCTAGTCCCTTGCTATACCTTAGTGTTGTTAATCTAGTTAACAACTGATTCAAGAAACTTGTTCCAGGAATCCACACTGAGGTTAAAGATGAGTGAGGGCCAAAAGGTGAAAGAGCGCTTGACTTAGAATATGACTTACAGTATTGATGTAGAAGTTTCTAAAGTGCTGATTAATTCACATACTCATTATTTGCGTAATGACCCACTCCATATTCTAATTTCTAAGGAAAATCTAAAAACATGAAATTAAAGGAAAGTAGAATTGCTATATTGTTTGGCCTTGTATCTTAAAACACGGCTTAAGATTCTGAGAAATTAAGCATTGAGGAATGCGCTATATCAATAGTTGGTCAGGGGTTCCTAGGCCTCAAGGAAGCCAGAGATTTGGGAGTGCTGTGGGAGAAACTGGCAGGAGTTGGAATGAGGAGTGGCAGAAAGACACTGATGGCAAAGGACTGCTGAGTAGTTACTGGCTTGTGTGTTCAAGTGATTTATAGATTTACAATCTGATCTTGGATGTTCTGGGATATCCAGGACCTCAGGGTGTGGGGGAACAGCTAAAGAAAGACTGTATCTTCTAAATTTGTTTTTGCCTTGGTACTGACTCTGATTGACCTCAGTTTTCAAAAGGTTACAGAATGAAATCTGAATTTCATACTGTTCTAAGGTGATTGTGGGTGGCCATCTACTGATGGAATTGAACAGGAACACGTGATTCTGGTTTCATTTCAAGACCTGTTTCATTCCTGCATCTGATTGTGCTTTCAAGCCTAAAGGTCTCATTTGCCTTGTATACATTAATAGATACAGACCACTAAGAGGAATCATTAGCTAGATTCATGTAACTTATGAATCTAATTTTTACAAGTGTTATTGTGTTGCATATTCAATTATGTTAATCTATTAACTAAATCTTTGTTTTGAGGTGCCTGGGTGGCTCAGTCGGTTAAGCCTCCGACTTCAGCTCAGGTCATGATCTCGCAGTCCAGGGGTTCCAGCCCCGTGTCGGGGTCTGTGCTGACAGCTCAGAGCCTGGAGCCTGCTTCGGATTCTGTGTCTCCCTCTATCTGCTCCTCCCCTGCTCACACTTTGTCTCTCTCTCTCAAAAATAAACATTAAAAAAAAAATTTAGATCTTTGTTTTGAGGGTGTTCTTTTTTGGGGGAGGGGTTTTGATTCTGATAATTATGAATGTATTAAGAACAGATTTACACGTAGAGCAGATGCCATTCAATCCAGAGGCCTTCTAATCTCCACCTTTAATCAGCCAATTCTTCTCTTAAATTTTTCCCTATGCATTTTTTTCAAGGAAGGATGTACTTAATCTCTTAAAATTAGAATAGTGATTTAGAAAGACAGAAAAATGGGACAAAATATATTTTCAACCTCCACCAGGGGGACCTATTGCTGCAACTAAAAAATTAAATCTGAGAAAACATGCATTTCATATGCCAATTACATGACAGTAATTTTTATTTTTTTTAGAACTATACATACATTTGAAAAATGCTACTATATTCCACACAATGGTATTTCTCATAATTCCTTTTTAAAATTATATATAAAATTAAAATATAAAAATAGGTATATGAGGGGCTTTTTTGATTTGTTAACCTTTTTTAGAATGACTATAAAATGAAAATATAAAGTCTTTATCAGAAATAATTTATATTTAAAATACCTAGGATAACATACAGAAAACAAAATCTTTTTCACAAAACACGTTTCTAAATTTTTTCAATTCAGTTTATTTTATTCCCTACTCTGGCTTTTGTTTGGGATCTCAAGGCTTACAGGTTTTATGAAACATTTTCGTTCATACTATAATATCCATAACCACAAAACAGGTAAGTTTTATAATCACAAAATTGGGAAATCTGTATTTTTGCTTCACTTCTAGTTGTGAGGACATTCTATTTTGTGCTTTCAAATTATACATGCTTTCTTAGCTTCACTTATTATTGTATTTGTTTATACTAATGTCCCTTAATACTGCTTAATATTTTTTATGGTCAACTAATTCCATTTCTATAATTTTAGCTGTTTTTATCTGACTCAACTATCTTCTTTTTTATTTTATTGATTAGAAGTAATTTAATGGTTTTCACTGGTGAGCAGAGTTTACAAATTTGTGGGGCAGATATTACTATTCCTATTTTTCAGATCAGAAATTGAAGCTGAGAGTGATTACACTACTTAAGTAGTATAAGGTACTCTGCCTTCTGATTCTAAGCTCAGTATTCTTTCTGCAATAGCGTAATTGATTTTAACATATTACAGTTATGAACATTATAAACATTGTCCCAAGCATATTTCCTCAACCTAAACTAGTGAACTCATAATTTGAGTTAGTGTGCCTTCTAACCAGATATGTTCTTCTGTAAGAGAAATACCTTGCTCTAGATAACACTTCAGATAATTTCCTTTGTCCTTAATAAATATCAACATATGGTGTTTTACATACAGTAAGATATTTTTTGTAAATACTAGAATAATACACTTAGCTCAACAATGTTGTAATGATGCCTTTGAATTTTTGCTTATAACACACACACACACACACACACACACACACACACACACACCATTTTTCTCTCCAAAGAAAAGTTTTAACTCTACATTATGAAGAATGGAATGCAACTTAAGCAGAATGAAATGAAAATGTATCCTAGACAGGAAAATGTTTACTTGTACTAAGAAGTGCATGGTAAAGTGCACTGAGATACAATTTCATGTGTTTGGTTACTTTTGTAATAAATTATGTTAAATGCTGGGATTTGGGAGAAATAAGCAGACATTTCTCCATGGTTGGGATTGAATATTGATACAACCACCATGGAGGACAATTGATAACATCTATCAACAGTATAAATGATAGACACCACCTGGCTCAGCAACATGTTCTCTGGAATTTAGTCTATGGCTATACTTGTACACACACAAAATTATTTTTAAGATTATTCATAAGTTTTTTATAGCAAAAATTGGAAACAAATGTTTCTTGATAGGAATTGATTAAATAGAATACTATACAGCTGTTAAAAGAATGAGAAAGCTCTATACTGAGCTATACTATGCAAAGAACTTTAAGCAACATTAAATGAAAACTGCAAGGTACAAAACAGTCTTATGTTACCTTTTGTGTAAAAAGGGAAGAATAAGAATATGTATTTTTCCTTGTACCTACATAAGCTCTTGAAAGATGTACAAGGGATTAATAAGAGTGATTACCTGGTTAGGTTTGGAGGCAAAAGAGGCAACAGAATAGCTGAAAGATGGGTAGGAGAGACACATTTTCTCCAGAATCATAAGAATATTTTACCTATTTTTAAAATACATGTGAGAAAGAATATATAAGCCAGAGACTAAGTAGGCACATACACTTTTGCTTCCTAAAATGACAGTAAAGGGATATATATTTTTAAATGCATACACTTGTAAGGACAGAGAATGGAAGAGGAAGAAACAGCAAGTTTTTTAAAGCTGGAAAGCAGGTGAATGAATGGTACTGACTCAGCAGACCTGGAAAGCCAAATTCTTTGCTGACGATGGGAAAAACTGAGAAGCTTTCACATTGTAAATTCTCCAGAAGGTTCAGGAATTGGTTTTACCAGTTACCTCTGGAAATGAGATTGAAGGTGGGGCTAAAAATAGGAGGATTGGATGACAGCCTCTTTAAGAAGTAGTTAAGTCCCCAGTTGCACAGCCAGGCAAATTCTCTTTTCCATTCTTCAGGTTTAGCTTTGGAGTAGAAGGGGAAAAAAAAACAACAGAAACTAAACAAACTCCATGAAGCTTTCTGGATTGAGATGTACCAGGAAGTGGTGGGGATGAGAGGGGGCAGTAACTTGATGAAAACGAATGATTAACTGATCATTTGCATACTGAATACCAAGACCCTCTCCTTCCCCTCTCTTTTTCCTCTTGGTACTCAGATTGTTGACAATCCAATCTAGACAAAAGATGCTTCATTATGAAATCTGACCAGTCAAGAGAAAAGTCATCTGGGGAACCCAGTGAAGTTACCAGCCAGAACACCCTACTATAAGGCTCACAGTTGACAAATGGTAGCATGAACTTAGAGGTTTTATTTATTTATTTATTTATTTATTTATTTATTTTCAATATATGAAGTTTATTGTCAAATTAGCTTCCATACAACACCCAGTGCCCATCCCAAAAGGTGCCCTCCTCAATACCCATCACCCACCCTCCCCTCCCTCCCACCCCCCATCAACCCTCAGTTTGTTCTCAGTTTTTAAGAGTCTCTTATGCTTTGGCTCTCTTCCACTCGAACCTCGTTTTGTTTTTTTTTCCTTCCCCTCCCCCATGGGTTTCTGTTAAGTTTCTCAGGATCCACATAAGAGTGAAAACATATGGTATCTGTCTTTCTCTGTGTGGCTTATTTCACTTAGCATCACACTCTCCAGTTCCGTCCATGTTGCTACAAAAGGCCATATTTCATTCTTTCTCATTGCCATGTAGTACTCCATTGTGTATATAAACCACAATTTCTTTATCCATTCATCAGTTGATGGACATTTAGGCTCTTTCCATAATTTGGCTATTGTTGAGAGTGCTGCTATAAACATTGGGGTACAAGTGCCCCTATGCATCAGTACTCCTGTATCCCTTGGGTAAATACCTAGCAGTGCTATTGCTGGGTCATAGGGTAGGTCTATTTTTAATTTTTTGAGGAACCTCCACACTGTTTTCCAGAGTGGCTGCACCAGTTTGCATTCCCACCAACAGTGCAAGAGGGTTCGCATTTGTCCACATTCTCGCCAGCATCTATAGTCTCCTGATTTGTTCATTTTGGCCACTCTGACTGGCGTGAGGTGGTATCTGAGTGTGGTTTTGATTTGTATTTCCCTGATGAGGAGCGACGTTGAGCATCTTTTCATGTGCCTGTTGGCCATCTGGATGTCTTCTTTAGAGAAGTGTCTATTCATGTTTTCTGCCCATGTCTTCATTGGATTATTTGTTTTTTGGGTGTGGAGTTTGGTGAGCTCTTTATACATTTTGGATACTAGCCCTTTGTCCGATATGTCATTTGCAAATATCTTTTCCCATTCCGTTGGTTGCCTTTTAGTTTTGTTGGCTGTTTCCTTTTTCTGTGCAGAAGCTTTTTATCTTCGTGAGGTCCCAATAGTTCATTTTTGCTTTTAATTCCCTTGACTTTGGAGATGTGTCAAGTAAGAAATTGCTGCAGCTGAGGTCAGAGAGGTCTTTTCCTGCTTTCTCCTCTAGGGTTTTGATGGCTTCCTGTCTCACATTCAGGTCCTTTATCCATTTTGAGTTTATTTTTGTGAATGGTGTCAGAAAATGGTCTAGTTTCATCCTTCTGCATGTTGCTGTCCAGTTCTCCCAGCACCATTTGTTAAAGCGACTGTCTTTTTTCCATTGGATGTTCTTTCTTGATTTGTCAAAGATTAGTTGGCCATACGTTTGTGGGTCTAGTTCTGGGGTTTCTATTCTATCCCATTGGTCTATGTGTCTGTTTTTGTGCCATGAAAGTACAGGTTTTAAACAACTTTTTAGTATCTCTACTTTTGTATATGAAAAGAACCAAGATCACTAAGTTCTAAAGGAGAGATTTTAACTTGAGAAATAAAGACTATAGTGGATGCTGTGTTGCACTGCTTAGCTCTGCCCTTCAAGGACTGAGGCATTCTTTTCTTCAGCTGCTGTTAATGTTGACTTAAAGGCTCACAGCAGAGCGGCTACGTAGTATTACTTTACCTCAGGGTTACATCCCTTCCCCAGAGTAGCCCATATACAGTCTGGCTGAGATTTAGGGTCTGAGTCATGGGCAGAAAGGTGTGTTTCCTTTGCCTCAATTAGGAACGCCTCCAAAGCATCATCCTAGCTCCAGAGCTCCCCGTGGGATTTCCTGTTGGAAGTGCCTCACAATTCAGTTTCTTAGTCTCTTAAGGTTATTTCTCTTGAAGGCACTCCCCAATTAACAATCTGCCCCTAAATCTGTCTCAGGAAACCCTAGTTACAACAGGATCCAAAATGAATCAATAGAAAAAAGTGGGAAGAAAAAGATTAATAACTTCAGGTATATAAGATATTAAATCCTTGAGATAAAAACAAGATACCATAGAAGAAACATTGAATGAACATAAAAGAGCTTATGGAAATTAAAGAAAACATATGATGGCAGACATGAAAAAACTTGATATGTAAGTTGAAAGATAAAGTTGAGAAAATCTCAGAAAGTAGAAGAAAAAGACAAAGAGGAAAGAAAAGACGTTTTGAAGGTCAGTCTCATTATCTGGCATCTGAATAAAAGAAGTTTCAAAGAGAACAGAGAAGTGGTGTCATGGGGAGGATAAAGGGAAAACAATTATCAATAAAATAATTCAATAACATTTCTCAGAACTTAAGAATTAGTTTCCAGGTTGAGTACATGGCCCAATTATGAATATAGGGCATCTCACAGCAAACTTTCAGAATCCTGAGGGGCATAAAGAAGATTTTGGAAGCTTCCAGGGAGAATATATAGGTCACATAAAAAATATTGCAAATCAGAATAACTTCTTAACAACACTGGAAACTTGAAGACTATAGGTCTATAGGTTTAAAATGGTGAAGAAAAATGACTTCTAAGCTAATACTTTATACCTAGCTAAACTATTAATAAAGTGTGAGATAGAATAAAGACATTTGCAGACCTACAAGTTCTCAAAAAATTTACCTCTCTGCTTGTATTTTCTGGAAGCTCATGGAAGATATACTTCCCTAAAAGGAGGGAGTGAAACAAAATACTTAAAGATATGATGTTCATGAAAGAACCATCAACACAGAAGCAAGGCAAAATCTCTATGATGTGGATTAAGAGCAATACCAAGATGCTAGCTCTAGGCTTAGGGAGTGATAGCCAGATTAGAGCAGGTGAGAAAGGGGTGGCAGAAATTATTCAGGAAGATCAAATTACTAGAATACCTGATGTGAATAAAACATTGAGAAGAGATTTAATAATTCTCAGGGAATTTGGGGTTAAATTTGTGATAACTACGTAGAAAACTAAGCAAAAGTAAAAATAATTCCATTATTAACTCCAGGGAAATGAAAATCTATGCAAGAAAAAAAGTAGTAATAATGTTCTTTATTGCTTGACTACAAAAAACACATCATAAAAGGTAAATCTGAACACTGATCTAACCAAAATTTATGAAATCATATTGGGAGGATGAAGGAAAGTGTGTTTTGTACACATGTGTGTATATGCTCCTGCATGTGTATTTGCTAGAGTTAGAAAGAGAAATAATGTTCCTCTTCTATAGATAGAACTAGCAATGTAAGAATGGAGTGTACTTTAGTAATAAGAGCATAAACCAGGTCCAGACTACCTAGGTTTGAATTGTGACTCTGCTACTTTCCAGCAATATGACCTTGGGCGAATTACTTCTCTGTATATCAGTACTTCTACATAAAATGGAGATCATAGTAATAATACATATTACACAGGGTTATTGTGAGGATAATACAAACATGAGTTTATAACATCACCATACTGCTATATAGTAACTACTATATAAATATTTTCAATTTATGTTACCTGTTATGGACTAAACGGGGTCTCCACAAACTCATATGTTGAAGCCCTAACCCCCATTACCTTACAACTATAGGGAAGCCTGTATGTGGGGGGAGTTTGCCACACATGCTTTTAAACAGGTAATTAAGTTAAAATGAGACACTTAGGATGCACCCCAATCTAATCTAACTGGTGTCTTTGTAAGAAGAAGAGATTAAGACATACAGAGAGAAACACAAGGGATGCATGGACACAGAGAAAAGACCATGTGTGGACTCAGCATGTCCTTCTCACAGATGGCACACAGAGAAGGTGGATGTCTGCAGGCCAAGGGGAAATGCCTTAAGAGAAACGGAACCTGCTGACACTTTGATTTTGGATCTTCTAGCCTCTAGAACTGTAAGAAAATAAATTCCTGTTACTTAAGCCACCCAGGCTATGATACTGTGTTATAGCAATCCTGGCAAACAAATACATTATCATATTATTGAAAGATTTTTAATTGAACACCAAAAGATTCAATTTAAAGAGCTGAGAGTGGTTGCCTCTGAGAAGCAGGATATGATGGTAGGGAAGAGACTGCCTTTTTGTGTTTTTTAAGTGAAAACTTTGTAGAGGTCATCAACTTCTTAAACTATGTATATTTACAGCTGACAAAAGCACAAACAAAAAAATGGAGGGCAGTGTGAAAAAAATCAGAATTATCTCTTGCCTTTTTTGATCTGAGTGAGAACTCTCTGAAGTTTTCTTTCAAGCACTGTGGACATCTGGGGTTCTATCAAAGATGCCATCAGATGGGGACTAACGGCACTTTGGGCACTCTTTATTAATGCAGGCTAGGTTTAGTTGAGTCTCAGTACTATCCACGTAGCTAATTGGGACTCATTGCTCCTGGGTAGGAACCTGACTTCACCAATAACTCTTGTAGTTGAGCCCCTTCAGAGAGAATTTGAAGCGATACTATATATTTGTTATGGGGATACTTTTTAATTATATTTCATATAGTTTCCTTCATCTGGCCTCTGTTTTCAGAGAAGATATAATCAGTTAGTAATAGAAAAGCCAACCGGAAGTGTTTGACCATGAGGAAATATTCTCATACACAAAAAGAAATCTTGAGATGGTTGGTTAATAAGTGGGGTATCTTGTTCAATGGTTCAGTGACATTATTAAGGACCTGGGTTTCCTATCTTTATTCTGGGCTGCAATTTGTAGCATGTTGGCCCCTCTCCTTTTAGGTGCAAGATAACTGACTGCACCAGTTCCAGTCCTCATGTCCTCATAAACATTACCCAAAGGCTGCAGAAGAGGACATCTGTATTCATGTCCCTCTTTAAGAAAGGAACCTTTTGCCAGAAGTCCCCAGCACATTCTCCTTACATCTCAATGACCATGATTGCATAATGTCATCTCTAAACTAAGTAGCCAGAGAAATGGAATCATCAGCGTTGCCTTAATCCAAATAGTACTCTGAAGATGAAGAGAGACACAGGCTTTCCTAAAACACACTCCTGACTCATACTTGAGTAAAGTTGGGATGATTTTAGCAAGGAATAAGTATTTTAGCAAGGATTAAGGGAGGAGAAGGGCAAATGCCATGGAATAGGGAAGAAGAAATATACATTTTAGCAGCAGTCCTGGTGTGATAGGAAGGGAAAGTAGAAAATTCTTTACTGGGAAGGAGAGAGAGAAAGGAAACTGGTAGATCAGAAATGAACATTCTGGCTCCCTACCTTGGGGTTTGAATTTAGGGAGGGGTGTTTTGGGCAGAATTTAAGGGTGATAGAAACACCCAGATTCCTGGTGAAGGGAACATTAGTCGTGGCTTCTCAAGACATAGCCTAGGAAATTGTAAGCTTTTTAGGGAATCCTGAAATTGGGATGAAGCCACAGTCCATCTAGGCCACTGTGTCAGATGGCTGAAGAATGGGGCTAGGTGAAGGGTCTGATATTGTGTTTGAGTCCCATATGGTCTGAAGTTTTTGCAGAAAGTGGATTTTATGCCTAGAGACTCTGGCTGAGGCCAAGGACTTTCTGGACTGTGTCCAAAAGAATTGACAAACCCTGCTGCACTACAAGGGAGCTCCCTTAAGTGACAGCCTAAGGATAATGAAGACTTCAGTCTGCCTTTACTTTTCTCAGGAAGGAAAGGGGAAGAAAGGGGACTGAAGGGAAGGTGAAAAACAGGCCTAACATGTTCTTGACATTTGAACTTTGCATTGACTGAATATCCACAGCTTAAGATGCAAATAGATGGAATTATATTTAATTGGTAAGTTGCTCTCAACTGGAGGAATGTGATTCCAGAATAAGAGAACAGCTAAGGAGAAAAATGATCATTGTTCCTCATCTCAAAGCGTATGAGTTTTGGCTTTGCTATATTTTACATGTTTCAGGATTATCTTTCTTTTTTTCACCTTTTGAGGAAACATTCTGGGGAAGTGGAAAGACAAACAATGTGAAGATGGAGATGGATAGGATCCTCTTGAGAAAGGGCTAATTGCTAGATTTACATGAACATCAATTTACAGAGCATTAATTAGGATTTATATAAAAATGATGCAAAATTATTTAGCTGGCCACTTTCAAAAGTTAATATGGTTAATAAAATATTTTTAGTGTAAGTATACCAAACATGATGTCATTTACCTGGGTTTTTAAAAAATGCATGTGTTAAGATTTTTTTTTTTTACTCTGTAAAGATAACCATGATTTGATACAGAAATAAGCAACCGGGTTACTTACATTTATTTTGTTTGCATTATGTTTTCTCTTTACTGCATATGTTTAACCAGGTGGAAAACAACAGAAAATGTTCATTTTCAAAAACAAATATAACCTGGTCGGGAGTCGAATTTACATTCTAATTGCATTATAATAAATCAGGAAATTTTTATGGTTTCATCTAGCACCCAGTTAAAACTCAACACATGTACAACAATAATAAGAAAATTTGTTGGCCAAAATGTTACAATAGCTACTAAAAATACAGGAATAAATTTTAATATTCAGACAAGAAATAACAGACATACAGAGTGTATTTGAGGCACATGTATCATTTGAACAAGAGCCAGAGTTATGTAGCTAAAGATTAAAGTGTGATTTAGAGATAGATTCCACGGCGTATGCACGTGCATCGCCTCCATTAACATTAGTAGAATTTACATGTACACAGAGGAGACAACTGGAATTTGTTGAAAGGCAAAGGATGAATGATTTTAACTTTGCCTGTAATTCTAGAAGCATGGGACCGCATTATTAAAAGCTCTGTGAAAGGCCTTAATTTAAGAACTGAGATATAGAAGCTCTATATCAAAGTACTACTTTGTATACAAGCATACTACATGTGTACTTCATTTGTATTATTAGAAAAAAGCGAGCCAGGCAGGCTAAAGAATTTGTCAAAGACTGTTCTGGAGTCATAGGGCTTCGTGGGAAACAATATATGCATTTTGTTGTAGATCAATTTGAGGAGTATGAACAATTTTTAATCTGAGACAAAATGTAATTGATGTTATTGTAAGCCATTAGCAGGCACACGCGCGTGCACTCACACACACACACACACACACACACACACACACACACACACACCAGATACTTATATTACCTATATATCTCTATAAGCACATGTTTCCTACCCAGGTTTTAGGAGAATATAAATATTTTCAACAAATTGAGTATATATTTTTTTCTTGCTGCAAGAGTTGTTGCGTCCTAAGGTTGAGTCCTAAGATTCCAGGGAAATTTTGGAGGGAATTGGAGGGAAGGTAAATTTGTATCCTTCTCCCATGTACTACTTACCAGGAAATGACTGTCATTAAATACACCTATTCCTTTACTAAGTATCAGGAAGAAATAAATTACCTAAATAATGAATCAGACCAAGATGGTGACAAGTGATAGACGTAACTTTCTGTGGGAGTAATTGTATTTGAATGTACAGTTTATTTTGGAAAGTCCCTTGGCAATACATTCATTCATTCATTTGGCACATTCTTAGTGAATGTCTACCATGTGCCAGTTACTTTTCTAACTTTGCTGACACAGAGGCAAATAAGATAAACTTCCTAACTTTGTGGATTTCACAAGTGAACAATATGTGTTAAGGACTTTAACAAAATTTCCGCGCTTTTTGATTGTTAATATATTTGTATTAATTCCATCTGATAAATACTTAGAGATTTGCACAAAGATTGGTGCATGTTAATTCCATTGTATCATTATTAAATGCCTAGGTACTTTTGCATATGTTTTGAAATTCTCTATAATAAGAAATGTATATTTCTAGCTGGTAAAAAGGAGTACTCTTACTCGTCTTGATTTTTTTCTGTTATTTTTGAAATTTCTGAGCATACATTGCCTTTTTAGTTGTAAATGTTTTTTTAAATGCCCTTTTAATCTAAAGATGCAAAACTGATGAACTTTGGGGGTAGAAGATATTTGTAAAAAGCAGATCCTCGCTATTTCCCTTGCTTACACAAATCATCTTCCCCTGATATTTGAAATATTGCTAGTTCCTGTGCCAGAATCCCTTAATGGATTCCTCTGTATCATAAGAAACTAGCTCAGAAATGTTTGAGGTGCTGGCTATGAGTAGAAATATTTGGGCCAGAATTGAGCTTTAAGTGAGAAGAAACCATGGAAGGAGCCTGAGTGTTTTCCTACTTCTTACTAAGTAATGTGAATTGTCAGGTGCTCAAATACAAAATATGTTGTAATGTATTCACAGATTTTCCATTCTACTTCCAGGCAATGGAAGGATTGAAAGTCTCACCCCGGTGGACTATGTCACATGTTTTGGCTAATGAAATCTGAGCAGAAGTGCTATGTATCAACCAGAGGTGGGAGTAGTAAGAGCCTGTCTGCACTTTAAGGTGTTCCCCTGCTGTGATGATCATGAAACTCTGTGCTAAGATGGAGATTCTTTCCTTTCTTTCTTTCTGTCTCTTTCTTTCTTTTTTCCTCCCTCCCACACTCCCTTTCTTTCTTCCTTCCTTCCTTCCTTCCTTCCTTCCTTCCTTTTTAATGTTTATCTATTTTTGAGAGAGAGAGACAGAGAGAGAGAGAGAGAGAATCTGAAACAGCGTCCAGGCTTTGAGCTGTAAGCACAGAACCTGACACAGGGCTCGAACTTACTGATTGCGAGATCATGACCTGAGCCGAAGTCAGATGCTTAACCAACTGAGCCACCCAGATACCCCTACAGCCTGGGTTTCTTAGGGACTTCATGATAGTATTGAAATCTCCTGTGTTCCTCTTTTCATATTTAGTGTGGAAAAATTAAATGGGTTAAGTTGCTACATTTTAGAAGTTGTTTATTATCACATCATAGTACAGTCCTGTTGAACTAATAAAAAAGGTAAACAAAAATTATGATACTTAGTTATCTTAACCACACAGATTTCCATCCACAGATTGCTCACTGCATAGTTGGTCTTTCAAATGAATTATTTGATTTTTTTTTAACCCAAATGGTTATCATACAATAATGAGTCAGGAAGAGTTGAAATCTCAGACATCAGGTCATTTATAGTTTCAGTATCTACCCCCTCTATAGCAAAGAATGTCTCTAGGTTTTAACTTTAGCTTTCTCCATGGGTCATATCAGTCACAGGCAGTTCATAGGATGGTGGGGCTTGTTCCAGAATGGCTGTAAAATAATAACAAATATATATATTGTTCTCTCCCCCTCACCCCCATTCCTGACACAGAGCTCTCAAAACCCTTGTAAATGGGATGCTAGGAGAATCTTTTTGTCCTAATATTTATCTTTGACCCTAGTTTCTGGCACAGAGCTCTTAAGACCTTTGTAACCAATCTCCCGAGCAGTAAGAGTGTCTGCCACAGAGCACCTAAATTCCTTGGAATTTCCTGGGTAATTGGAATGTCTTGTTCTAATGAGTTGACTTGAGATGGACTCCTGGGTGGGGCCAGTCACCAAAAAGGCCAAGTCATGATTTGAAGTTTGAAACTTTCAGCACCACCCTTCATTCTCTGAAGACAGGAGAGAGGCTGGAAACAGTATTCCATCATGCCTATGTGATGACACCACAGTACAGGATTCATGGAGCTGCTGGGTTGGCAAATACATTACTGCTGGAAGGAGGTATGTCTTCATGGAGAATGAATCTCCTATGCTTGAGATCTTCTCAGGTCTTGTCCTATGTATCTCTTCATCTGACTATTCATCTGTGTTTTTTTAATCATATCCTTTATCATATTATAAATTGGTAGACCTGTGTGTTTCTCTGAGTTTTGTGAGCTATTCTAGCAAATGATTGAATCTGAGAAGGGAGATCATGGGAACCTCTAATACGTAGCTAAGTTGGACAGAAGTTGTGGGCAACCTGGGATCCGACTACTTACAATTGGCATCTAAAATTGGGGGCAGTATTGCAGGACTGACCTCTTAACCTGTAGGGTCTGCACTAACTCTAGTTAGTGTCAGAGTTTAATTGAATTATAGGACACACAGGTAGTATCACAGAAAATTGCTTCGTATGAGAAAAAAAAAAAAACCTGCATACGATGGGTGTCAGAAGTATTGTGAGTGTGGTAGCAGTGTGAGAGTAAAAGAGAAAAACACAGAAGTGAGTTTTTCTTTACAAAGGGCCCATTACCTATAATCAGATCTGCCCATAGAGGGTCAGAGAGCAGCATGTGAGTTCTTTTGTGGCTCAGCCACAAAGCCATCTACAAAGATAGGGCCATTGCTTTAGATGTGGGCAAAGATTCCAAGATGTAGGATCTTGGAAACTTTGACCTTGGAGAATGGAGAATTTTTCTTTGTTTACTTATTTTTATTTATGTTAAACTAGAAGTTTCTAAGTATGATCCTGTGACTTACAATTTATCTATTACTTTGTAACCATACTGTTCTATTTTAGGTAAGTAGTTACAAACTGAAGGGACTTTTCTTTGTTAATTCTGCCAAGTATCCATTATAAACAAGTGCCATAGTTTTATAAAATAGATAATTAGGAAGCACCTTTCTAAGATCATGCACACTTCCCTTGGAGTGTATGTTTTATTGGTTTTCTCCACAGATTGATTTTTTTCTTTTTCATCTAAATAGAACCCCAAAGTTCCCAAATTTATATGGGCTCAGTTTTTACCACCAGCAGAGACAAGCTAGAATTGTTTAATCCTAAATACAAATTCCTGGAAAGAGAATCTGATTGGACAAGCTTTAGTGTAGTATCCAAATCTAGCCCAATTAATTGTAGCCTATGGCAACAGGTTACTGAGTACCACATTGGTTCCATGACCCATTTCTGGATGGGGTGGAATATTTGTTCTCAGAGAAGGAGGCTAACAACCTACAATGTGTAGGCTGCAGTGCAGAAGTTGGAACACAGTATCATTGGAAGTCATTGCCCTAGTGTATTATTAGTATAATTAAATTATTAGTATACTCCCAAAGGATTTAACTATCACAGTCATTTTTATATAATTTTTCCTTTGAACTGTTGTAGTTGTTAAAATATTTCTGTATGGTTTTTACTTAAGTTAATAATATATAGAGAATGTATGTGATTTGGGGGATGTAATTTTAACAACCAAGTTGTACTTTATAGTAAAAAAAATTACTTTGTACACAATCATAATATCAATGAATATATAATAACATAGAGATAAGAATGATATTGAGTTAAGTTTATAGGAAGTATATGAAATACTGATTTAAAAGATTTAAATATAACCAGAAGAGATATTTTATAAACCAAACAATACACTTTAGATTTCAAATTCAAAGAAGTAGAGATATCATTAAAGATTTACACTAGGGCAGTGTTTTCTAGAGTATTAGCTTTACAAGTGGCTCCTCCCAAAGGTTCTATGCTGTATGTAATAGAATCGTTCATTACATTCACTTCTTGAAAATTCACATTTCACATTAGTATATCAAAAGCTCTGATATGTCCAGTAGGAATGACAATTGTCTAACTTTGTAACCCCAAATCCTTGGAATACAGACTTTTCATTTAGCTAATTAAAAATGCTACAGAATTAATATTATGAACTGTCTTATTTTGAGGGCTTCATATCACTACCTGTTAGTTTTTGTATACTCATATAATCAATTAGAGTTACCATTTTATGAATAATACATATTTTAGAATGATAAGAACAAATGTCAGGCAAATGTTAGCATTTGCCAGCTTTCTCAAATCCCCTTTTGGTATTCAAACAGCCCTTAATAAGGACCATATCACTAGGGGGACATATTGTTGATGGCTGGTAATTGATGGATTATCAGTTTGTGTTGAACAACTTCACAAACCACCTAAGTGAGCATATGTTGTAAAGTCAGGCTTAGTCATTTTAATGTATACTTTTATATACTACAAGCATCTCATCTCCATGGATACCAAAACAAACAGGTGTTCTTAGCTGAAGTCACTTTGAAAGAGTTCAAGTTCAAGTGATGATAAATAGGAAAGAAAAAAAAGATAAGACTTCACTTTACTCTTTACCAAATAATGGTTATGTATTTAGTCATTCTTATAATTATCCAACTAATTTTTATTGAACATTTATTATGTGCTGGGTACAATGTGGAGATAGGCAGTCTCTGCCCTTTCAGAGTTGATATTTGTCATGAGAAAGAGGTTTGTCTACACTCTCATGCTAATATTATACCATCTTCCAAGAATAAATACAGGTTTCTTGGGAGGTAGGAGTTGGGGCTGGTATTAAGGAGGTTTGAGGTTAACTGTTAGCCAAATTACCGAAAACTTAGCATAATGGTCCTCAAACTTTAGTATGAGTATGCATTAGAATCATCTAGAGGGCTTGTTAAAACAAATTGCAGCCCCTCAATCCCAGAGTTCCTGATTTAATAAGTCTAGTGTGGAGCCTGAGAACTTGCATTTCTAGCAAGTACCTAGGAAATGCTGATGCTGCTGATCTTGGGACCACATTTTGATAATCACTGACATGGGGAGTTTATTACTTACCTATTGCTACTATGACAAATTCTCCCAAACGCAGATGACTTAAACAGTAAGTATTTACTATCTTACGTAGTTTCTGTGGGCCCAGGAAACTGGAAGTGCCTTAGCTGGGTGGTTCTCTCTTGAAGTCTCTCACGGGGCTGCAGTCATCTGAAGGCTTGGCTGGGACTGGAAGATCCACCTCCTACGTGGCTCACACACACGACTGTTGCAGGAGGCCCCAATTCCTCACTGGCTGTTGGCAGGAGGGTTCAGGTCCTTGTCACATGGATTTCGTCATAGGGCTGCTTGCAGTGTCCTCATGTCATGGCAGCAGGCTTCCCCCAGAGCAAGTGATCTAAGATCCAGAGCAAGACGAAGCTGCGAAGACTTTTATGACCAACTTATACGTGATTACATGGATCACATTAAAAGTAAGTCACTAAGTCCAGCTCACATTTAAGGGGAGGGGAATTAGGATCCACCTTTTGGAAGGAAGAGTGTCAAGAAATTTCTGAACATATTTTAAAACCAGTACAGAGATTATACTGTAAGTAATTATTAGTTGTTAATTAATTATTAGTGAATTAATCAGTGATTAACTCTTCAAGGATGATAATATGATAGAAGTAAAGATGCTGAGGAATGGGAATTCAATATCCAGAATTTATTATTGTTATTATTTTTATTATTTAATTTTATTTTATATATAGAAAGAGAGAGCACAAGGTGAGGGGGAGGGGCAGAGGGAGAGAGCAGTGTAAGCAAGCATCCACCCCACAACCCTGGGATCATGACCTGAGCTGAAATCGAGTCAGTCACTCAACTGAATGAGCCACCCAGGTGCCCCAACCCAGAATTTATTATTACTGTGCTTTTACTTTTAGTGATTTTAAAATATTTTGAAAATTATAGTAGTATAACAATATTATCCACATTTTGAATATTATTCATATCTTGAATATTCCTATTTTATAAAAATGTATTTTGTTTAAATAAAGAGGCATTCAAATAAAGAGACTAGAATGTCTCTTTATTTTATGTATGTATCTATGGATGGATGAGCCTATTTCGCTCCAAACATATGTTTGAACCAGGAAAGGTTAGGAGCATGCGGTCTTGTGTTTGAATTCTGGCTCCATCACTTACTACCTGTGTAATCTTTGGTAAGTTATTTAGCCTCTCTAGAATTCAGCTTCCTCATCTGTAAAATGCCCCTAATAATAGTACCTACTTTATAGAATTGTTTTGAAGATTAAATGAGATAATAAATGTTAAAGAGCTTAGAGAGTACTTGAATATTATTGTTTCATTGTTTATGATACATACATTAAAAATGGAACAATTCAGAAGGGGTTAAAAGGAAAAGTATAAGTTTCATTTAGAGTAGAGCAGCCTTCAGTGAATGTTTGGAGAGATAAAAATAAGTTTATATCTAAGCCAAACAGATAACTTTAAATTGTATTAAATACTGCTATACTAAAACAAAAAACAAAAAAAAAAAAACTTGGCTATTTCTTATAACTGGTACTCTAGCCTTTGCTATACTGTTTACCTTTATCCCTCTCCATCCTTCCTCCATTCTTAAGGAACACCCCCTTCCCCAAATTTCTTACATTTTTCATGCAGAGAAATTCTGTCCTCCCTTTCTTCTTTTTTTTCCCTTCTGACATGAATATTCCCGCCCAAATGGGTCAGCAGGATATTTTCCTAAACAAATGTTCTTTCTCTAAGAAGAATTTTGGTGCCAGCTATTTAATATATATTTTAAACTGTGTCACTTATACATTAATTCTTAAAATACCTATTAGCAACCATGACTACCGATCACGCGCTGTTTGTTGTAACCATGAATAAAGTGAGCCTATGAGCTACTCAAATAGAAAGGTGTGAAAAAGTAGTTCTGGCGTATATCATGTGTGATGCTTGCGTATATTTTTGATAAAACCTGAAGAAGGATGTATCACGAACATTGCTTCTAGTAATGTCAATTGTGACTTTGTATTCCATGTCACCTAATTCTGACTAACGAAAATCTCAAAACCTCAATTTATCAGAAGGCAATTAACCTCCGTTTGGAGTTTTAAAATACACTTTCTTTAAAGGGCAAAGGTAAAAGCCAGGGTTATTGACTCTTAGAATCTGGCCTAGGATTCTGTGCCTTTAACATCAGGGGTTTAGAAAAAAAATGGTAAGTGGTCAGGATGATGACTGAGGTGTTATCAAGTCTTGTCATCAAAAAAGGCTTTAGTATGTTCTATATCCTTTACTTAGTGCTTCTCAGTTTCATCTTAAGATCAGAATCAGAATCACTCCAGAATTACACACATACATATAGTGTATCGTCTCTTAATTCAAGTGTAGTCTTTTAAGATAGAGCCCCAGAATCTACTATAGCAAGTTCCTCAGTAATTCTTCTGTACTATAAAATTTGCTCTGCTTAGTAAAAGAGTTTTAGATAGATGTCCAATAGCAAAGTTGAATCTACAAAAAGGATTTTCTATTCATGATTAGTTAACCAAAGGTTATATTAAACAATCTCCTAATTGTTCTAGCTAATTGAAATTTTATTATCATATGGTGGGTTGATTAATTTTGTTTTAAAGATTCTATTTGTACCCTTTAGTTAGACGTGAGTGAGTCAATGAATATTTAATGTCTGGTTTTAATGAGCCAGGTATTAGAAGAGTGGAGAGGTACAGCATGAGAAAAAGTCCAGAACCAAGGTCTCCCTACTTCTAGTCCAGTGCTGTTTGTGTTGGTTTTATCTAAGATTTTTTTTTTTTGCCTCTCATGCTCTGTTTTTAGTTTGAGCATAATTAAAACTTCACTCAACTATTTTGATTTTATCTTTTTCAGATTTTATTAGGGGTGTGTGTGGAGGGGCGGGTACAGTTAGAAAGATCATTGGCTTTGAAATCACACTAGATTGTGAACTCCACTTCTGCCACATACTTGCCGAATTGACTGTGAACAAATGTAGTAAGTTCTGAGTCTCAATCTATTAAATGGGATAATTCCTACATTATAGGGTAATTGTAAGGATGAAACAAATAGATGCATACACTTCCTAGAGAAATTCTGCTCAATATAAAAAAAATACTTAGATTAATTTAACTTGACTGAAGGTATTTATCATTTTCAAATTACCATTTGTGTTTACTTTTTTCTAATAGGCAGTTTGAAGATAAGTAAAGGTGTTTTTCGGATTAGTTGGTTGTCCTTTCAATTCATAGTATGTAATATTGATCCCGCTTCTTTGTACGGAAAGCACGATTCAAAGTTGCAAGGTAACGAACAGTCTCATACTCAAACTGTATCTCTTTGAAGCAAATACCATGATACATGCTTTAGGAAGTGCAAAGGAAGGAATTTTAAGATAAATTCAGGTGTGTTGGATTCACTAGTAGAGAGACACAATAAATGGATGGAAAGGTAAATAAAAAATAGAAGATTAAAATAACATTCAGAGCAACTTTAGAAGAGCTGACTCAGGCAGTGACTGACTAGTTGTTAGAATACCCACCATTAGCGTGAATATGTGCTAATGCAATTCTCTGAAGAATAGTCAACTTTTACATAAAATAAAAAGCATCCACCTGAAGCTGATGTTGACAACCAGAATTATATCCCCCCTCCCCGCCGATCTCCAGGGCAACCCAGGGAGGGCGAAGGAATGCTGTCTATAGTTATTTATCAATCTCTATTGTAAGTTCCTAAGACATAAAACTGGACCTTACTTTTAGTTTTGGAAATTATTCTTGAGAACAGCATTGAAGTATGCAGTATTTAACCTTTCTTTGTAATGATCATAATAGACAAAGAGAAGAGGATTAAAATGATCAAGTACATGGAATGTTTCCTTTGTCCTGCTTATGGTATTAGAGCACGTGATATAAATTATAGCTTATATTTTTATTCTAAATACTCATTAATAAGTGAGTGGGGAAGCTGGATATGTGTACCTAGACAAAGTAAAATTAAAAAATCAAAGGCTAAATTAATTAATTTTAGGCATCTAATTTGAATATTTCAGGTATTTTTCTCCATATTTTCCCTTGCCACCAGTGATTTTTTAAAAATTTCATATATTTTCCTTCTTTATTTCATTTAATTTAGGTTTTGTGCAATTTGTGTGTGTGTATGTGTGTGTGTGTGTGTGTGTGTGTTATCTCTATGAACACTTCCATATTTTCTGGTTCCATTAAATGTCCCATACCCAGACAGAATTTTCTCTGCTCCAGCCCTGGAATCAGCCATTTTTCCAACGAGTCTCGGTTCCTTTTATTTATGTCTTTAGAAACCAAGATCTGGAGGCTAGATGTGTTCATTACTACTTAGGTGTCATTGCTTCTAGACCCTATTAATAGGCATCACAGAGAAACACATTCTCTCTCTTTCCTCATCTCACTGTATAATAAAAACTGTGATTCATACCAACATCTCCAGTTCTAGTCCATCACCACTGAAGCCATTCTAGCCTTCCCCCTTCCATTATTTGTAAATCCTTTTTCTAAAAGTGAGATAGATACCACAGTGTATTTATTTGCTCAATCGTAGAATAGATACAATTTCAGAACAATTTATTAATTAGGGTATAGTACTTCTATCAGTTTCTTTTGTCTTTAAAAGATTTTTCTTTTACATTTATTTACTTTTGAGAGACAGAGACAGGGCACAAGTGGGGGAGGGGCAGAGAGAGAAGGAGACACAGAATCCGAAGCAGGCTCCAGGGTCTGATCTGTCAGCACAGAGCCCAACGCGGGGCTCGAACTCACAGATCATGAGATCATGACCTGAGCCAAAGTCGGACGCTTAACCGAGTGAGCCACCCAGGCGCCCCTCTTTTGTCTTTAGAGTTAAAATACATATATTAAAAATGTTGTTATCCACAATGACTTGGATTAGTTCTTTTTTTCTTTGTCTCCTTAAATAGGGTTATGTTATTCATTTCTAATAGAATTAGGCTCATTTGTTGCTGTTTATATTTCCATTATGACTTTCTCCAAGTCTTGCTTAATTTTTAACATTTATTTGTATTTTGTGTATGTGAAACAATGTCATTGTTCTAAAAATCAGAACTGTGTGTGAAGATAAATTTAGAGATAATCCCACTCATCCATTTTACCTGTTCCTTTTCCTCCATTCCTTCCATTCTGTTCCTACCCCTGTAGTTTCCCAATTTCATTTGTTTCTAGTTTATCCTTTCTATGTAACTTTTTGCTAAAGCTGGCAGATATATGTATATTTCCTTATATTTCCCTTTACTTTTTCTTACACGCATGGCAAAATACTATAGCTACTCTTTTGCATTTTGCTGTTTTCTCTTAACCATGTATTATGGATGTCACTCTATATCAGTTCATAAAGATTTTTCTTATTCTTTTTTTAATAGCTGCATAATTCTCTGTGGATATAGCATGATTTATTCATCACCATTCTATTTATGGGCATTTAAGTTGTTTCTAATATTTCACAATTATAAACAGTGCTGCAATGAATAACCCTGTACATGTATATTTTTCTATTGTTGTAAGTGTATCTTCAGGGTAAATTCCTAGAAGTGGAATAATTAGGTCAAAAGGTAAATGTATAAATAGCTTTATTAGACATTGTCAAATTCCTCTCCAAAGGGGTGTACCAGTAATGTACGAAAGTGCATGCCTTTCCACAGTCTCACAACAGAATGCATTCTCATGCTTTTAAATTTTTATTAATCTGGCTTGTGCAATACACTTTATATTTCTTGATTTTTAAACCATGTAACTAACTGCATTACCTATTAAAATAAAAAACAAATTAAAACCAAAAAAATCTTGTTTGTGCAAACCTTCTTTTTAATTCTCTTAAAATTTACTGTTGATTTGGAACTAACACTTTAAGAATTCCTCAAGGCACCTGAGTGGCTCAGTCATTTGAGGGACTAACTTCGGCTCAGGTCATGATCTCACAGTTTGTGAATTCAAGCCCCGTTTTGGGTTCTGTGCTGACAGTGTGGAGCCTGCTTGGGATTTACTCTCTCCCCCTCTCTCTCTGCCCCTCCCTTGCTCACACACTCTCTCTCTTTCAAAAATAAATAAATAAATAAACATTAAAAAATAATAAAATTATACAAAAGAATTCCTCTTCATTGTTTAGGGTCTGTCAGATGATTTTTTGAGATCTTGTCATTTTATGAATTTTTTTTGGTCAGAATCATAAAATTTGCTCTATCCATTCACTGACTACCTATTGAAAAAATATCTTGAGTGGCCTCTATTTCCCAGACTATATGGTAAGACATAGTACTTGCCCTCAAGTTGCTTACTGACGGAGAGGAACATGTTAGCAAATAAATGGACAGTTATGAGATAGACACAGCTCTACACGGAGAAGCCCTTCCAGTGAGGGAAGACAGCCAGGTATATTCTGAAATTGCAAGTAGTTTAATGCAATTGGCATATAGAATTCAAGTATGTGCTCATAGATGTGGTGCAATGAGAGAGGAGCAGAGAGAAATATGGTTCGAGAGGCATGTTGAGAAGCTTAGATATCATCTAGAGGACAAAGACTTACTAGAAAGTTTTAAACAGAATAGAGGTATGATCAGGACTTTTATTACAGCAAGAACAATGAGGGGTTGCCAAAGAACTTCTGGTTTATCCTCAAAGTGTTAAACTATATCGTATACACAGAGTTATACTAGGTCATGCAAAAGAAAGGAATAATCCCTAAGACCAGAATTGACTGTGATCTTCTAGAAAGAAGTAACCTCTTTAAGAAAAAATGGTTCCATCAGAATGTCATCGGCAATGAAACAAGGTAAAGGAAGATGGTATCTGAGAGGAAGCCTTTGCCTGCTTTGGTGGTTTGAAGTGCGTCCTTTATTCAGAAAAGGAGCTGCTCTTGGTGTCTGGGCTTTTCCAGTAGAATTTCAACAACACTAGTGATTAAGGTGTTGAAAACCAAGACCATGTATACCTGTAACAGCTTATGGTTTACATTACAATGACTTTAAAATTCAGATGCTTCATAAATGGGTAAGGGGCATTAAGGACTCTATTCCTGAAATCATTATTGCACCGTATGCTAATTTGGATGTAAATTAAATAATAAATAAATGAAAAAAATAAAAAAAATTCAGATGCTTCATTAATGTGACTTTATTATTCCACTCTCTTCATCAAACTGATTTTACTGTTTCAGAAATTTGCCTGGGAAGATCAAGTTGCTAATAACTTTAGTGTTCATTTCAGAAAGTTCCTGAAAATCCTTTTAAACTGATATTAGGCTACTCAAATAAAGCAACATTAAAGGACTGTTTACTCCTCAAAATTGTTTTGAAGCCCTTTCTTTTTAAACCTCCCCCATTTTGTGTCTACCAATCTTAAACTATTAGATCGTAGATTTGCCCAATCATAATGAAACCCCTCTTCTCACATCAAAAGATCCATCTTAAACCAAACTTCCCATATCTTATACATATCTGATCTTTATTTTACCTCTTCTGAAACTCCACCAAGATTCTTGTCAAAGTAGTGGTCTCACTTACTGTGGCAAGCAATAAACTCAACTTTGCTTTATGAAAAGGTTATTTTGGTGATGTTTTCAGGAAATAAAGTACCTATGAGAGTCGTTTCTTATTCTATCTGCAAATGATGCTTTTTGCAATAAATGGTGACCAGTAGTTTGGGACCATAAGCCTAAATTGACAATCCAAGAATATCTCAGTTAACTTACTAATTTTTTGTCTTTCTTTCAACCTGGCACATGACATTTATAGCCAGAGACCTCAAGGAATGTCATTGTGCCCCCCTCATAATTATTGTTTTTCAAATTAGTGAATTTGGAAATGTATAATCATTTCAGAAAGAAATAAGTGACCTATGTATCCTAGCCAATCAGCCTACACCAACCAAGAAAGATTTTTGAAAAAAAAAAAAAAAGCTGTATAGATTTTATGTAAATTTGGTATTTATGAACACCAAAGTTTTAGCACTGACATCTGCCTGAGAAGAAACTTCATTTACAGCAGTGGCAGAAATGAAGTTCACTGTGAACTAGTTTTGGATACCATATGCTTTAACATGCAGAAGAGGAGGGGAAAAGAGGCATTCTCAAACAGATTTTTCTTGCTCTCACTGTGTATGATGTTGCATGACAACATTGTGACATCATAACTTAGGCTACTTTATTTGCTGTTGCACCAATATAGCGCCAAGGCGTGGAGTAGCACCTTTGGATGCATACGGTGCTTTCCTTTCATGAAACTTAAGGCACTTCGCAGGCATTTTCTTTCTAAACCTCACAACATCTCTCAAAGGTATTGCCAAACTGGAGACAAATTTCACAGTTTAATCATGTGGAACACATTGGTAAATATAGATGTGCCTTTTAGAAAGTTGCTTCAAAGTGTATTTGCAGCTCACGCGCCGTTCCTCAGGGTGTAAACCAGTGGTGTAATGTAAAGCTTTCGGCCCTCGCCCTCCCGCACGCGAGCTGGGAGGGTAGATGTGTTTGGCAGCGAGCAGTGGTGCAGGAGGGAAGGAGGGTGGGGCAGAAAAGGCAGGCTGTTTCGTTACCCGTCCTTCCCTTTCCTTCTTGTCTCCCCACAGGGGTGCCTCCTTTTCCCCTTTCTTTTCCTTTCAGCATCAAAAAGAAGACTGAGTTATAAAATTTAACTTGTAATTAAGAGTTTGGTTGGATTTTCAGGGCAGAACACAGCTGTCCATTTAATTCACAAGGCCTGTTGATTATAATCCTGGCAGTCTCTCTCTCTCCCTCTCTCTCTCTCTCTCTCTCTCTCTCTCTCTCTTTTTTTAGTATATGTGCTGCCGAAGCAAACACTATAATCCTGGCAATCTAACCAGTGCAGATAATATAGCTTTAAGGGAATATGAATTCTTTTGAAATGGGAAGTGGCAATATTACAGACCTGTTTCTTGCTCTAATCTCTTCAAATCAAGTATGAAAGGGAATGGGCCTTTTCTCAGGATATTTCTGCCTCTCAAACCCACACTTTTCCTTCCCTCACCCCCACACCTCCTAATCCCCTAGAAGGGATCCCTTCACGTGGAGCAGAGATCTGGATGTGAATCCTAGTTGCGTCACTTAATAACTGTATGAACACTGAGTCGTTAAACCTCCCTGAGCCTGTTCCCGCATGTGTAGTTTATACATACTACTAACTCCCAGGGTTGTTATGAAGATTAAAATAACATGTATGGAAGAGCTGGAGGGCTGCCTGTAGAAGACAAGAGTGTGGTCAATGAGAAATATCTTTGACCTTCTGGTTTTCTGGGGATGATTAGTTCCAGCCTTTTGGGTATGATGCAAACCAGGACATTTTTGAGAGTGAAAGAGGGAGCCTCAGGACAACAAGAGGTATAAACTGGGACTGTCCCAAGCAAATCGGGATGTGTGATTGGTCTGTATAGGGAGAACTTTCAGATGGCAAGGGCCTGTGCCTAATTGCACATGTAATTATGGAGATGGGTTCCTGTATTTTATGAATAAGAAGACATCATTTATTGCCCACATACAAGTTGAACTTCACTCCTATTTTCATAACTCTTTGTATAGCTTGTATTTCCCCAAATGTGCCACATAGACAACAGCTGACACATGAGACTGTTTCAAGTAGTATACAGCAAACATTATTTTTTTTCTAAACTATCAAGTCAAATCTATAATTTTGGAAAAAATTTTTAAAAATAAGTTCATGTAGACCAACATTTGAATTGATTAAAGAAAACGAATCAAACTAAAATTGGATTACAGATATAGGAAGGTTGACCCGGAATGACTGATAGGTGGGAAAGCCTTCCTTGACAGGGTACAGCCAGTAGCATGAAAGAACAAGCTTCTCAGGATTTGGATAAACAGTATTATAATATATCACCTTTCATTCCAGGAAAGGTGCTTTGTAAGAGTTGGAGCTGAGGTAAATACCCAATTGTGGCCCAGGTGAGGGGAATAGAAATAGAGTAATTGCAGTTGAATATTAGCCATGGATACATTTTCTTTTTCTTTTTTAAATTTTTTTATGTTTATTTATTTTTGAGAGAGAGACAGAACACAAGTGGGGGAGAGGGAGGAGCAGAGAGAGACGACACAGAATCTGAAGCAGGTTCCAGGCTCTGAGCTGACAGAACAGAGCCTGACGCGAGACTCAAACTCAGAAACCGCGAGATCATGACCTGAGCCGAAGTCAGACACTGAGCCACCCAGGCGCTCCTAGCCATGGATATACATTTTCTGGTGAGTCTGGGGCTTTACCACACCATTTTTACACATTATTAATGTAAACCATGAATGAAGAATTGATAAAACTTGGCAAAATCTAATACATACACTGTTTTAAACTTTGTGGGGACGTTTTATTTTTGTTTATTTTTTGAGAGACATAATTTAGGGTGGAAACTAGTTTGTCTTGTCTTGAGAATTTCAGGAATAAAGACACCTCAAACTCCTCAAATTAAGTGAAAAGCTCATTTAATTCCCTGGTAATCAAAAAGGAATTTCTGATTTCTAGTCCCAGTCCGTTTCTAGTTTAAGCGCAGTCTCCAAAGAAAGAAAAATTGGGAAGGTGTTGCCACTCTGCCACTCAATATTTGTTACAAAGACCACTGACAGCAGTGGACTTCCTAATCTTCACCAAAGTTGTTTATACTTTGTTTTCTTTTTATTTGTGATGTCTTTCATCAGACTTGAATGCTTCTTATTCTGTTTGTAAAATGGAGACAATTTAGCTAATGTATCAAGACACCTGAGTATGAATGATTAGAGGTTAGTCCTTAGCAATTATATTCTACTTTTTCCTGAAACACATAGAAATATTTGATAGATGATCATTCACAGATATCTGTGTGCACTTGAGCTTAGGGTTTGTAAAGGTTTACAAGTATTTATGTATGATTTTATGTGTATTTTCAGAGATTTTTTTTTCTTGTGGAACTTTGAAAAATGAAGAGAATTAAGTTGTTTCTAAAAAGCCAAAGCAGCCTGCCATCTCTTTTTCTTTTCTGGGCTACGGTCCAATTTGCACAGCAGTTGCAAAGAAAAAGCAAACGCATCACTAGATTCAGCGAGAAATATTGTAACAGTATGTAATCTCTGTCAAGATAAAATTGCTTTGTGATTTACATTACAATAAATCCTGACCTTTAAGTGCTGCAGACTAAGCTAATCTGTGAAGTACTTTATTCCAACACTGAATCAGCGAGTGAAGCTCAACCAAATGGAGTGTATTAGTCCCACTGTGGTGTGGTTAAAGAGCCTATATATATCGAAGCAGATTACAGTGCATTGTTCTATGTGTACTATAATAAGTAGAATAATTGAAATATTCAATCTGTTTCATCATTGTGAAATAATAGAATTATTTTAACCTCCCTTCTGTTTGCCTATTATGGGAATTACAAGTAGCTTCATTTAAATATCATTAGGGCCTGATTTAGATCGATGAGAACAAGGAAATTCAGAATTCAGGCTAAAGTACCACATGACATTTCAACCTTAATTCACTTCTTATGGCTGTTAATTATTTTCTTTCTCTCTCTCTCTCTCTCTCTCTTTTCCCCCTTGATAACACAGTTAAGACATTGTGTTGAATTTCTCAGTACTAGCTTTGAATTTTTGGCTTTTTGTCTCCCCAAGTCAAGTGTTAGGTTTATCAATCATTGGAGAATAGAATTTTCAGAGATACTGTGAATTTAAAACTAAGTAGAATTTACCAACTTTGGGAGATTTTTAGCCATTATTTCTTCAAAGATTTTTCTTTCCTCTGTACTCTTGGCTTTTGTCTAGATTTTGATCACACACGTATTATGACAACTTGATATTATCCCAGAGGTCAGTGATACCTTTCTTCCCGCCCCCTCACCCCCAGTTTTTTTTTTTCTCCGTGCTTCATTTTGGATAGTTGCTTTTGCTTGTCTTCAAATGCGCTCCCCCTCCCCCATGCAGCTCCTAATTTGCTGTTAATCATACCCAGTGTATATATTTTATTTCAGGTACTCAACTTTTCATCTCTAAGTGTTCCATTAAAAAAAAACCAAACCTCATTTCTCTCCTCATCACACTTGTGTTTGCTAATTCTATTATCTCTCATGTATGCTTCTTTTCCTGTGTGGTGAGTATTGATTGGATACTGGATATTGTGCTTTTGTTTTTGAGTGCTAAATGTTTTGGCATTTCTATAAACAGTGTTGTATTTTGTCCTGGCACACAGTTAAGTCTTAGGAACCAGATTCCTTTGAGGCCGAGTTTTTTTGTTTTTTGTTTGTTTTGCTTTTATTATTTATTTTTGAGAGAGAGAGAGAGAGAGAGAGAGAGAGACAGAGAGATGGGGGGAGGGGCAGAGAGAGAATGAGGCAGAATCCAAAGTAGGCTCCAGGCTCTGAGCTGTCGCACAGATGCGGGGATCCAACTATGAGATCCTGACCTGAGATGAACTTGAGGCTCACCCGACTGAGCCACCCAGGAGTCCTGAGGCTGAGTTTTAAGCTTTATTAGGCAGATCCAGAACAGCCTTTAAACTAGGGCTAATTTGGCCTGGCAACAAAAGCAGTATAACCTGAAGATACTTCCTCTTGTTTCGAGTATTATGAGTCTTCTCACCCTGGTTGGTTGGGACAGGCAGAGTTTCTGGCCCTGTCGGAATGGAAAATTGGCCTTCTGCTTTCTGCTGCTTCTTTATTTGGTCAAAGGCACTACTTTCTCTTGCACGTACAGATTGGTACTCAGCTAAAGATCTGTGGGAAATCCTCCACTGATCTCTGGAAATTTCTATCTGTGGAGCTCCCTCCTCTCTGGCACTTTGCTATGGAAATTCTACCTGTCTTGGCTGCCCTGAATTCCAACTTCTGCCTCTTAAACCCAGCAAGACCACAGGGCTCAGTCTGGGTTTCCTTGTCTTCTCCGAGAACTGGAAACTGCCTTCAGGGAGTAAGGTGGAACGATAGTAGAGTTCACATTGTTTCCCTTTTCTTAGGTTGCACACTCCTGTGCTGCCTATTGTTCAATGTCTGAAAACAATTCTTTCCTATATTTTTGTCCTGTTTTCTCTTTGCTTAAGGTGGAAGATTCCCTGTTTCTCTATCATGGTCAGAAGCAGAAGTCACAAAACTAGAGTTTAAAAGACAGTTTCAGATTTTTATTTAACTATTTGTCCAACCATTCTTGCCAACATACATTTCTGGAGATGTCAAAGTAAGTGATAAGAAGGCTGTTAAAACAAATTCTGGACACAATAAACTGTAACAATGTTGATGCTCATGTCTAACCAGAAAGCGATATAATGATTGCAAAGCACATAGGGCGCCGTAATCACTTCAGCAACTTCAGATTAGAATTTTTTTTTTTTTTTACTTCTTTCAGAGTTATATACAAGAAACCAGTGCTTCTTCCTAATAAAATGGAATTTCCTAATAAATAGTGCTAGAGGCCTCTTCCATTGGTTCTTATGGTAACTGTTGCTCTGCTCTATTTTAAAGTTACATTGAGTTCAGGGGAATAGTTTTCATTTTAGTAAGACAAACTTTTTTTTTGTTAGTTTGTGGGTTTTCATTTTAGATTTTTTATAATAAATTTATAGGGTGCCTCGAGGGCAGCCGAATTTGCATCATAGGGGGCCACCTAAGAAAGTCACTTGGGACAGACCACTCTGTTCTGCCTTGGAGCACTATTGCCTAGAACCAGAATTGTTCATGAGATACCCCATATTATAAATAGAGACATCCTCAGGGCACCATATCAATGTACACTGGACATCTTCTCATGCATTTTGAGAGGAAAATAGCAGTTTTGATATCAGCAAGATGAGAGCAAGTATTCCTAATGCTAAAAGGATACCTGAGCGCTTGGCTGAAACATTAGTATTTTTAAAGGTCAATTTCATAGTTCCAAACAATTTTAAAATTAAAATATAGTGATTTTTCTAGAATCATTTGATTTAGTGCAAAGAGTACAAAGCTAATAGTTTGAAGGAAAGATTATTTAAAAATATCGATACAGGGGCGCCTGGGTGGCGCCGTCGGTTAAGTGTACGACTTCAGCCAGGTCACGATCTCGCGGTCCGTGAGTTCGAGCCCTGCGTCAGACTCTGGGCTGATGGCTCGGAGCCTGGAGCCTGTTTCCGATTCTGTGTCTCCCTCTCTCTCTGCCCCTCCCCCATTCATGCTCTGTCTCTCTCTGTCCCAAAAATAAATAAAAAACGTTGAAAAAAAATTTAAAAAAAAATCGATACATTGATATATGTAAGTTTACACACACACACACACACACACGAATAGTCTTTCAAACTGCTATTTATTTTCTTAGCAATGTTTAAAAATTGCCAATTGATGGACTGGTATAACCTGATGACTTACCAATATTCAGATTTTCTGTGATGCTCCACAGACTAGAGTGTATGAATCTTTTGTGATATCAATGAAATCAACATATACCTCCAAAATAACAATTTTATTTTTATTAGGAAGAAGACTTGATCTTGGTTTGCAACACTTTCTACTGATTTGGGGGTTTTGTTGTCCTTGGGTCTGTGAAGACACCCCTCTAACTCCTTACACAGAAATGCTGACTCCACATTGATTGTATCGCTGTTGATGTTTTGTTGCTATTTGTTTTGGGGGTTCAATAAACTAAACACCTTATCACTGGAGTGCCTGGGTGGCTCAGTTGGTTAAACGTCCGACTCTTGATTTTGGCTTAGGTCCTGATCTCATGGTTTGTGGGCTTAGGCCCCACCTCAGGTTCTGCACTGACAGTGTTGAGCCTGCTTGGGATTCTCTCTTCTCTTTCTCTGCCCCTCCCCTGCTTGTACTCTCTCTCAAAATAAATAAATAAACTTAAAAAAAAACACAATATCTTATCACCTATTTTGTTTTACATGTTGGTCTGCAGGTTTTTGGTTTTGCTGTCATGCTGTTTTCTGTTTTCATGACAATTTGAGGTGATTTAAAACTACCCCAACTGCCACCATTGTCTTCCCAGAATTTTCCCCTACCGTGACTTCTTAAAGCTTTTGTTTCTTCATCTGTTAAAGAGAACAAAACAATCTCCTAATATCCCTTCCAACTCTGAGATCTTTGACTGCATAAGATAACCGTGTTTGAACCCAAAATTGTGGAGGAAGGAGTATAGAAGGTATTGCCTCACTCTCATATTTTTGGTCCCTGAGTGTCTAAGATTAAGTTGCTGTGTGCCATATTTGTCTCCCGAGTCAATACTTGTCCTTACATCGATACATCTATCCATCCATCCTAATAAAAAGCCCTGAGCCTCTGCTCTGTACTACCTTTGTTTCTCCAGGTACTTATCAGGTTTGTTTGTGCTGTTTGAAGCTGTAAATAGCCTCACTATAAATGTCATTTCTCAGATACATGGCCACCTAAGCAGACTTGATTGGAGGTGGAACGTGAGTTTTATACTGTTGTTGCTGTTGTTGTTTGGTGGGGGTAGGGGGAGGGATAAACTATTCCAGCTTTTTAACATAGATGATTTCTTGCCTGCCACCACAATCTGGATCAAATCAGGGCTTGAAGTTTCTCTAAGATTTAATAATCCAAGGAAGAAAGCCAATTGACCTTACTATTCGGTTAGTAGCCAGACTCTATGAGCTTGGAAGAACTGAAAAATCGAGGCCTCAGGAAGTTCATATTATTCGTTTATAGGCATGTGACAATTCAGTGTTATCAGCTAGCTTTGTGTAGGCAGCTGCTTTCTCTTCTCTGAGGCGGGACAGTCCTGCTGAATAGTTATCAAGAGACTCCAGCAAATGGTGGGGGGGGGGGCGGGTGGTGGGGAAGGGAGAAGACACTCTCAGGCAGAAGATGCACTCAGGGCAGAATTTCAGGCAATGCTTCACTCCTCTGGAAGGATCCTGAGCTCAACAAATTGTCAATGACTTACCTTTTACCACACTCCCTGATGTCTTACAATTTATATAATAAACATTTATGGAATACCTACCATACACCAGTCATTTTATTTTCTTTATCCTTTTTATCTTAATGTATTTTTTTTAAAGTCATACTTGCATATGCTTAAGAAATCAAACAATACTTTAAGACTCATAAAAAATAGCTGGCTCCTGTTTTATTTCTCTTCTCTACAAATTCCTTCTCTCCAGATGCAACTGCTTTAAATTACTTTTAGCTGTTTTTTAAAAAAATATTTGCTTCCATATATCAAAATAACAGCTTTTACCATTATTTTTTGATTTGTCAGGTTTTTTTAAGGTTTATTTTATTTATTTTGAGAGAGAGAGAGAGAGAGAGAGAGAGAGAGCACGTGCAAGGGGGGAGGAGCAGAGGGAGAGGGAGAGAGAGAGAATCCCAAGCAGGCTGTGCACTGTCATTGCAGAGCCCGATGTGGGGCTGGAACTCACAAGTTGTAAGATCATGATCTATGCTGAAATCAACAGCTTAACCAGCTGAGACACCCAGGCACCCCTGATTTGTCAGTTTTAAATATTATTCATTGACTTTTTGCTCTAGAAGATTATGGTTTAGCTTTCTCATATCCTATCACTTCAACCCAGAAATATTTCTCCATTCTCATTCTTTCAGTAAAATTACACACTAAAACCTTGGTTTGTGAGCATAATTTGTTTGGGAAACACGCTTGTAATTCAAAGTACTTGTATATCAAAGCGAATTTCAAGAACCACTGGCTCAGTTGTGATCATGTGACATTCAGCATCATGTACTACTTGTCTTGCAAGACATCACTCACGTGTCAAGTTAAAATTTATTAGAAATGTTTGCTGGTTTTGTGGAATACTCACAGAATAAGTTACTCATAATCCAAGATTTTATCCTATATGTTTTATTTAAGTCAATATTTGTTTACATTGTTATGATCATATATTATGCATAGCAAACCATATGTTATACTGTATTTCATTGCCTTTCTGATATAGCTTATGTTTTCTTTGAAATAAAAAGTCTCTTTTTAAAAAAATTTTCTATGTAAATATCACTGATTCATCGCCAATTCTCTGACAGAACTGAAATTTTAATACTTTGAATGACCACTGTATTCACTCTGTGTTAGAAATAGCTCTTCTAGAGATCTGTTCTCCAGCCTTCATCTGCACTGGTTGCTCTATAGACTTGCCCCATAGCTGTCATCCTGAATATTCCACTTACATGTCTGTTACAACTTTTTACTGTGACCCATTTGACTCTAATGCCTTTTCTGAATTTTCTACTCTTTTATTCTCTTTATGTTTCAGTTTGGATTTTTTTTTTTTTCAAATGAACTATTTTCTAATTCATTAATCCTTTCTTTTGCTTGTCTAATGTGTTATTATACCCATCTATAGATTTCTTATTTTGAGTTTTTTAAAATTTTTTCGTTCTAAATTTTCAGTGGATTGTTTTTAATATAGACTGTTCTGACAAAATTATTCATCTTGCGATTTATTTTCTTGAATGTTAGTGTAGCTATTTTGAAGTCCATATTGATACCTCTGATACCTAGACTACCTGTGGGTCTGTTTCTGTTTTATTTATTTATTTATTTATTTGCTCTTTGTTTTGAGTCATTTTTGTCTTTCTTGCATGCCTGGTTATTTTTGACTTAATGCTGGACATTGTAAATTAAAACTTATAGAGGCTCTGGATGATTTTTATCTTTTTCCAGAGACAATTTTCTCTTCTTTAGCAAGCAGTTAAAGGAGGGATGGATCACCTTGGTACATTTGCAGATAGTCTATTTCCAGTCTGTTCTTGCTTCTAGAGGATTTTCCTTTTGGGGATCTTGGCTAAAAGTCTGGAACTATTTATCAAGATCTCTTATCCTTGGTGGGCCTTGAACTTTAAGTTTTGTCTTCTTGACGCTGTGGTCAGTTAAATATTCTGCTTCATTTTTAGCTTCTAACTGCAGGTTTCTGCTTGTTTTCTTTGCTTCTAATCCTGAAAAGTTTAAGAATCTGAAACTACGTTAAAGAGAAAAATTCCAAGGAATGTCAGGTTTACTTCTCCCTGTGGTCCTCTTTTCTTTAGGATATTGGTTCCTCAAGTTTTGGAATCCTGGGTATCCCTGAACTTGAATTTGTGTCTCCCCAAACCATTGACACTGACAACAAACTCCAGGCCAACCCCTTTTTTCAGCTTCAAAACCACACAATACAAATTAACAAATGCTCTGAGGACCATCAATGAATGTAAGGCTTACTTCAATGCATTTTCCTTTCTCTGTGATCTTGGCTCTTCAAATCCTGCCTGCCTTAGTTGTCTTTAGTGCTTTAAAAGAACTGTGTTTACCCAGATTTTAATTTGGAAATCCTGACTTTCATGATTTGAATGTTTTTTTGTTTTAGTTCTGTAATAATTTATTGCCTTCAATTTTAGGTTTTATTTTTTTCTTTCAGTAATTCCTGGTATTTTGATATTGGATCTGTTAGATGGATCCCTAAATGTTTAACTGCTTTTTCTCTTCTATTTCTATATCTTTTCCCTTGGGCTAATTCAGGGAAGAATCTTTAATCTTATGTCTTGGGGTATGGGATAAGTATGATTGCTGGTGTTCTGAGAGCCAAGTAGAGGATGGAGTTGAGGGAGAATGTTGTTCCTAAAGTAAACTTCCCCTCAAAGCTCTTGTTGCGACTTGATACCTTTCCCATGCCTTCAGCTGTAACCTATCCTTGGATTCAGAACTTGCCCTAGTTTATCCTCTTCAATGGATGAGAAAGATTTGTCTATAATTTTGTTTGAAGTCCCCCTGTATACCTACCTTCAGAAATACTTGGTGCTGCCAGTTGTCGAGGCTTTCCAAGTGCTGTGGCACGATTAGATCGTAGACTTAGTTTTCAGCTTTCTCTGATAGGTTGAGACACTTCCCTTTTTCCTATTTGCTTTTTACTTTCTAAAATTATCATGTCATCTCTTGTCTCCTACATTCTTCTCACTCATTTTTATTGTCCTTATGGATTTATGCTTAAAAGTGTTTTTTTTTCTTTTCTTGTGTGTGTGTGTATGTGTGTTTTAAACTTTAGAGTTTTGGGGAAGGGCCAGAGAATAGGTGTGTTTAATCCACCATACTTAACAGGAAATTTTAGGTTCTTTATATATATCACAACAAATTTCCACAGCATGTATTTATATAAAGAAAATATGGAAGGAACATGGTAAATGATAAAGTTAGAACTAAAACTCTGTTATGAAAGCCTGCATTTTTGAATGCGGTATTTTTGTTGTTGTTTTACTTTGAAATTCTAGGTTTTACTTACAAACATGAAGAAATCCAATTCTTTTCAAAACTAAGTGATTCATGAAATAGGAATTTTTGCAACACACCTTTACCTTCTATTTTGTGCAATAAATTCTTGTATTTTCAGCACTCTATAATGAATTGTAAATTTTCAAAATCTAATGTAATTTTACTAATACATTTTTTCATTATAGTTTCTATTTTATGCTTGAAATTATGAATACTACACTCTGGAGAAATTATTTTTTAATTGAGACTTTTCTCTAAGTCAAGATTATTCTTCCCAATAGACTATATCCATTTTATTTCATAGAGACTAAAGTTTCTTGTTTAACTCTCATGTTGTGTTTTTGCCTAAAGCCTGAAAACTTCTGGGAAGTTTCTTATTTTGTTTTCTTTTGGGCTGCTCCAAAAAGCTGTTCCGTTTTGCTTCTTCTCAACATGTCTTTGATCCTGGAGAGCCTTGGTAAAAATTTCCCCATGTATTCACCACACAATTAATGATTTACTTTTTCTTGATGATTTATGTGAAACAAGTAAGATTTTTTTTCAGAAGACAATTTAGACATTTTGTAACAAGTGTAACATACATATAATGCATAGAGAGTTTCTGTAAGAAATCTCCATCTAAAAATCATGCCAGCTTTACTTTCATATTCTTACTAAAGAATGGAAAGGGTCCTGCCTATCGGGCAATTTCACATGAGGAAATAGAGTTATGGTGGGCTGCTATCACTTCTAAACATTTTTGTTCCATGAGAGTTATAAAGGACCATATTTCCCTTTTGAAGCTGTCACCTACTTTCAGGCAAAAACTCTTTGTTTGCACTTTCTTCCCTATTTTCAAGAGGTAGGGCAGTGATATCAGCTAAAAATTTGCAGGAAAAATATCCAGATAATTACAGAACTAAAACCAATGTGAAAGCATCTGATGTTATATAATATTATTTGAATTGAGAATAGAGTGGGTCCCAAACTATTTCATTGGTCTCTGTGTCTCTTGGCTCTCTGAAACCTCCATATTATTGCTTGTTTGAAATAATCAAGATTACTTTCTTTTGTTAAATGCCTACCAGATTTTTTCACTTGTTTAAAAAATTTCTACTCCCTAGGAACTCTTTCATCCTATTTGATCAGAAACAGTCAATTGCTCTGTATCCTCTTTGAGTGATTTGTATATTCAGTTTATCTGCTTTTCCTTAAAATTTGCACTTAATTTTTATTTACTTATTTATTTATTAAGAGAGAGCAAGCAGGGGAAGGGCAGAGGGAGAGAGGGAGAGAGAACTCCAATAAGGCTCCATGCTTTCAGGGCAGAGCCCAATGCAGACTTGATCTCACCAACTGTGAGAATATAACCTGAGCCGAAATCAAGAGGTTAAGGAAGCTTAACATACTGAGCCACCCAGGTACTTCTTGCAATTCATTTTTTTGTGTGTGTGGTGATCCTTGAACCATTCCATGGCATTTTTTCTCTCCCAACTAGATTACAAGCTCTTATAGTTAACAAAGGAGTGCCATCCCGACACATTAAAAAATATGCTCCATAACTGTTGTTCCCCTAAATACAGGAAATACATGCTTGTGTTTTAATTCTGGAGTGTGTGTTCTTTAGTGAAGGAACTGATGCGAGATTTCCATTTCCATGCGGGATCCTGGGTGGTCTGCCATGAGCAAAGAGGCAACAGGTGGCTATCATATGGGACTCTTTTTAAATTAGGATAGTGACATGTAGGAGATTCTCCCTGTTATCCTACTGGCATATACAGCCCAGAGGAAGATAAAAATTAAATAAAAGGAAACAATTTCAAAATAAAGCGATGAAATTCTAGCTGAGTAAGTGATCAATTAGCAGATAGAAGTAGATTGAAGAATTTCCCAAAACAAGTAAGCAAAGGGAAATCTAGAAACCACAAAAGAATATGTATCTAGATCTATTATAAATCATGGTAACCTCTTCTATAACAAGGGCAGTTTCCAACAGGCAACTCTGGGTAAGAATTTAAAAACTAGTGTTAAAGCCAAGAAGCGAAAAATAAAAGCGTAAGCAAGAATAGCTTCAAAATGACTTTGTTTCAAAGCCTTTTAATGATAACAAAATAGTAGCAAAGAAGAACAAATCCCTGAAGGAAGAAAGGTACATGTAAGTATTAAATTTACAAATGTTAGAAAAAGAGAATCACAAATTAATGATGCAATTTCCCCCCAAGAGAAGCTGAAAAGGAAATTTAAATCATTTTGAGGAAATGACTCTCTCTGATGTTGAAATTACCTTTCTCTTTTAATATATAAACTATGTAGAAATATAAGTTATTGGTTCAAATGTGGGTCCTCTGTACCTTGAATCATGTCTGTCTTCCTTATATCCTATTATTTGGTCTATTATGAAGAAAGTTTGTATGACCATGTGGTGGCATGCATGTGAGGTCTTGCTGACATTTTAGACCAGACTGAAGGGCAAGACATCAAAGAACATAGAGAACAGAGAAAAAAATTGAGGAATAGCAACTGATTCAATGTTTACAATAAGAGATGGGAGATATGGTAGAAGAAGTTGGTTACCAGTATCTCCCACATAGCAGAGGCCAATAAATATTTCAAGTAAGAATGACAAGAATAAATACAATTGTAACATTAAACAAATTTGTCCCCCACCAAAAAAGATAATAAAAATAGCTGCAATGTATCAAATGCTTTACACATGCCAAGCACTGTTCTACATATTTTTATTTCTTTTTTCATTTGTAAAACACCTTTAGAAGCTAAACATTATCCTCAGTTTACCAATGAAGAAACCAAGGCTCAGAGTTGTCAAGTGTCTAGCCCAAGATCTCTTAGCCAGCAGCACTGGAGTGAAGACTGTCTTCCAGACCATCTAACCATAGAATTTGAACTCTCAGATATTATGATGATACCTCTTCTTGAACCAAATATTTATGCTCAGGATGTCCCCAGTGTTGTTTGTAGGATGAACTAGGTTTCAATATAGCACAGTATAACATTTTTGTTTTTGTTTGAATATTAAAATTGCGTGGCAAACGTCTTCATTTGGATGTTCTATAGGTCAGAGTCAGCCATTAAATGGTCTTAAACTAGAGCTTCTTGTCTTCCCTGCAAGCTGCTTCTTTCTTCTCCTTCTCCTCCCCCTCCCCCTCTCCTCCTCCCCCTCTTCCTCTCCCCTCCTCCTCTCCCTCCTCCTCCCCTCCCCCTCCCCCTTCTTCTACTTCTTCTTCCTCTTCCACCTCTTCCACTGCTTCGTCTTCTTCTTCTCCTCCTCTTTCTCCTCCTCCTTTTTCTTTTTCCTCTCTTCCTCCTCCCTCCTCCCCCTCCTCCTCCCCCTCCTCCTCCCCCTCCTCCTCCCCCTCCTCTTCCTTCCTCTTCTTCTTCTTCTTCTTCTTCTTCTTCTTCTTCTTCTTCTTCTTCTTCCTCTTCTTCTTCTTCCTCCTCCTCCCTCTTCTTCTTCTTCTTCTTCTTTTTCTTTTTCTTCCTCCTCCTCCTCCTCCTCCTCCTCCTCCCTTATTATATAGTTAATAGCACTATGATCTACCCAGGAACCTGTGAAGAGTTGACCGTTTCTTCTTTCACAGCCTCCACAGCCGGTTTAGTCACTAAGTCCTAGGATCTCACCTTTACAATATCTGTGTGATCTGAACCCTCTTTCTGTTTCACTGCTCATGCCTTTGTCAGGCCCACATTTCTTTCTCTTGTATTATGTCAAGAAGATTTTGATTTGTTTTACTGTCTCCCATCATGGTCATTTCCAATTCACAGTAATGCAGCTGGAGTCATGGACCCTGTTTAAAACCTGCTTCCCTAAAAAAAGAATTCTCTTTGCTCCCATGACTTCATTCATGATCTATATGCTGATAAATCACAAATTTATATCTCTAGCCCAGATTTTGCTTCATAGCATCCGTATTAATGTTTCCAATTCAATAAACCATCCACCCAATGCCTTGGACTTTCTCACTCTAATAATTAACAGTTACAATTCTCACAATTCTACTTCCTGAATACCTTTTCTTTCTTTCATTTTTCTGCTTCCAAACTGCCATGGTAATGGTCCAGTCTTCAACTTCTGTAATAGCCTGAGTCACTGAAGCAGCCATGATAATATGCTTCTAACTAGTTGCTTTGTACCCATGGTTTCCCACTTTTAATCCATTCTCCACACATTATATTTCATTAATGACAATACACACTTTTTTTTTTTTTTACATTTGGACTTCTTTGAAATCAGGGGAAGTCTTACAACTAATTTTGCATCTGCAGTTTAATTAGTAGCATTTTTAAAAAATAAGTCACATAAAATAATGATATATTTTATATTCAGTGGTTCCTTAGAGTTGATGAAATATGATAATAGGAAAAATCATCTTTTTGGATGTTACTATCCTGCACAGGATCTTCAGTGATTTCCCCTTTTAGGGTAAAATGAAACATTCTTAACATGCCTCTGAGGTCCTGCATATCTGACCTTTATTTACCTCTGTAGAATCATTTTGTGCTGATCTCCTCTTAGTTATCTATCCTTGAATCACATTAACTTAGTAAATATTAATTGGCTGATCACTGTGTGCTAGGCACTAGGATGATATATCAATGAACCCAAAAAACAACACAGCAACTGCTGGTATGGTACTGACTATGCATTTGAAGACTCTTGGCTTATCCTGATTTATCATGTTATTTTTTGCCACAGAATACTTAGTCCCTCTCTCAGGAAGGGTCCTTCCTCCTCCCCTTACCTTTTGTTCTTCTACCTTTCTAAGCCCTACCTTTTACTCATCCTTCATGGCTTATGTGACACAGCTCTCCCCCACAGTCATTCTGTTCAATACTCTCATGGTTCCTGCACTTCTTTTCATGGCCGCCATAGCACTTGCTTTCTTGGGATCTGTCTTCCTTTCTGGGCTAATAGGCCCATGAAGACAGAGGCCACATCTCTTTAACTCATGGCTTTCTCCCCAGCTCTTAGTCTAGTGCCTGGGTCATATTAAGACCTCTTTAAATATTTATTGAATGAATAAGCAATGGAATTGGAAACATGTATTCAATTTCAAACCACCCTGAGATATTCTGAATTTCTACTACTTGAATATATTATTAAAACAAAGCACAGCAATAACAAAAATAGAACCATGGGGTTATGTGAGAAGTTTTAGGTTGACAGGCAAGATGAGAAGAAAATATAATATCAGTTTCAATCTGAGATGCACAGAAGTTGATATTAAATATCATAAATATTTTCTTCCTTAAAGTGCTATAGTACTCTAGCATCATTATTTTGATTACGCATGAATATACTTACAACATTTGTACAGTAGTTTTGTGTCTTGACAGATTATATCATATTCTTTCTCTGCTAGTCTTAAAAGCTTCCTTCTCTTTGGTCTATTCTTTGTATTAAAGAGGAGCTGCTTTTGTGAGTCATGGATTTGCTCAGTGGATTATGCTTATGAGCTAGTTGTACATTTAATTCCAAGTGGTGAATTAGCCTAACACTAGACATAATCTGCTGTTTTGCAAATATGGGTCCGGTTATATGCCCAAGAAAGCAATTAAAATAGAAGCTCACTAGTGTCATTGTACTTTTAAATTAGCGTGTTTTCATTAGTGTTCAAAGCACTTTTTAACTGCTTACCTATTCTTTGCTTTAGATATAAAGTTTCTTCAACTATATGTACTCTAGTTCATTATGTGTGTTTCTTGTAATTGCCTCTACATTTATATTAGCATAATCTTCCTCAGTTACCAAAGAAAAATTTGAGAAATAGTGAAGAAAAAAAAATCTTACTTTTTTGTAAGAAGAAAAATGTTCCACAATAAGTAGAGAAAGAACCACGATGTTAGGTTTTCTAGCTATTGAATTTTAGCTCTCTTATTTTTAGCAACATTTCCTAAATCCTTGGATGAAAAGGCTATAAAATGTGAAGTATTATTACCATAACCTATAGCAACAAACTACCTCAACATAGGTATAATCAGAAGGAAAATTCTTATAACCACATTCATATTCAAAGATCTTGTGATATAAGCCAACCCCTGTGGGGGTATTATTTTCAAACATAACAGGTTGACATTATATAATTACACACTGCTGGATATTGAAATAGCAAAAAAGGAAAAAGTGCTTATAGTAGTACTCACAGCACACTATTATGAGTATTCACCTTTATCCACACATCTTTAGAAAATTATTTCTAGTTACATATTATAGACTTTAGCAAAGATTTAGTGATTTATTTAATATCAATATTAGGTTTTGACATTAATGTCTTAACAAGCATAGGGAGGTGTGGTCCTGAGACTCCCTTCCACTCAATTAAGGGGCCTCAAAGTGAACCTCTTCTCCATTATTCTGCATTCAGTTTGTTAAACAGACATTCACATATGTATGTGTAAATAAATATTCAAAATCCCATTTTTTTAAAAGTTTATTTATTTTGAGAGAGACAGAGGGAATGTGAATAGGGGAGGGGCAGAGAGAGAGAGGGATAATCTCAAGCAGGTTCCACACTGTCAGTTCAGAGTCCATGTGGGGCTTGAACTCACAAAACTGTGAGATCATGACCTGAACTGAAATCAAGGGTTGGATGCTTAAACGACTGAGTCAACCAGGTGCCCCCACAATCCCATTTAATTATTTTTATAATTTGCAATTCCTCTCTACTTAATTTTTCCCTTTATTGACTTTTCTACTTTTGATGATAACGTTCTTTTCTAAGATAAATTCCTGTTTGTTTTTTTTTTGGTCCCCCTTTACTGTCTATTTTTATTTATGCTGATTGGAGAAGTGATGGGGATTTGTCACTATTTTTGATTTCTCAGATTTCTTTCTAATTATTCTCAGTGCCACCTTCTTCCCCTTTAATCTCTGGATTTTAACCACCTTATACCTTTCTCCCTTTCATATGTCAGGTTTCTCATATTTCCATTCTCTTCAGTTAACATGAGCTTTTTGGTCAGTGTGATGCACTGTGAAATGTGGTTTCACAAATATTTAGGCTCCAAATACTGTCAAATCTTGGAACTCTGCCTAGTCTCTCTCTCAAATTGGTCAGCTTACTATCTTACATCTCTTCTTTCTACTCTGTTATGTAAATACAATCTATTGGTTCCTTTTGGATTTCTCCTATCTGGTCTTCTTTTCTAGAATGGAATGCATATAATTGTAGGGTGTATAATTTCATATTTAATATTCTCAGCTATTTTTTTTCAAAAGTGACCTACCTATGGTAAATTAGAGAAGATAAGAGAGACAGAGAGCTAGAATATGAGACTGAAACACAAGTATAATATATTTTGGGGATAGCATTAATAGACCATACAAGAATAGTCACTATTTAAGAGTAAATGCTAGTAGAGCCACAAACTAGTAGTATAAATAGTAGTCTAGAGAGTAGTATGCTTCCTTCCTCAATAACAAAAATCAACCAGTCAACCAACCATGCCATAACAGAGTAGGCTTGTCCTAATTAACAAGCTCAGATTTAAGTGGGTACATGCTCAATAAAAGTGAACCAAGACCCTTCATGTGGTTATAAGAGGCCTAAAGGGGTCTTGGAGTTTACTAAGTTAGCTTTGGTCACTGACTCTGTCCTCTCTCCTTAAATCTCTTGCTCTTTCTTTCTATTGGCACAAGGCAAGGATCTAGATGCTAGGATGCAAGATGGAGGTCATTTAAATACCACTTCTTCAACCCCCTACTCCTCACCCATGCAGGGACTGAGTAATAACTACAACAGGTTTTCAGTAAACATTTGTGGATAGAAATGATAACTTACAAAAGAAATTCAGTTAGCCTAGTTTGTTCATCTGTTTGCTTGCTTTTAATAAATTATACCTGGAGAATCCTTATTAGGGGCACCCTAAAACTTCTGTAGGTGTCATCTTGAGGTATGCAGTTACAATCATGATCTTTCAACTGAAATAAATTTGGAAAATCTTGTTACCACTATAAAACTAGAAATCAGTATAAATAGGCATCAAATAAAATCCAAATGCAAATTCTCTGGAAATATAGTGTGATTATTCTGCTTTATCTCCCATAAAATCTGCTCTTCACACCCTTTATGGCCTCTTTGGGGTGTTGCTGTTTATGAATAAAAATATTACTTTAACAACAAAACAAATTTCTTTGCTCTAATTAGGCAAAATGAAAGCCTTCTGTTACAATTTATATTATTAAAATTTTGACATTTTCTAATGGCATAAAACAAGTTTTATTTTTAACAAAGTCTTATATTGGAAAAGTGCTTTGAGGATATTTCCAAGTTCTAGTGAAGCTTAAGTTTTTGTAATCATTCGATACCAAAAATTATGGTGTAATAAAGTAATTTTGGTAGTCCTTTTTTCCATTTTAAATAGTAATTGACCTCTAGAATTATATGCACCAGAGTAATGTTACTAGTGATTAAAATGTAAAAAGATAATAATTATTAAAAGCTTCACGCATAATAGAACTCATCATTTCTGGCCAACAGAGTCTTTAGGGTAAAACAGTTAAGTAGGATTTGCCTATATCAAAACTACTTGGCAGGATTCTTTAATCTGGACCTTTATTTATGAACCCTACAAAATTGTTGAAAATGACCAAACTATATAACTGTATTTAAAACAACGAACTATAAAAGCCTTTCTTCCATAGTTTATGTTTTTTTTTAATATATCTGTATCTATATAACTTATAGCGTATGACAAGATATATCTTTTTCTTGCATCAGGACCTTTATTAAAGCTTTTGAAATATGCAATTACAAACACTCAAAATTGATCTTAAAAAAAGTCTTTTTTGGAAATTTTGTTTTTTCCAAAATGTTTCCTATTTAATTTTCTTTTTTTAATATGTATAATTTTTTTTACTGTTTATTTTTTTTTTTTTGAGAGAGAGAGAGACAGAATACGAGTGGGGGAGGGGCAGAGAGAGGAGACACAGAATCTGAAGCAACTCTAGGCTCTAAGCTGTCAGCATAGAGCCAGATGCGAGGCTCAAACCCATGGGCCATGAGGTCATGACCTAAGCCGAAGTTGGATGCTCAACTGACTGAGCCACCCAGGTGCCCTCTTTTTTTTTTTTTTTTAAAGATTTTATTTTTAAGTAATCTCTACACCCAACATTGGGCTCTGGGCTCATTGGGCTCAAATTCACAGCTCTGAGATTAAGAGTTGCCAGATAGCCACCTCATCCTATTTAACTTTCTAAAAGGAGTGGCTATTTTATGCTGCAACTGCCTTGTTCCATTCAAAGCATTCCAGGCCTGTGTTTATTCTGCAAATATTTCTAAGCACCTGTGGTGAGTAGGCATTGAGCTAGATACTATGGATATACTAGTGAATTAGATGGCTGGCCATCCCAGCCCTAGGGGTTCTTACATGCTAGTGGAGAGTACGAATAAACAAAAAGGTAATTGCCATATAATAGAGAGCTGGGATTGGGGTAAATTGAGAATGCTATGGGAACATGTAAGAAGGGCATGTAGTTTAGTCTTCATGGGTCCAGGAGAAGAGGCAGTGAAATTGAACCCTGAAGAGTGAGTGGGACTCAGCTAGATCAGGTGGAGAGGAAGAATGAAAAGACTCTTCCAGGAAGATGAAATAAGAGGTACTCTCTTGAACGGATTAGGTTTTCTTTACATAAATACTTTTTGTACACTGGTGATGGGAATCCTGTTTTAAATTACTCTTAGCTGGGAAAAGTCACTATTTGCTTTGTGTAAGCAGGTGCTAAAAGAAATATCTTCCTATGGAGATGAGTGAAACCTTTTCATGGTTGACTATCCCCCCTAGTAACAGCAACTAGCTGGACTACTTACTTGCATATAGTACAATGAATGCAAACTTGACTGTTTGACCTCGCTCTTACCTATTTAACAGGTCTACTCATTAAGAAGCTGCACAAAGTAAAAGAATACTTGAAAAGAATATGGCTGTTAATACTTGCAATGTGTTTGGCTGTGTGTAACAACAAATAAATCCGATCTGAATTGTTAAACAATAATTGGTTGCCAATGATATAATTGGCAAGTCAGGAGTAAGGCAGCCTTTTGTCATACAGTTGCTGGTGTTGAGTCATTGAGGACCCAGCTTCTTTCTGCCTGTGTGTTCGGCCATACATGGCATGAGCTTCATCTTATTCCTGTTTCTCCCTTGTGGTGACCATCAGGGCTATCAGAGCCATGTGATTTCTTGTTGACATTGAACAGAAGAAGGTGAAATCCTCTGCCTCAAGTATGGAATCAAGTTGTTTCTTTTAGTCTGACATAGTTAAAGACATATCCTACCCTGGACCAAAAACTGAGACCAAAGCACAATGTTTTGTTTGCTCAGGGGAGAAGTATACTTAAAACAGTGAGGAATCAGGATATCCCCCCCTGAGTCATGGAGAGGAGGCATGGATACCTAAGAAAAATCATCTTTTTGCTAGGAAGGAGGAGGGGAGGAAGGTTGTGGGATAGAGAAACAGCAGTGTGTCCAACCACGTTGTTTGCTACTCCTTCATATTTGTTTAATTCAAATTCGGCCTCCTGACCAGAGAAAAAAATACTTCCATATCATTGGGAAAAAAGGTCATAATTCTAATGGATTCTAACTCTTTGAACCATGTGTAGCTTGGTAATTAGGGGGCGATGAAGTAAATGTTGAGTTGTGGAGACCACTGTTTTATCTTTCCTTTCCTTTGCTTCCTGAATTGTACTTTTGAATTTCTATATTGGTTTTTGTGGTCCACGTTTACCATAGAGTAGAAAGAAATTGCAGGCATTTATTTTGCTGTAAAAGTATTTTTAGATGTTTTGTGGGCTCTGTATCAATTACTGTATAACATAGAGTTAGGAAGGAATGTGCAAAATATATTTAGCAACCTTTGATAATATTTTAAGAGCATTTGATTCTGACACATGCTATATAATTTATAGAGATGCAGGTTACATCATTATAAGGTTACATATTGGGAAATCTAAAAAAAAAATCCTTAACAAAAATACCTTCTTGAAACACAGACTGAGGAATGTTGCCTCAAAGGAAAAATATGCAATGATTGCTCAGGTTTTTGTTTTTCTTTTCTCTTAATTTTCTTTTTGAATATCTTATGCAAGTGTAGTTTTGTTCCTTCTCATCGTGACAAATAGGTCCCCGAACTTGAAGAAATTTATGTCTCTTGAATGATTGACCCTTATTTTTTATTCAGGACGATTCTTTCCCTCTGGCTACACAGGGTGGAGTGATGTGCTTGCCAGAGGCTGGACTAAGATAAACATATTCGCCCATGGAAGTAGCAGAGAGCAACTACATATGCAAACACAAAAGGTTTCCTTTTGCAAGTTGGTTCAGGGCGACCTTTGATGGACAGAAGGGAGCATAAAATTAATAGTTTAACTATAAGAAAAATAATGATTTCCACCTAATATTTGCATAGTGACACATTTTTCAGAGTGCTTTTGTAAACATTAACTCACATGATGAAGTGGCTCTGTGATAAGAGAAGGATGGTAGTGTTATAACCATTTTGCAGATTAGGAAATCAATATATATGAAGGTTAAATGAATGGCCCACGATCTGAAGAAGAATGGGGTTGAGAAATTCAAACTTGTTTTTCCCCTCAGTGTATGTTTCTGTGTGTGTGTATGCTCTAGTAAAACATTTTACTTCCCCCTTAAAGTAAGAGAACAAAACAAAGTACAAAGAAAAAAGAGAGCTGAACAACAACCACAAAACCTGCTATGTTAAATATTCGTAACGATCAATTTCTGGAGAACACACATTTGCTGCATTAGGAACTCTTGCAAGGTAGCCATTGTGAATTGTAGTTGAATGACTTAAAATACTTTAAAAAATACCCTTTGAAATACAGTATTTCCATTTTTGCTCTTCATTTTTCTATCAGACAGAGGTCTCACACCCCCAGTTCAATGTCCCTCAAGTGCATTTCTTCCTCTTAATGCTTTTATCCTCTTCCTCCCCCTCCTCCAAATCTAAACTCATCCCTCTTATGAAGATGTTTGGGCCTGAAATTACTTGTGAAGCCTCCACTTAAAGCCTAGAGACCCTTAATGGACCCTCTTACATTATTTACAGTGTAACTGTTTAGGAAAGTACGTTAAGGGGAAGGATTTTTGTTGGGAGTCTTTGAAATCATATATAGTATATCATATGCTGGTTACCCATTCCTAGGAATGATCCAGATACAATCTTAAGGATTTGGTGATTGGCACATAGTTGGCCTTCAATAAACAGCCATAGATAACTGTAGAATTTGCTGCTGGAGTCACTGTGTTGTGTGATTTCATGCTTTCTGAATACAAAATAGATTTTTGCGTAAGGTATGCTTTTTGACAGCTGCTGATAACATCTGAGAGACGATTTAATTCGTCTACAACTTCAGCAGCAGCAGCAAAAAAAAAAGCCAATAGTCTCCATCACTACTCCTGCTTCTTTGATGAATATCAATAAATATGGATGAAACACCTGAAGGAGCACACAAATTCATAGTTAGCAAATTGGCCAAGTATGCGTACAATGGGTGTACTGCATGATTATGTTTGTTGAAAATAAGAAAGAGAGACACAAAAATAGGGCTAGTGAGAATGAAGAGTCAGTGACAGCATCGCATAAGGCTCATGAAGTATCTTTTATCTTGGGTAGTTTAAAGCATTTGAAAATGTCCTCATGACACCCTCTGCTACTAGTAGATGGTAAAGAAATATCAACTCCATTTAAATGAAAAAAGGATGTTGAAATGGGAGTTGAAAAGTTAAGCAAATTGCTTAGTGCCTTGGTCTCAGAAACAGTGGCTGAATCTATCTGTGGCAAGTATATTGTGTCATTTGCCCCTAAGCAATCTTTTTCTAGCTCTGTATAAATTATCTACCTGGCAAAAAGAAGACTGAAGCTGGGAGCAAAAATATACTTCTGTGGGTGTAATTGTATTCGTGGCCAAATAGAATTTGGACTTCTTCCATCAGCAGGAGTGCCTGGTGGTAGTACTAACTTTAAAACCCTGAATTGTCAACAAACAGAAGGAGCCTAGTTGAACAGGATTAGAGAGGAAGAAATGAAGAGATGGGATAAATACACACACACATCCAAGGATTTAACCTGAAACTTCCTTGAGGAAGATGAATTTGTGGGAGGGATCCTTTACCCTAGGGCAGATCTCATTTCTTTCTCTCAACTTCCTCAACTACGATTCTAGTCCCCCTTTGCTCCTTGCTTTTCCCAGAAGTCCCACAGTCAGAACCAGAACAACAGGATCTGGGGCAGGTTTCTTCCTGGTGAGGAGTAGCAGTACTGACAATATTCCTTCTTCCTGCTGAGGTCACTGAGCATTTTCCTGAAGCACCTCACTGGGTCATAGTTGCCTCTCCTCTTTTACTTCTCTCACATCTTTCTTACACACCACCTCCAAGCACACCAGTCCTTGCTCTTGCTCAGACAAACAGGGTGTGTTCCTGCCTCAGCCTTTGCACTTCCGATTTCCTCTACCTGGAATGTTCTTTTTAGTCGAATAATAGCTTCGTCATATGCCTTCTCTGGCCCCTCAGTGTAGATTTAGAGTGACAAATTATACTGTTTTGCCTGAGACTGAAGATTCTTAAGGCATTCTTTAGTTTTAAAACTCAGTCCCATGCAAACTATGATGCTTTGGTCACCCTATTTAAACCGCAGCTTCTTCTCTCTGGTTTCCCTCTTTTATTGTTTTTCTTAGCGTTTATCGCCACCTAATACATTATACACTTTACCTGCTTATCTTGTTTACTACCAATTGGTTTGCTTCCTCTCCCAGAGCTCTCTCCAAGAGGCCAAGGATTTTTTAAATTTGTTTTTATCACTGTTGTATCCCCGGTGTCCAGCATAGTTCAGAATAGGTACTCAGTAACTGGTTTTGAATGAATAAGTGAATGAATGAGCAAAAACTTTAGAAAGTGTTTGTCATATACAAAGAAACTATGTCAGAGATGTATTTCCTGAAGTGAATTATTTGAATCCATAAAGTCTTGGTCAAATGTAGTTTGATTCTCAAAATAAATGCATTATTTCCTCATGAGTGATACATTTCTTAGGAAGTGTAAATAATGTCTTTGTTCATAATTTAAAATCAAACTATTACTTAATTCATTTTTAAACTAAATTTTTGCAAAAATAGGCTATTAGTAGAATTTAGTGTTACACGCAAATATATTGGTGGATCATTTGTGTTGGTTTAGGACAACTGATTTTAATCTTTTGGAATGTACTTGTAGTGGAAATTCAGTTAGTTTTAACTCATATAAATCTCTTATTCACCCCATGAAAATTTAGGCATATGCTTGGTTAACAAACCTAACATTTCTCTTACTATCCAGTTATCATTGACTGGATGAATGGAGGTTGACTTCAACAGGCAAATGTACAGAAAACCAAATGAATTATTATCTGTCTTCACCAGACAAGAAATCAGAAACGATGAGCTGCCATATATGTAGGGTGGCACTCTTAGGTGTCTGACTTTTACTGACCTTGGGACCTCACCTGGAAAGCCTGGCCAAGTTGTCCCATTGTTGTATGGAACATTGTTGACAACTTGGGTTGTCACTCACATTTCCACGTTAGTGACATGCCATGGGGAGAACACTGCATCTGGGGACAGAAGCCCTGTGTCTTCATCCCTTCTCATTATTTAATTTTTTGTGTGGCCTTGCATGATCTCTTAACCTCTAAGAACCTGCATCCCATAATCCAGAAATGTGTATGATAAAGGCCCATCCACTTTAGTGGATTGATGCAAGCTTGAAATAGGAGTAGAGATGCTTTGAAAATCATTAGGTGCTGTGTAACCATGTAAGGTAAGTAAGTGAGGTAAGGTAAAGTGAGGAGAGGTGAGGTGTTTCCTGGGTGCATATGTTGGAGGTGATTGAGCAGCGACTGCCAGATGGGGCTGAGTTTGGTTTTTATTCATATCTATTTTCCACCTCACAGGTGAAGGTTTTTCTCTCACCAGTCATATCCAGAGAGCATCAGGAATGGAGCCTGTGTTCTTTTCCATTCAGATCTAAGAGTCACTTAGATTTTATTCTCAAAGTACATGGTTAAGGAACTATTCTCCTAGTGGCTTCTTACCAGTTTTAACCAAGTCACCTTTATGGAAGCAGACTACTCACTGAGAGTAGGGTTTTGTTCTCTCCTTTAAAATGGGAATCAGAGGTGCTTGACTGGCTCAGTCAATGAAGTATGTGACTCTTGACCTGGGGATTGTGAGTTCAAGCTCTGCATTGGGTGTAGAGCTTACTTAAAAAAACAAAAACAAAAACAAAAACAAAAAAACTTAAAATAGGCATAAGTCCTCCATTTTCAAACTAGATTCTATCTTGGGAAATTGATTATTAGCTACAAAGATTCCAAATAACATAGTGGTTCAAACAGACTCTGGAGCCAGGCTGCTTATGATCAATCCCATCTCTGCCATTTACCGAATACTTGGCATTGAACAAGTGACTTATTCCACATGTGTCTCCATCTCCCTTACCTCACAAAGTATCTGAGAATCAAGAGTAAATAATGGAAAGTGTTGAGAACAGCTCCTCATGTGCAGCAAGTGCCATGTAATTCTTACTGTGTTATTATACATATACATATAACATATATGGGGCTATATATATACATGTAACATACCATTATTATGATAATCTAACTGACTCCTCACTCAAATGGGGTGGCTTGGTCCTTACTCTAGACTTGGCTTCTCTCTCGTATTCTTTTTTTAAGGATCTGCTAAGAGCACATTGATTATACTTCATTTCCCTTCCATGAACTTTAGGGCACTTAATACAAATTATGTATTATCTCTAAGGGTAGGGATATTCCCTCCTGCCAGTCTATTCTTTCCTCTGCAAAAATCCACCATGGACTTCAGGTATAATTTTTAGATTGTTACAACATGCAGAACAGGTCAATCACAGTTCTTACCAATTACTGTGCCATCGAAGGGAGATTGCTCTGCTCATAGGGAGCCCTCTGTTGAGGGAAAAGCTATATCTGGTTTCTCACCCATATCTTGCAATGATGGAATTGCCTGTCTTGTCTTTAGGTCAGGGTGGTTGACCCGAGGAAGGACAACTGGCTCAGTGCAGCTGGTCCAGTAAATGGCCTATGAGGTGACATTCATGTTTTTGTTGAAACATGGATGATTATTTAGGCCAACTCAGATGTTGTATTTGGGTGCATCTTACTGAAGATATATGGAGAGAGTAGGAGTTATTGTATTAGCAGCAGTAGGGCTGAGTGAGCTGAAGTAAGCAATTGTCACTTAGACAGTAGGCTATGAGCAAGCAGAAATCACACATCATAAGCAGGCGGCAAAAGACATAGTATAGCACAGAGTGAGATAGTTGGCTTGGTAGTAGCAAGAGCAGAAGAAGCAGAGGTTGGAAACATACATCTGTACCCATGCAAGTGGGTAACAGAAAGAAATTGACAAAATCCTTCTGTTGAAGGGGTGATAGGCTAACTATCTCCCATATCTAGTTTGAGTCCTTCAATTTTTGAATGGCTCCAAGTTCCAGAGGTCCATTCTATGGTTGTTACTGGATTTTCTGGAGATTATGTGTGTGCATGCTTAAAATATATAATTATTATTTGAAGTAATCTGAATGAAGTTCTATTCTTTACCAGCCAAAAAAATGTAAGGATCACTCCAGATACTTACTAGTCTTTCCTTTAAAAAAAATTTTTTTTTTGCTTATTTTTGAGACAGAGACAGAGCATGAATGGGGGAGGGTCAGAGAGAGAAAGGGAGACAGAATCTGAAACAGACTCCAGCCTCTGAGCTGTCAGCATAGAGCCCGGAGTGGGGCTCAAACTCACAGACCGCTAGATCATGACCTGAGCCGAGGTTGGACGCTTAACCGACTGAGCCACCCAGGCACCCCTTTCCTTCTTTTTTTAATAGAAGGAAATAATAATGAACTTTACGATCCTTTGTGGCATTTATCATTACAGGTCTATCTTAAAATGATATGTAAATATATTAACTTTACTCAAGAAATGTTTTTGGATAAATAAAAAATAACCATTGTTAATTCCCCCCCTTTTTTGTTGAGATATATTTCTCATCCCCTCCCAAAAAAGGTAGAATAAAAAGTAAAATAAAATTTAATGTAAAAAAAAGTAAAATAAAATGTTAAGTGTTCAGTTTGATGAGTCTAATAATTGGATTCACATGTATAAACATCACTACAATTGAGATTAAAAAACATTTCTGTCATCTCCAAAAGAGCTCTGTGCCCCCTTCTAGTCACTGTTCCAACCCTCCAGAGGTGGTCACTTTCTGATATTTGTCACCATGGATCATCTATTCTTGGATTTCAGATAAAAGGAATTACACAATAGATATTCTATGTGTCCTGTTTCATTTGCTTAGCACAGGATTTTTGAGATTCATGCATGTTGTATGTGTTTCAGAGGTCGTTCTTTTAAATTACTGAATAGTATTCCATTGTATGAATATAAAATAATTAGTTTATTATTTCCCCTGTTGATGGATATTAGGATTACGTCCCAGTTTTTGGCTATAAATATTTCTGTGTAAGTCTTTTTGTAGACATTTGTTTTAATTTCTTGAGTAAGTACCTAGGAGTTATGACAGTATAGATGTATGTTTAATTAGTAGCTGTCGACTCATGTTTCAAGGTGGTTGTACCATTTATACTCCTATGAGCAAAGTATAAGAGTTCTAGTTACTCCATATACTCGCCAACATTTTGCATTGTCATTTAAAATTTTTTTTTATTATTTTAATGTGTTTGGAGTGATAACCTTATTGTGGTTTTAATTTGAATTTCTCTAAAAATTAATAATGTTAAGCCATTTTAAGCTTATTTATTTATTTTGAGAGAGACAGAGAGAGTGCCAGCAGGGGAAAGGCAGAGAGGGAGGGAGAAAGAAAGAATCCCAAGCAGGCTCTGCACTGGCAACAAACACCTGACATGGGGATCAAATTCATGAAACTGTGAGATCATGACCTGAGCTCAAATCAAGAGTCAGACATTCAACCACGTGAGCCACCCAGGCATCCTATGTTAAGCCCTTAAAAAAAAAACAACTTTTTTATTGACCTTTTGCAAATCCTCTATGAATTGTTTACATCTTTTGCCCATTTTTATTAGGTTACTTGTGGTTTTACTGCTTATTTACAAGAGTTTTTACATAACTTGAGTCATTTTTCAGATATGTGTAGTGTGTGTGTGTGTGTGTGTGTGTGTGTGTGTATGTATGTATAAAATTTATTTATTTTCTGAGCCATTGCCTTACCTATTCATTTTCTTAATGGTGTTTTCCTGATGAGCAGACATTTTTAATTCTGACGCTGTGAGCTTCCTCAAAAAATTTTTAGGACATTTTATGAACCAGAGTAACAAGTTTTAGACATCTCTGATAAAATATTTCAGGATACCACAGGGAAATCAGATTTCCTGAAAATACTTTTTTTTTCCCCCCCAGAAAGATCAGTAGTTTGGGGTCAAGAATATAAATTGTCTATGTGATGTCTATACTTTCTGATGATCGTGACTCTAATAGTGGTGGTTGTTACAAAATTAACTAGGTTTTCTATTTAAAATTTGGAGCACATCAAGTCATTGCCATCTTGAAGTGAACCATTTACTTTCTCAATTAAATGACTATCTTCCATATTTGAATTTTTACCTATTGGGTTCTAAAGTATGAGAAGTGTTTAGTCCTAATATATATGTGCAAAGCCAAGTTTCTCTGACATATTGGCCTGTGGCTTACTTGCATTCACAGTAACATCATTGCTCAGAGGTGGCTTTGGGTATGCATCCTAAGAAACTGAGGAAGTAGCTTTCTCTATTTAGGACACTTTAAAACTCAGCTTTCCTAGGGGTGCCCGGGTGGCTCAGTCAGTTGAGCAAATGACTTTGACTCAGGTCATGATCTTGCACTCCCTGAGTCTGAGCCCTGCATTGAGCTCTATGCTGACAGCTCAGAGCCTGGAGCCTGCTGTGGAATCTGTGTGTCCCTTTCCCTCTGCTTTTCCCTGCTTGCGTGCTCTCCCTCTCAAAAATAGATAAATATTAAAAAGAATTTAAAAAGTTGGATTTCCTGAAGATGTCTTATCTTTTACAAAACGTTTGACAGATACAGATCCCACACTGGTCAAAAGCAGGGAATTTGGAAGCCAGTGGGTCTGAATCTCAGTTTTACTGTTCACTAGCTGTGTGATCTTTTGTAGATTACTCATACTTTCTGTGTCTCAGTGTTTTTTGTAAAGTAGGGATAAGAGCACTATCTCATAGTGTTGTGAGAGATGAATGAACTGATATACATAAAGCACTTAGGACAGTGCTTGGCACATAGCAGTTACTCTGTATTAGTTGTTATTGCTGTGATTATTATTATTCTACTCCACAAGAACTTGCAGGAATGCCTGACTTTGCTTACTAGTTTCACAAATAATAATAATAGTAATAGCAACAACAACACGTCGTGTATTAATTTGGCTGTTTCCACATTGCAGATATACTCTCTGACGCCAGCCTTCTTTCACTCAGAATACTTTCTCTAGTCTCAGATGGCAGCCCACCCTCAGGCTACTAACAGTAGCCTCCACACCTTCTGTTTGATACTATACACGAGCGCAGGTGCTTCTCTTAGTTTTCTAGAATCCGCCAGAGACCTGGTTGTTAGTTTTATCGAAATGAACTGAAGGTTCCTGGGTGACGCAAGGGAAGAACAACAGAGATGATAACTTGATGTTTATACTAGGGGAATTCTGGATTCCAGTAAAAACAACAAAAGGTCACAACAAAACAAAACAAAACAAACAACAACAACAAAAACACAACACCCTGCAGCCTACTCCTGCAATAAAATGAGGAGAGTTAGGAAGACCTACAAACTCCAAATAAAATATAAGTTGGGGGAAGAACATATGAAATCAGAACAGCATGGGCTGCCAAATGGTGTAGGGTGGCAGGTGCTGTGGGAAAGAACTGGGAGCGAGATTTTATAGCAGAAGCAGAACACAGAAAATAACAGCAAATACTCACCCCCGAAAGGAAGGAGCCCTACCTGAGTGAGACCTGCTGTGGGCATCAGGGCTAGGAGAAGCAGGGAGAACAGATGTGTACAGTTGTACTGCAAGACGCTAGAGAAAGTACCTGGCACAGTAACAACACAGGACAGATCCCCTGAGCTAAAGAAACTGGGAAAGCAATCTTTACCTCTTATCTCCCATTCACTAGGTTCTTTTGGTCATAGGGAAGCCAGGAAAAAAGAAACTCGTTCAATTATGAATAAAAAAGTGAAAATGTTACAGACACACATAGAAGTCATAAAGAAAGACAGAAAAGTCAGAGCTTAGCAGTGGAATAAAAACACCATCACAATTACAAGAAAATTGCAGGGGCACCTGGGTGGCTCAGTCAGTTAGGCTCCCGACTTCAGCTCAGGTCATGGTCTCATGGTTTGTGAGTTTGAGCCCCACATCGGGCTCTGTGCTGACAGCTCGGAGCCTGGAGCCTGCTTCAGATTCTGTGTTCTCCTTCTCTCGCTGTCCCTCTCCCACTCACGCCCTGTCTCTCCCTCTCAAAACTGAATAAACGGTTCAAAAAAAAAAAAAAAGAAGAAAATTGGAAACAATGTTCTTCTAAGGAAAAGTGATATGCATATAAAGCAATCCCATCTATAAAAAAATCACAAAATAGAAATAAAGGAACTTAGAGAAAAGATGGCCAGACAATAATAGGAAGACAAAAATGGGAATTGACAGAATTCAGGAAAGAAACTGGAGAAACAGATACAATTATTTCAGAAATGCAAACTAAATTACAAAAAGCAAAGAGACACTAAATGTCTTGAAAACGTAAGGGTATGGGGAAGAAAAGAAAAAAGAAAAAGCGAAAAATAAAAAGCTAGGGAGGAAAATGGTAGAAAAGATGAGGAAGATCTACAAACATAGAACTAGTTTTTGAGAAAGGAAAACAAAAAATGTAACATAACACATATTTAAAATTACAGTTCATGGGAACATCCCTAATATCACACAAAATTTGAATCTACAGATTGAAAGGACCTATCATATACCTCCAGAAAACTAATCAACAATGATTAATATTAAGACTTGAGATAAACTGATAAAATTTTTGGACTTTAAAGAATAAAAAATAATCCTCTGGGTAACTAGGTGAGAAGTCCAAGTAACTTATGAGGAAAAAAAACCAAGTTACACCAGACTTTTCAATAGCAATATTTAATGCTGACAGAACATTGTAGAGCTTGGTAGTCCAGAAATAAAGTGGGAGCCAAGGAATATACATCTAGCCAAACTCTCCCTCACATGTAGAAGTTTCAGATAAAAAGTATAGAGCAAATAAAAACTTGCAGGTGCACTTTTCCAACCAGGAAGTAGTCAGTGGCAGAAGGACCATCTGTAAGTAATACATAGATATAAATATAGTAGCAAGAATAGAACAAACATATAGGGGGATAAGGGTGACGTAATAGTGTACAAATGTCGTATGCCTTGATGATGTAAGAAGTGAACACCTGAGGAAAAATGGGAGGAGAAGGAAGACAGATGGTAGGAAGTAGAATAAACTCAATCGTGCTCTGTAAGTCATAACTGGAGGTAAAGTGATATCATTTAAAGGTGGCAAATCTGGGGCACCTGGGTGGCTCAGTCGGTTGAGCGGCTGACTTCGGCTCAGGTCATGATCTCATGGTCCGTGAGTTTGAGCCCCGCGTCGGGCTCTGGCCTGACGGCTCAGAGCCTGGAGCCTGTTTCAGATTCTGTGTCTCCCTCTCTCTGTGACCCTCCCCCATTCATGCTCTGTCTCTCCCTGTCTCAAAAATAAATAAACGTTAAAAAAAAAAATTTAAAGGTGGCAAATCAGGAAGTAGAATTGCAAGCAGATATACAAGGTTTTGAAAATTAGCATTATGAAAAAGAATTGTTGACTTGGATGATGAGAAAAAGGAAGGTAGGGGGAAGAAGAGTTTAGGAAAAATAGAAAAATCAGTCAAACTGTTATCCCTTAAAATATTACTATGGCTAGCTGTTACAGTTTAATAAAGAAAACATAGGAATGTGTCCAAATTCATTAATGAAGTAGGTATAGCATGGATACCAAAACTACTAAAGTTGCACAAGACAAAAAAAAAAACCCAGAGAACAATATCAATTCTAGATATTGATGCAACTCTACTCAATACAATATAAGCAAACAGTTTTCAACAATACATTAAAAAAAAGAACATTTCATGACCAAGTGGGGGTTTACCCCAGAAAAGTGAGGATGGTTTGATATTAGTAATTTAAAAGAATTAAGGGGGGAAAACATGATTATGTCTATAAATGCTCAAAAAAGCATTTGTTAAATGGGTAAGGGGCACTAAGGAATCTATTCCTGAAATCATTCCTGAAATCCTGAAAACAATATAGTATATATATAATGCTATATATATATATATATATATATAGCAATACTATATATATATATATATAGCATTATATAGTGCTAATATAGTTAGCACTATATGCTAACTAATTTGGATGTAAATTTAAAAAAATAAAAAATAAAAAAAAGCATTTGACAAAATTCAGTCTCCATTTCTGCTTTTTAAAAAAATAAATTGGCAATCGATAAACTATATGTAGAAATGTATATATGTATAGATACAAACATATATACACACATATGTACATATTTGTATCTATCCCCAACACAACATCTTACATGATAAGGAAGCATTGGAGGTGTTCTCAGTAGTCAAGAATAAGACAATGACACTAGTTTTCAACATTACTCTTTAAAATTTTACCAGCAGTGTTAGCTAGCACAATTAGATAAGAGAAGAAAATTAAAACAAGAATGGGAAAGGAAAAGGCAGTCTGTGAATGAATAATTGGAGAATTGCAAGAGAAACTGTTAAAAAAACAACTACAAATGAAACTCAGAAAGGTAACAGGATATGAAATTAACATACACAAATAAATAGTCTTGCTAGACACAGAAAATGAGTCAGAATATATCATTGAAGACAAGACCCCATTTACAATAGCAAGAAGAAAAATAAAATACAGTACCTAGATAAAAGTTAACAAGAAATATGCAAATCTTATAAATTGTTCTGTATATTTATAAAAACCCAAGTTGTTTCTCAATTTGTAGAGAAAAACAAACAAGCAAAATGTACCCCAAAAACCCAGCACTTATTGTCTATTTCAGAAAAAAAAGACAAATCTATTGGTATTTTTATTGGACTTGTATTACATTTGTAAGCTAATTTAGGGAGTGTTTAAATTCTTAGAAATTGAGAAGCAAAAGACCAGCAACCCAATAGAAAAATAAAGCAAAGGGCATGAATAGATGCAACACAGGAAAAAAACATTCATGTAATCCTTAGACATATGAGAAGATACTCAATCTTAACTCATACTAAGTGAACGATACGTTAAAATGACACCAAGGTACACATGTCACTTATCAGATCATCACATAAAAGTCTGGTAATACATTCTGTTGGCAAGCCTGTAGGAATAGGCGCTTTCTTACACTGCTGGGGGAAGAGGATGTAAAATGGTATAACTTCTTTGGAAGGAAATCAGTAGTATCTAACAAAATAACAGTTGACTTTTTACCCAGCAGTAGGAATCTTATGGATAAGTCTGTGCAAATTGTTAAGTCTGCCTATGGCCATGGGAAAATTCATTGTGTCAGTTTTAGTTGTGAGACCCATCAGCCAAAACAAGAAGGGTCCACCAAGAAGGGTACTTTGTGCATTGTATGGCACAAAAATCACTAAATATCGTGGATCCTGCACGTTTCATTGCAACATGTTAGTTTTCAGTGTACACATACAGATATTAAGGTGATACACTTCCTGTTTACATGAAATGTAGCCTCATCACTGAATCTGAGGCTACCCGCAAAGTCATCTCCATTGCCCATCTGAATCTGAACACGGTAGCAGTTGCTGGTTTCCACACATCTGCTTCTGTCAGGGCCTGGAGCATGTGCAAGCGCCTGCATTTCATCTTGAGATGTTGATGGAGAAGGTGTCGAATACAAAGAGATGCCAGATAAAACTTTTCTGCTCCCTTTGTTTGTACCTGGTGTCAAGGATATTGTGAACTAGTAAAGATTTGTAGTATCTTGAATCATCTTTGTACCAAAGGGCAGAATAACATGTAGCAAACTCCAACACACACACACACACACACACACACACACACACACTCACACGAGAAATAGACAATATTGTGCAATATGGTTCAGTATTGTGCAAACTCCACGCACATGTGGCCTAGTACCTGAGTGTAGGTGAAGCTGACAGTGCTCTGTCCATCTCCGTGTGCTTTCTAGTCCAGTTCCTGGTCTGTTTTCACAAATGAAGTTCAGCTTATCCAATAACCAGGAACACCTTCCAGTCTTAACGCTCCCAGGTCCTGTGCTCTGAACTCTAAGACTCAATGTGAACAGAGACATTTTTGCCATCCCAATCTCACTTGGGTCTCAGGTGGCCTCTCCTGTTCCTGAATCTTCCTGCTCGCACTTCTTTGTAGGGAATCCCTGGTCTTAAAACATTTCTGGTGTGTCTTTGCTCCAAACAATCACATCAGAACGTAAGAGCCCAACCTCAGAGTATTTTCAAAGTCTGGGTTAATCTTAATTTGAACTGTGAGGGAGTTTTCCTACAATCCGTTGCAGTAGAAGCCTTTTGCAACCTGGCTGTGCTTCAGAAGCATGTTTGGAACTTTCTATAAATATTGACGTGCAAACTCCATCACCAGAGATTCTGACTCAAGTTCACCTTTATATCCTTGAAACCAATATAATATCAGGTATCTTTCTAATAGTTCTGAATCTTAGTTCCTCCTCTTCCATGAGCACACTTCCTCATGTACAAGGAAAGCAAGAGTTTGCAGGTATGCTGCAATGAAAAGGGAGATTTAAGGGAATTTTTCTTTAAAGAAAAGAGTCTGCAGGGGTCAAACAGAGCCTTTTCTGTGATCTCATTGAATAATTCAGCTCTTTGGAGCCACAGCTTCCCAAACATTGCTATTTTATATTTGTATAATGAAGGGACTCATTGTATTTTTTCAAAGACAAGGGAAAAAGTGGTGTATGATTTTCACATCTTATGCAACATAAAGTTGTTCACAGTTTTCAAATGGCAGTTTTTCTAGCTTCAAGTTTCCAAACAGCTTAGAGCATCTTAGAGAAATCTTATAGAATAAACCTGCTTAAAAATTGAGAATATTCTTTAAAACTTTTGGATTGCCTTATAACCTATAGCAAAAATTTTAATGAAGCCCTGAGTTGCTTTGTGATGCAAAGTTCTCTTTACCTATACAACATGTGGCATTTTAGGCCAGTTAATCTCTACATATTGTACTTGTACCATAATTATATTGTTATATCAATTCAATTAGTTTTTTCTAGAAATCTATTCAAGTTTATTTTGTTCTCTTTGAAAAAAAAGTGTCTTAGGATAGAATCATTTTTATAAAAGGAAATCTTAAAAAATAATTGAAGAAATAATTTATGTCATTTTTATAATTTTAATTACGACTTTGAAAATGTTGCATGTAGATAGACCACTGTCTCTGAATCGGCTTGTGATGTTTCTGTATTAGTCTGCAGAATTTCTGTTTCTGTATTAGTTTCTGTATTAATCTGCAGATTAGATTGGATTTCAGGGGGTTTATATCTCCCTATTAAAAATTAAAAATTCTTTTGGAATTGAGGCACCTTGGTTTCCGCTCAGGTCATGATTTCACGGTTCGTAAGTTTTAGCCCCCTGTAGGGCTCTGCGCTACAGAGACTGCTTGGGGTTCTCTTTCTGTCCTTCTCTCTCTCTCTCAAAATAAATAAATACACTTAAAAAAATTCTTTTGGAATAAATTAGCCAACTCTGTCCAAGAACTTGTGTGAAAGATTTGGGTGCTCTTGTCTCAAGTCGTTAGTGTATCTCTTTCTCACTGCCTCTGTGCCCCTCTCTTAGTGAATTCACTTTCCCACTATAAGCCACTTAAGGAAAGAATTTATTCCCTAATACAGAGAGTTAAAAGGCCAATTTGTTAGTAAGCAAAAGTCTCACTCCCTCTCCCCCATCTTTCTCTTATTTATTAGTTCATTCATTTGCTTACCATAGGTACTATCATAACTAAGGAAGAGCACTTTGTGGCTAGACTCTTCCCCTATTTGCCAAGAAGATAAAAAGTGTTAACAGAAGAGAAGTCATTTAAAAGCAAATACACGTGCAACTTTGGATAACATTACTAAGATCCCTGTTTAAAAGAAGCCCATCTTCTCCAGAGTATCTTATGTTATTACTACGCTAGAGATAGAGCTGGATAGAAGAATGCAGATGTAACTGGAACTGAGGAATCCTACCAGAATTCTGTTTCTTCCTTTGATTGCTCTTAGAAATTTCATTGGTGTTTAGGATTTTAAAAATTTCACACTTCAGAACAGTTGAATTCCAAATTCTAAGGTCATATGTGTGGATACATATCATTTTTTTGGTGAAGAAATAAGTTTGTACGTGGTATATAGAAATGTGAAATATAATCTCTGGGTGGCAGCATGTATTCACCAGCTAAAAGTCCCTCTTAAATAATGCCGTTTTCATTTCTCTTATGGGTTGCTAAATTGATGGGTCAGCAGTATTCTATGGTATAGTGTGGCTTGGCTTGGTCATTTGATAGCCCCCGTTATGTACTTTTTGAGCAGGTGATAAAATATAGAATTAGTGATAATGCAATTAACTAGATTTGTATGTGATTGTACAACTAAATGCAAAGAAATTTGATTAATGCACCAATATCAATTTTTAAGACTCTCTCTAGTGAAGTTTCATAATGCTCTAGTTTCCCTATTAAACATTTTTTACTGCTTTGGAAACAGTACCCAACCTTATAAAAATTACAATTAATATAAACTTTGAGGTACAGTGAATATATCGAATAACAGAATTAATGCTCATTGGAAAGATGGAATAAAACCAATTAGATAAAATTTTGCAGATATTAATGTTAAGTCCTATGGTTATTAAAATAATATAAATAGAAAGTATAATATTGCCAAGACCTTATTGGCATTGTGGTTAATCCTAAATGCAATATGAGACAAAGAAAATATGTTTTGACTGTTGAGGCATATAATTACAGGTTGCATTAGTTGAGGCATGGCATGGTCCACATCAAGAGAGATCCTTTTTTTGGGGTAGTGTCTGCTGGTTAGACCAAACTTGTGTTATATTCAATTCTAGGTGCCCCCCTCTAAGAGGGACATTGGTGTACTAGAATATCAAAGAGAAAGGGGGAAGGTAGAAGGTGGAGAGTCTGGAAAGTACAAGAAAACACTTGAATGATATGGAGGTGTTTTATTTGGAACCAAAAAGAACCTGGATACATGGCAGCCATGTTTGAATATTTGAAAGGCTGCCATGTTGGGGAAAGAGACTTTTTTTTTGTTGTTTATTTTGGAATAATTGGTATAAGGTGTGGGGGCTATTATTGGAATCAGGAAAACTTTTCCGGTAAGAATTAGAACTATTCAGCAAGGAACTTTTGGCTGTTAATTTCCCATCATTGCAAGCGCTCACCCGATTATCCAGTGTGTGATCATCTGTCAAGGATTGTTGTACTACTAAAACTTCTAAGAGCCTTCTAGTCCTCAAGAGTTTTTACTTTTACTTTCAGATATTTAGTGACATACAGGCAGAATATCAAGATGAGTGATTGTACTTGTGTTCTGCATTTGGATTTTTGTTTGTTTGCTTGTTTTGTTAATGCTGGCATACCCAAATTGTTAAACAGAGTCTTTTCTAATTTTCTTAAGTTGCCACTACTGACAGCTACTTGCGTACATATTTGAATGATATTAGACAAATGAAATAATGTCGTCTATGATATGCTATGGTATGGGTTTTAGGAAAGATTACTGATTTAAAACAAACCTCAAGATCATATATAGAAATGAGATATCTTATAATAATATTGTTGAGACATGTTTTCCACCTTGTTCTTCACTGCAGTTTTTCATACATCTGATATCCCACAAACACTGAATTGAAATGACACTCAGATTATTAACTCATGTTTCTGCTTCTCTGGGTCATTTGGAGAGGTTCCAATCTTCCCAAGTATATTTTCCCCGATTTAAAAAAGTGATTTTATTTTTAAATGAAAGATTTTTATGTGAATCACAATGTGGAATTATTTATCACTTTAAGAAAACATTATGGCTACATTATACTGATTTACATTTATAATTAATACTTATAAATTAAATAGCAAATATAATAATGTTAGCTGGTTTATCATTTATGCTCGTTGCATTTTGAAGTGTATTATTGGCTTATTTCTCATTTAATCAATATTAAAAAAAGGTTTGGTGATTTTCTTAAATAATTTTTTTAATAAAAAAGGGTAAAATGAAGGCAACAGCGGTACTTGAATTTTGTGTTTTGTTTTGTGTTATCATTAAGAGAGAAGGCTACATATTGCCTTGATAGAGACCTTAATACAGCTTTTATTTCCCCGACTACTGTGAGTACTTATTTTCAAAACAATTGAGAAATAACAGAAAATAAAGATGCAACAAAAGGTTTCAGGAATTAAGTTAAAAGTTTTAACAGAGGCCTTTAGGCATTTATTCTTTGGCTAGGTTGTAGCTTCAACAATTTATTTTCCCTAGGGACAAGGGGCAGAGTTGACCTTTATCCCACACTTTTATTTTCTATGGTAATAGGGCCTTTGGGTGAGGCCATCTATATATTCCATAAATATAACTGTTATTGACATAAATGGAGTGAAGCATATAAACTAGCATTCATTGTTGAAGATCTTATAATGTTTGTCACTCACCTAGACTTCTTGTTTACAGTCTCTGTGGACACAATTGAGGTTTTAGCATTAGTCTGACTATATGTATTTTTCTTCCTCTAAATTGTAGTCATTCCCTTGTGAATTCAGTTCTACCCCTGAGGTTACATCTTTCATTTTACATTAGCAACTCAGCATTTCAAATATTTATATATTCAGGTTATCAGCTGTCTAGGGAAAAATAGGGTATTGTACACTTAAATCCTTTTACCTGCTCCAATTTTTTATTTATTTTTTTTTTTTTTATTTTTTGAGCTGATCAGGAGAGGCAGCATGGCCTTCCTTTTGTAGTACTTAGAAGGATACGTTAAAAAAAAAATCCTAAAAAAGAAATTTGGCCTGAAATTGATTTTAAGCTTTAATAGAGGTTTAAATGAAAGTTCACTAAAAATAACTTTTTAAGTTAATTTATTTGTGATCGAGTGGAGGGGGTGAAGACGGGTAGAGAGAGAGGGAGACAGAGGATCCCCAGCAGGCTCTGCACTGACAGCAGACAGCCTGATGTGGGCTCGAACTCATGAACAATGAGACCATGACCTAAGCTGAGTTGGATGCTTTAACCAACTGAGCCAGCCACCCAGGCGCCTCTCATTAAACATATTTTTATAGGGGGGCCTGGGTGGCTTAGTCACTTGGGCGTCTGACTCTGTATTTCAACTCAGGTCATGATCTCACGGTATGTGAGATGGAGCCCTTCATTGGGCTCTGCGCTGACAGCGTGGGGCCTGCTTTGGATTCTGTTTCCCCCCCACCCACCTCTCTTTTCTCAAAATAAATAAATAAAAACTTAAAAAAAGCCCCCCCCCAAATTTTTTTAAGAGCTATGTGATTCAAAATGAGAAACTATGAAAAACTATATATTGAAAAGCAGCCCTGCAATTCTTACCTTTCCCACGCTCAGTTCCCACTCTCTGCCAGTTAGTAGAGTTTAGTTTATGCATATACTTGCTACAAATACAGATATTAATCGTTTCTTTATCAGAAAACTGGCATTATATTACACACATTATTCTGTTTTTTTTCCTAAAACTTAACAATGTATCCCTCAGATCTTCTCATAGCTGTATAGAGCACTTTTTCATTCTTTTTTTAGTTACATAGTGTTCCATTGTATTGATGTGCTATAAATGACTCAATCATTCCCCTATTGATGGATATTCATGTTGTTTCCAATATTTCACAATTACAGAGCATAAGGACTTACTTTATTTTTATAGCTGTTTCACACTTGAGCAACGATATCTGTAGGATAAATCCAAAAGAGATTTAAAAATTTTTGATTTTCTTTTTAAGAAACAGTTTACTAATACTAAAAGATTCTGCAAGATCGATGCCAACACTTTCCCCCTTTTTAAACTTGGGCATGTGGAACCCAAAGTTTTCTGTCCCTTTTATAAATGCCTGGCCAAATCTTGCATGCTTTTCTTCTATATGTGCTCTAGAGAGCCTGGGGCTTTCAAAGCAGAACCCCTGGCTGGGCCCAGCAGTGTCTTCATTCCATAACCATGTTTCTTGTTCGGAGAAATACTTTTACAAACTGGCTCTCTGCTGCTATATGTCTCCTTCAATTATCATTTCATTGTCTAAGAACAGGTCTCTTCTAAGCATGAGAGGAGGAGTTCTTTATTCTTTTACTAAATTGGTCAGCCAAAGAACAGCTTTTGGTGAATAAAAGATATTCTCATTTTAGCAAATGAAGGGGAAGTTCTATTCCCTCCAGTCCAATGCAAAATGTTGTTATTCCTTAAAAATGTTCTAAGTGCTCAAAGTGCTGGAAACTGTTCAGAACGTACCACAGAACCCAGTTCCTCCCTACATTCAAAATGTTTACATTCTAAAAATGACAAGAGAGGGAAGGTTGGGAAGGTAGCTAGATCCGGAACAGATGGGCACATATGCCCTCTCTCCTTACCAAATGCAGTCCTATGGATGGCTCAACAGTTAATGTAGATTTCTCTTTACTAAGTTTTGTAAGTAACTCTGCTGTGCACAGCCAAATGACTTGAAATGTGAAGATGTAATGCCTCTTTGCTGTGCCCTGCTGTTCAAATGTTCTCAGCTTTGACAATTTATCTTGCTGGAAAATGTCTTCAGAATGTCAGTCACTTTGGTTTCCACGCTTGCCATTTGCATGTTGCACACCTGCTGATATCTTCGGTTGTGTTCTATTGTTATTTTTCTGCGCGGATGGGGAAGGTGCAATATTGCATTTTCAGACTTGGAGTTCAGTTTGTGCTCACTTTGGAAATAATTCTCATAAGCTCAGCTTTTCTCCTTAACATCAGTATCACCTACAAACCACTGTTTACTGAGTGCCTGGTGAAATTTTAGTGCCACATTATCCACTTGGGGAGATAATTATAGGTGAATGCAAAGACAAGTTCTTTGTGCCAAAAGGATTAGGTCCCACATGAGGATATACGTAGATACAGAGGAACATAGAATCACAAACGAGTACTTGCAAACAGCGTTATCTAGGCAAACACAGGAGCAGATTTAAATCAAAATGTGTTAATAGTGGTTGCATCTGATAAGGAGTAAGCATTTGGGGGGGGGCATGAAAGGGAATCATAACTCTGTGCCTGTTCTATCGTTTTTTTTTTTCCAAAGAGTAGGTAGTAACTACTTTCAATGAGCATGTAATTATTTGCTTAATTAGAAAATAATTTTTAAAACAGCAATACAATAATTTTATGTAACATTTAGGATAACATAGGATACTTTTGGCTGCGAGTAATAGAAAACTTATCTTAAAATTATCTGAAATAATAAAGCATTAGTTACTTGACATCGTCAAATCACAGAGTAGAATACTTTCAGGGTGAGTTAATCCATGGCTCAATGATGTTATCAATGAATGAGTTTCTTCCACTCTCTCTGTTCTGCCATAAATACAGTTGCCTGTCAGGGTCATAATAATGTTCAGAGGCTGGAAACAGGAAGAGGGTGCATTCTTTCTTTCTTTCTTTCTTTCTTTCTTTCTTTCTTTCTTTCTTTTAAAAATTTTTAAATGTTTAATTTTTTTGAGAGAGACACAGAGTGAGAATGGTGGAGGGGCAGAGAAAGAGGGAGACACAGTCTGAAGCAGGTTCCAGGCTCTGAAAGGTCAGCACAGAGTCTGATGCGGGGCTTGAACCCATAAACTGTGAGATCATAACCTGAGCCGAAGTCAGATGCTCAACTGACTGAGCCACCCAGGCGCCCCATAGGGTGCATCTTTTCTTATGTCAGATTTTTCCCATGTCTCTAAAATCTTTCAATATTAGAAAATTTCAAGCATACACCCTTTACCCAGCTTTAATAATTATTTACATTTTGCCAGTCTGTTTCATTTATTTCTTTTCTCTACTTTTTTTGGCTTGAGTACATTCAATCAAGCATTACATATTTTGCCTGTAAACATTTCAGCATGCATTTAGCAAATATAGGCATTTTTTCTTAACCATTGTATCTTTATCACATATAAAAGTCATAATAATTCCTTAAAATCATTTACACACTAATCTATGTTCAATTTTCCCCAACTATGTAAAGAAAAAAAGAATAATTCAAATAAGGTCCTTAAACGACATTTGGTTGTTATATTTCTCTAAGCCTCATTTAGTCTTTAACCATCTCTGTCCATTTATTTATTGAAGAAACTGCTATTTATCCTGTAGACTATCCACATTCTGAATGTGACTGATTGCTTCCTTGTGCTGCATTTACTTTGATCCTCTTCCTTATATTTCCAAAAATAGAGGTTTAAATATAGAAACTTGAATAGATTCAGGTTTACTTCTGTTTTGTTTTGCAAGAATATTTCATAAGTGATACTGTTTACTTCCTAAAAGTTCAAGTTAGAGCACAGGTAATGTTGTTCCAGTTTTAGTGATATTAAGATTCATCAGTGAATTCAGAAGTTTTCAATAAATTCCATTCTTTATAAAATCCCATACCAACTTTTGCATAATATTTTGGCCTCTATTGATGCTTGTTGCCTAGCTTCATTACCCCTTAATGGCTGTATTTATTAACTGGAATTCTTGAATAAAGAAGAATTTTTCCTTATCAACTATTTGGTTACACAAAATTCAGGAAACAGAATAAATGCTTTATACTTTGTTTTCCTTATTTTTTATTTTCTCCTCTTCTTTTTTAAGAGTGATGAAATTCGTCCATCTAACTCTCTTCAAAAGTTTCTCCTTACTTCCTGCTTGCTACTTTTGCAACACTTGTCCATTTTTAGAGCCATTATCTGCAAAGTAAATGGAATTGCCACAATTGACTTGAACCACAGGAGCCCAGTCTTTTGAGAAGAACATGGTTGACTTAATGTTTGAATGAACTGGGTGTATTTAGTAATGAAAAGGAAGAAAAGTTGCTAGTGGGTAGGTAACAACAAAGCACAGTGGAACACCACTATCTGTATGCATGTGATTGTTACCTCCTTGATTTTTGATCACTAGTAAGTTAACAGAATTTACTAAAATAAACCTTACACTTTACCTATATACTCTGAGTACTCTTTAGATTCTTTGAATCTTCACCTTTACATGTTAACCAAATCCATTGTAACTTGTAATGGTAAATTTACCTCACTGTGTTACTTCCTTCTCTTTCAATGGCCTGCCATCACTTTATGATTCCATGACCTGAATCCTTTCCTGGGGTCCATCTGAGAGCCATTGAGTTCTTGCTACCCAAGGCACTTGATTAGTATTTGAAACCTCTGTGTGAAATTAAAGCTTAGAAGAACACTGGAAAGATAATTTTTACTATAGACGAGTCAAATTTCCATAAGATAGGGTTTTATCCCAAGTTAGCTATATTCTAGCCCCAAAGAGCTGGTGATTTTACTACCCACATTGATGCCTCCTAATTATTATGATCTTTTTCTATACAACAGGAGGTTGATGTCTTTAATACCTAGGGTCAGATTCTTTACTGGTTTGCTTACATATGTGAAATCATAAGAGATAAGACTAAGAGATTGATTATGGGGTAATATGTGGGCAGAAGAAAATAAGGTCTAACCAAAAGAAGTGTTCTATGTTGGTTTTCTGAGAGATGAAGCAAAAAAAAATATGGTTCTGAGGAAAGCCAAGTTCATTGTCTAGAGAGATTGGTATAAACATAAGATGAAAAGATGTGGGGTGACTATAAGGGTAGAGTTAATAACAGCAGAGTTGGGACAATAATATCCAGCTGATTTTTATTGAGCATTATGATGGTCTAAACCATGTTCTAAGCACTGTATATATATTAACTTATGTAATCATATACAACCCTGTGAGGTAGGAAAATTATTCCTATTTTTTTTTTCTTCAGGTAAGTTCTAGGACAAACACTGTAGATTCCAAGTTTATGGCTTTCTGGAAAAGGTAAAACTATGGAGACAGTAAAAAGATCAGTAGTTGCTAGGGTTTGGGGGAGAGAGGGACGAATAGGTGGAAAACAGAGGATTTGTTAGCGGAATGAAACTACCCTGTATGTTACTATGATGGTGGATACATGCCATTATATGTCTGTCAAAACTTGTCAAATGTACAACACCAAGAGTGAACCTTCATGTACTGCTCTCTGGGTAAAAATGATGTGTCACTGTACATTCATTGATTGTAACAAATGTACCATTCTGGTGGGGGCCATTGATAATGGGGGAGGCTATGCATAGGTGAATGCAGGCAGCATATGGGAAATCTCTGTACCTTCCGCTCAATTTTGCCATGAACTTAAAACTTCCTTAAAATATAAAGTTTATTCTTTTCCACTGGAGCTTTTTAATTCTTTGGGAGCTTCCTAAAGATTCTAACCATGACTCCTTTATTCCTGAGATCCCATGGTTGGCCTTCTCTTTTTACCAAGAACTAATTGTTCAGGTTTTTAAGAATTCTGTGAACTCTCCCTTACCTTTCATTAAATTACTTCTTATGTGTAAGTTATCCAGAGTTGGCTTCTATTGCTTAAAACCAAAGAACCCTAACTACATACCCACACATACTCATCCACATTTTATGGTTCATTTTTGAAAAAGCATTTGGCTTACAAATTTAGTCACATCTTGACCAAATGCAAAAGAGCTTTAAAGTTATTCAAAACCAGTTGAAATTTCAACACACTTTGAACATGACTTTGCAATGTTACCAAAGTGAAGTTACCTTAATTTTTCACCAACCTAAATTAGTAAGAGCATTAGAAGGTATCTGTAGTAGTTGTAGGTAGACATACTGTTATAAACATACTGTATATTTTGTTTATGTAAATTTTTCCTACAAAATGACAATTTCATGTGGTTCAATTTATTACACACATGAAAGAGAATCAATACTTTTCTTCTTTTCATGTTTGCATTTCTGTGTTCTTAAAAGTAATATGTGTAGGCAATAAAATGGATGAAAGGGAACTTGTGAAAATATAGGAAAAGAGGAAAGGGTGAGGATAGGATGTAAGTAGGAAGAGGTAGGTCAACAATGCTTGAAGAGAGAGTGAAAAGAAAAGAAGGTCGAGCTGCAAGAGGGAGAGAAAGGAGACGTGTGGAAAGTTTAGCATTTGCCAGGCTCTCCCAGTTTCTCTCCATACCACCAGCACACTGGATGAGTCTCTGGTGTGATTATGTCCTCTGATTGTGCCCGGTTCTTATAACTTCCCTATGGATATACTAACTTCTAGGAGGAAACATGTTTTCAAATAATTTTTTTCTTTCAAATAGTTATCAGTCAAAATTTCAAAGCCTGTTATTGTTAATAACGTGGTTATATTTACTCCATTTACCGAGAATCAGTAATAGGCTAAGAACTCACTTAATCCTCACAACAACCCAGTGTGCTAGGTTCTATTGCTCTGACTTTGCAGATACGCAGTCTGTAATTTAAAGGGTTTAGATAACTTTCCCAGATCTTTCTGCTCGGTATTAGCTGAATAGAACTGGAACCCTGGTCTTTACTTTCACTCCTTACTCTCTCATGGGCAGCTTCCCCAATAGCTTTTTTCCTTATCCTCTCTTTAAAGTCTCTCCCAGAATGACTCCTTAATGCCTCATGTGTACAGATTCTTTGCTTCTCCCTCTGTGTCTCACAACCTTGTGATCTCTACTGATCCACTGAGTAAATCCTAACTTTTCCAAAGCAAGGGAAGAGGATGCCCGGGAAGCAATGATAGAGTTTTTGGAGTCAGGCAAAGGCTCTATGAACTCTCCTCATACATTAATATTTGTTCCTGTTATGTTTGTTTGTGGATTTTTTCATAATTCTAATCTTTACTGTTTTAAACCATTGACCTAATTAAAAACTTGACACTTTATTGTTTGCATCTCAATGTCTGAGTTTTCTATATATTTTGATAACTGTTTTCATTTTTACTACAGAGTGGTGAATAAATACATGCTTCCATTCTGTAAGTCTCCACTTTTTTTTGTAATCTCATAAAGCCCTTTTGTTAACAGGCCATCTTAGAACAAATCAAATTGTCAAGTACTTATCAAGTGTATATAATAATGTGTTCACTCCTGTAATGAGTATTGTGGAGAGGCAGAAGTTTTGGTTGCAAGGTAGCTGGGATTATAAAATAACCAAAGGGGAAACAAGAACAAGGAGTATGGGACAACATCTGCTAAAGTAGAAGGTGGAGATTAGAAAAAGTATAAGAATTCATAGAAATAAGAGGTTGCTGGGGCTGGGAATTGCCATGGGGGACACAGGATTTCAGCTGGCTCTTTCAGGAGAGCATCCCTTGGGGGGGGATGAAGAGGGGAGAAAACATTCCAGACCAAGGCAGCATGATTAAAGGCAAAGAAACAGAAATGCACGAATGTCAGGGAATAAGGCTGGAGTGATAGAAGTCCTTCTGTTTTCATGCTTGTTGGGTTAATATTTGATGTGTGTCAACAGTTATCTTTCTGTGCTGTGCACGTTTTGGTAACTGTCAGCCACAGTTCTCTTGCTTTTCAGTATTTCTAACTTGCTTTGCTGTTGTACAGGTTACACTGTTTGGGCTATTATTTTACCTCGTGGTAATGAAGTAGTAATATTTTTTTTTGGTTCATAAATTGTTTCATGTGTAGATCCCAGCATTTAGCATAATACCAGGCATATGACTGGTGCCCAGTTAATGTTATTAGTGGGATGATTGATTACATGTGGTGTATAAGGCTTAATTAGGTTTTAAAAAAATTATTCCTGGGGCACCTCGGTGGCTCAGTTGGCTGAGCATCTGACCTCGGACTCTTGATTCAGGTAAGGTCATATCCCATGGTCATGGGATCGATCCCCACATCCATCGCTGAACATGGAGACTGCTTCAGATTCATTCCCTCTCTCTCTCTTTCTCTTTCTCTCTCTCTCTCTCTCTCTCCTCTCTGTCTCTCAGTCTCTCTGTCTCCCCGTCTCCCCTGCTCTGCCCCTGTCCTGAAGTCAGGCATGCATTCTCTCTCTCTTTAAAAAGAAAATTATTCTCTGAAGTCTTTATATAATTAGAGTGGTGTAAGAAGGGACAGACTCGGGTATATGTCACCATCCCAGGGATTTGTAAGAGTGGATTGAAATATTTTCCTTTCTCCTGTGTCTGTGATGAAGAGGGAAGGTGAGGGCAAGAAAAACATTGCCACTTCAGGGAAAACACCAGGAAAGATCTAAGTGTGAGAAGCTTTCCAAGTGTAAGGAGGATAGCTCCGCTTTGCTTCCCTTTCACTAACACTGCATTGTTGTGACAAGATCCTAGATACCATGGCAGACCTGTGGGTGGCCTCACTTGCAAACACCTCAGAGATGTGCTTTCCTTGTAACCAAGCCATGAAATCAAATTTTGTTTGGAAACTGACTGGCTTATACTTTCCTTTGAAAGTAAGCATGTCACAGGTATTTATTTCCGGCACAACAGCTTCATCGCCATAACTAATAAATTCTTTACACTGAGACCAACTTTCCTAAGCACTGGCATGGTTAGGAAGTGCTCCTGGAGTGAAGACATTTCAAAGACATTTTAATACAGTGGCACCATGTGGAGGGCATTAATCTTTCTTGTGATTTCCTCTTATTGTAACAATGGAAAAGGCTTCTAATGTGCAAACCTCGTTAAATCAATCATCTTGGGAATTTAGATGCACAGTGTGATAAAGGCAACAACTTTCTCTACCTTAAGGCAATTTTCCATATGTCTTGGAATTTGGGATTTAAGGAAAATAAGTTCTTTGATGGATTTATGATTCAGCATCAAATATAATATCTGAATTTTTCTCTTTATTAGCGAAAAGAAATAGAAAGTCCTAAATAGCCAATAAAGTGAGTTTCATTTTTAGATAATATTTACCGTTTACACTGCTGCTTTGGACAATCCTTTTATATCTTCTAAGCTGTAACTACGCTGACAGAATATAATAGGAAATGTATTAATTTGGAGCAAGGAACTATTTAACTGTTCTTGATTTATTTACATCTCTCTGCTATTTTTGTTAAGAATTTAACTGCTTTTATTTGACAAAGCAATTTTATGAAGAAGATTAACAAGTGTGAGGAAAATGCTTAAGACAAAATGTCCTATGTTAATTATACCTCAAAAAACAAAACAAAAAAAAGACAAAAATGTCTTAAGAGATGCAGATTTCGTCTAGGCTTGACTTCTTCCTGTTTGTATATGGAAATGTACGTTGAAAAGGAACACTAACTTCCATAATATTTTAAATTTGGACCTAACTGCGCATGGGTTATGCCTGTATAACTACAACGTTAGTCCTGGCAGGTGGGAGTGACAAAGTTGTGGGAGGCACTGTTTTAATGTTAGAATGAGATTGGCCAGAGAAAATGCACAATTAAAGCATTTGCTTTAAATTTCTGCTGCTATATTTGGGAAAGAAATTGATTCAAAATGTTAAATTTGATTTGTTTTTATTAAATGTCATCTATTATTTACCTGGCTACTGGGGTTTATCTGGACATTTCACAGCAAGACGGATAGTACGGGAAGGTCTACGGGCTTCCAGGAGCACACTAGCACCATTGTTTGTGCATCTGTATTGAAACCATCCTGGGATTAATTTGGTCAAAGGTTAGAGATTGCTGGATCTCTAGTAAGCTCTGTCTGAACTATGGATACTGGTTCCAGGAATACCTAGATCTATAGATCAAGTGGGGAACTCGTGGTTTGAACTCAAGAATTCCACAAATCGATATCATATTGAACCAGTTTTCTCACTGCTTTCCTATAGTCCCTGGTTTGGTATTTTTGGAAGTTACATTAACTCTTTCAGAGACATTGATGCTATACCCATGTGAAACAATTATACTGATTATCTAGCTCTATTTCAGTTTGAATTGTACTTATTATGTGGCACTAAGGTGTTAAAAACAGACAAAAGAATTAACTGAAACACAAGAACTCTATTGTTTGCAATTAATTCATGCTTAGCATTAGGAAATTAAAAATGTCAAGCAATCACATTTCAAAAATTATATACGTACATACATATATTATAAACATTTTGTAGAACTGAGATTATATTTTGTAGTCTCAGAAAGGTTAGTGTAGCACCATTAAAAAAATCTTAATTGGGGGCATCTGGTGGCTCAGTTGGTTAGGTGTCTGACTTTGGCTCTGTTTGTGATCTTGTAGTTCATGGGTTCTGGCCCCGCATCGGGCTCTGGGCTGACAGTTCAGAGCCTGGAGCCTGCTTCAGATTCTGTGTGCCCCTCTCTCTGCCCCTCCCCCACTGCACTCTATCTCTCTTTCTCTCTCTCTTTCTCAAAAAAATGAATAATCATTAAAAATTAAAAAAAAATCTTAATTGTATTACTTCTCATCCTGAAGGATCACTGACTATAATCTTTAAACATTTGTTAAACACTGGTTTTCTTTAGAAAACCAAGATTTGAATAAGCACTATAGCCTTGGAAGAGAAATAGAACATTGCAAGTATTTGTACATGGCTAAAAGCTCACATGACATTAGGTAAACTTGCTCTCTCTCTTAATTGACAGTCTATATCTCCATGGCTCAGAGGAAAGTGACAGGTGTGGGAATGAAACAAGCCATCAAATAAGTGCTTATCTAGTGTCTGAGCAGTGGTCATTTTCCAAATATACTTCATTTCGTAAAGTGGATTTACATATAGGTGGTATCATACGCATTTTCGAATAAGAATACCATCATTTTCTTCCTTCTCCTCCTCTTTGTCCCTTTCTGTCCATTACCACCGCCTCCATCTACATACTTATCTGCCTTTCATAGAGTTTGAACCTAAAGTTATCCCCCATAAGCAATTCAGTGGCTTTTGCTTACCATCGAGCTTTGACAAAGTTTTCCTCTGTGATGATCTATCTCTGTGGTTAAATGAAGTTGCCTACAATGCAGGCTATATTTCTTTGCTGTAGTTCTCTGAGGAAGCTGGAATGAGCAAGTCCCTGTTGTCTGTTTATTTTTTGTATAATTTTTGAGATTTGAAAATGTGAACTGATGTTGACCTGGTCACTTTCAGGAGACTGTGCAAAAGAATTTTTGGTTCTATTAGGAAAGCTTTGAGAGTGGATGAGAAAAATGAGCAGAATATGTCCCTGAACACTGATGCTTAGATAATAATGGGGCTAGAGAAGTAAAAGGCAACAGTACCCTCAGTGGCTATAGGGCTGGCTTCTTTTCTCAGCAGTGCAAAGAGCAACCACAAAGCAAGGTCTTCACTGGGTAGAAAGGAAAGTACTCTTACAGTCCAATCACAGATAAGGTGTGTGAGGACCTTAGAAGTATAGGGGAGATGGTAGGTACTTTAATGGAAGGCTTGGAGGAAATACCGTTTTATGGTACTGGTTATTATAGCATATATATATTATTGTATACAATATACTTTTTATTATTATACTATGTAATAATAAAATACCATAGATTATATAGTATTCGTTATTACAAAATTAACTATTTTTTTTCAAAACCATGAAATAAAATACTGTATAGATACAATGGTGGTGTTATTATTGTACTCTTACGCCTTCCACCTGCTGCCAAAGATGCCTAGGAAACTTTCATATATAATATAGGACATAGTTGTTCTATGCGTGCGATTCTGATTTAGAGTAAGAATGAATTGTGTAATAATTGGATAAGAGTATGTGTCAGTCTATAACAACGAAATTCCAGATTTATATTAAGAGGAGCATGATTCATTAATAATGTGGCCTTTTTAAAAAGTTTATTTATTTATTTTGAGAGAGAGAGAGAGAGAGAGAGAGAGAGGGAGAGAATGAATCCCAAGCAGGCTCCATGCTCTCAGCATCCTGATGCAAGGCTTGATCTCATGAACTGTGAGATCATGACCTGAGCCCAAATCAAATATCAGGCGCTTAATCAAATGAACCAGCCAGGTGCCCTGTTAATAACGTGGTCTTATTTCCTCTCCTCACTCTGCTGTGAGAGTAGAGGCCTTGGCACTTAGTTCTTGACTTAGCCAATCCTATTCATTCTACCCTTGTCATCACCCTGCATCGCTGTCATCTATAGCTCAGCTCCATCTAAGGAGAGACATGCCTTTACTCCCACCCTGCTCTATGCGTGCCGTCATTCTGGTATACCCAGTTTTGCTCACTGCTGCCTATTTTGTGTACTCGGAAACCTTTCCTAGAGACTGATGCTACCTTTTACACCTTGTTTGATGAATATTTTAAATGTTTTCCAAGATCCTCATGAGCACAATTTGATGTCAGTAGCCTTTTTTCTTCCTTTGTGCCTTTGACATTTAATAACCGTTCCTTTATTAAGTTTTCCCATCTATTTCAAACAAAACCAATTTAGCCAGCAGAACTCCGGATGGGGGTGTTTAGGTTTGGAGACCACCTTGTTTATGCCATACTTGTAAGGATCCTGCAAGTGGCCTAAAGTGTTAGGGCTACAGATGGATATTCCAAACTCAGGGTATTTCCAAACTCAGCTTTCGAGAAAGTGGTTCTTGCTCCTACAATGTTAAGTAGGTGAGCGCCTTAATATTGTTGAATGACTTTGGGCTGGTTAATAGAGTTGGTTGTGTATAGCAAAGGAGGGGTGGAGTGTTTGGCAGCTTTCTGGAGAATGGTAGAAGTGGGAAGAACACAGAAGAAAACATGATAAAAATTAAACCAGGAAAAGTATTATCAAATACTGTTGAGCCCTGAATAAGGTGGAAAGAGTTTTGGAATTGATCTCCACCTGGAAGGAGCTGAGAAGAAGGAGTACCAGGTTAGTTAGAAACTTTTGGGTGGGCTATGGGGATAGGATCCCATTCATTGGCTGCAATGGTATCTTCATGTGTGGGAATCAAAGGTGACTAAGACCTATCCTCAAAGACTAACTAGTACATTTTGCACTGAATGCACCTTGTCAAAAAGCAAAGTCAAGTACAAATAACTACTATTCAAAACCTGGTTCAAACCTAAGTGGCCAGTCAAGAGAGGAATCTACATAAGAAGTCAAGATTATTAACAAATACAATCATCTTAAACAAGGCTAGGGGTTATAAAAGAAAGTAACTCCAGGAACAATTCCAGAGTTTATATGAGGACCGTTCCTGATGTTTATTCAGTGGTGGAAATCTTGGAAGTTAAAAGCAATTGAGGAAAAAATACATGATAGGAGTTTGTAGAAGCCAGTCTATATCACTCTCTGACTTCTTTTAGAAATGTTTTAGTCTCAGAACAGAACAAGCAGAAGAGAACAGGTAGGAATTTTAGGCTTCGGAACTGGCTGTGCAAATAATTGGCAGAGTTTGAGGTGGAGTGACCAAAGAGAGATTAGTGGACTAGATAAAATGAGGTTCTGACTTTCTGGGAGAGACCAATTGCTAGGAAATAATTGTATGATGGAGTTAAGTGATATAGACTGTCATGGTACACATTCTTAAATAAGTTCTAGCTAGATACTACCTTTCTCTCAGGTGTTAAAAACTCTCCAAAAGTCACATTCAAAATAATCTGACCCTCCTCCTCTCTGTTTATATTTCAAATTTTCATTTCTTCTTTTACACTGTAAAGGATGTTTGCAACATTAACTTTTCATGTATCTTTACAATGTAAGGTTTCTGTGAGAGGTTTAAAGATGTGGTACACGTGACAAATGTACTCCCTACATTATTCATATATCAATCTTGAGCTCGAAGAAATCTTACATTCTTGATACACAGAGCTGTGTGACTGTAGCAGAAATGACTGGTCAGTCCAACTTGATGCCTGTTCAGTGACATCCCTGGGGCAGTGCATGAGTGAGAACCTGGAGCCTTAAATTTATCACCACTGTGGTATTAAGGTTAGTTGTAGGAAATAATATTTTATAGTTTCATGTTCAATTTAATCACATACTGAGGTGGATTATTTTAAATATAAAGAAATTATATAGAAAATATCTAGTCTGTGTACTCATTGTAATTAGCTCATCTATATAATTGAGAAACAAGATTTGGGACTGAACTTGCTAGTGTTTGGCTTGTATTAACTGATTTCCTGATCCCTTCTCTACTTATTCCTCACAATCTAAACCATCAGTCTATACAAGTAGCATGGCTATATTTGGACCAGAAAGCATGGTACTCTTGGGCGCCTGGGTGGCTCAGGCCATCTGGCTCAGGTCAGATGGTTGAACATCTGACTCTTAATTTTCACTTAGGTCATGATTCCAGGGTTGTGGAAAGGAGTCCTGGGTTGGGCTCTGCATGGGGCATGGAGCCTGCTTGGGATTCTCTCTCTCTCTCTGTCTCTCTCTCTCTCTCTCTCGGTCTGCCCCTCCCATACTTGCATGTGCTCTCTCTCAGAAAAGAAAAAAATAAGACTATTTTTTATAAAGTGTTGAGGGGGAGCACCTAGGTGGCTCAGTTGTTTGAGTGTCCAACTCTTGATTTGGGCTCAGGTCATGATCTTGCGGTTCATGGGATTGAGCCCCATGTCAGGCTCTGCGCTGACAGTTCAGAGCCTGCTTGGGAGTCTCTCTCTCCCTCTCTCTCTCTGCCCCTCTCCCATGCATGTTCTCTCTCTCTCTCTCAAAATAAATAAGTGATCTTAAAAAGAAAAAAGCATGGTACTTTTCGTCTATCAGAAACTTTTACAGTGAAATGGGCCTATGACACTGTCTTCTTATTGTCAAAACAACATAGATAGATGGACAAACTGCATGTGTATAATGTCATTTTATTAACAGGTTTTAAAATTTACTGTGTACAGACTATCTCTGGACATATATTGCTTGTGAAAATTATCATTGATCTTTAGAGGTCATTTTCAGTCTCTACACATAGTGGAAATCGGTGAGGATGTTAACAGTTTGAGATGGTCTTAAGTGATGAAGGACAAATTTGGACTAATGTCTATTTGTGGCTACTAAGAAACCCATGAGCTTTATTCGCCACCTACACAGGTACACAATTAGTGCCACCCAACTAAGAACGACCCCTCTTGTATAACCAGCTAAATTCCCCTGGCTGCTGGGGCTATATTTTTTGCTTGATGCAGACATCGGCTAGTTCCTTCCCAGGTGCCTGCTCTTTGTGTTTTCTACAGACTTTTCTTCCTCAGTGGCCACCTGGTTTATATTCCTTTTGTTTGATTCTAGCTCCCATCTTCTTTGGTTCTGAATAGTTTTGCAGAGATCAGCATATTCTATTTCTTGCTGAATGCTTCCCTTTCTGTGAGTTACATTTTGTTGTTTTTGTACTCTCATTTAATCTTTTTCTTGCCTCTTTTCTAATTAACTCCATCGTTGCCTCCTTCATTATGCTTGTAATGAGGTCACAAAGGTGTTCTGAAATTTCTGCTTTTCCCATCTGCTTCAGGGTTCCAATTAGTTTTCTTTGGAATTCTAAAGTTTTTTGCTTGGTAGAAGCTTCCAATAAGGCTAACTCTAGGATGGCCTCTTTTCCTCCATCAGTTCATATGAAAACTTTCAAGATTATTCAGGCTCTCAATGGTGTAAAAGGCATCATTTTCTTTAGCATAGAAATGGAGTTAGAGACAACAACAGTTGAGCTACACAGAAAATTTAAATATCTTTTGAAAGAGTGTGAAGTCTGTTCTTCCAGATTGCAAGTAGATGCAGGTGAGAAATTTCAGAAAGACACTTTTATCCACACTTGGACGTGAAGGGTATGTAGCTAACACAACAAAATGAATTTTAAAGGAAATTTGCAAATAATATATTTTAAGGAAAAAGTTTCTTAACTTTAGTATCTTGCTCCTGGAGCATTATTCTCATATAGAATTTTTCAGACTATTGTTCAGCCATTGCTTTGGACTGAATTGTGTCCCCCTGAAATTCATATCTTGAAGCCCAGCACCCAGTGTGACTGTGTTTGAAGACAGGGCCTATAAGGAGGTAATAAAGGTTTAAAAAAGGTCATAATCTTGGGACCCTAATATGATAGGATTGGTGTACTTATAAGAAGTGGAAGAGAGACCAGATGTCTCTCTTTTTTTCCCCATGTGCTCTGAGGAAAGGTCATTTGAGGATAAAGCAGAAAGGTGGCCATTTGCAAACCATGAAAAGAGTTATTACCAGAAACCCAACTTTGATCCTAGACTTTTTAACCTGTAGAACTGTGAGAAAATAAATTTCAGTTGTTTAAGCCTCCCAGTCTATAGTATTTTGCTATGGCAGCCAGAGCAGAGTAATAAAGCCATTAAAAGAAATTCTTTTAAAGAGAGAAGCACTTATGTAGTTTATAAATTATTTGCAGCAAATAGAGATCATGGGGAATAACTTCTAAAGCCTTGACTCCCTGAACGGGTGTGAGGGGGTTTCTGTTCGTTAGGACTAGGGTGAATATTCAGAAAGGAGAGTTTTGTCATCACATGGTACTTAGGAGACATGCCTATCCATATGTCCATGTTATGTTAATGAAGCTTGTGCTTCAACTTGGGTAGAGATTTTAACATTATAATGAGGTAGAGATAACTGTCGGACACTTCATGGTCCATCTGCACCGTTGTGAGTCAGTGGTCAAGCTCAAACTGGTCTAGGCCAGTGGGAGCTCTTCATGTTGTTTGCCTCTAAAAGATAAAGTTAACATTCCTGGGAAGGATGGGGTCAATGGGGGTCTTGCTGGTGACAGTTTAACCTCATTAACCCTATGGGACACAATTTCATATGCACCAAGATCCTAACTTAAAAAGTATAGAAGGAATTGAAACCCTCATATGTTGCTGGTGAGAATGTAATCTAGGCAAAGAGAGCAGCACATATACACCAAGACCAAAGGTAAGCCAGAGTACTGTCCATACAAGAAATTTCAAAAGCTATAAGATTGTTTGGAGTTTAAGGATGGCTCAGTCGGTTAAGAGTCCAACTTTGGCTTAGGTCATAATCTCATGGCTTGAGAGTTCGAGCCCTACATTGGGCTCTGCACTGATAGCTTGGAGCCTGGAGCCTGCTTCAGATTCTGTCTTTCTCTCTCTCTCTTTGCTCCTGTCCTGCTCATGCTCTGTCTCTCTCAAAAATAAACATTAATAATAATAATAATAATAATAATAAAGACTATTTGGAGTTCACTGAGTGGAGTTGTAATGAGAGGTAAAGTTGGAGGCACTAGAGGGCACAGATCATAAGAGGCCCTGCATGGAGGGCTGAGAGCTTTGGATTTTATCTTGATGCAATGGTGAATCTTTAGTAGGGTTTTGGATCAAGAGAATTCTCCATTATATTGGTACTTATCTTGTTTTCTTTTTCTGTTTGTTTGTTTTATTTTAGAGAGAGAGAGAGAGAGAGAGAGAGATGGCGAGAGAGAGAACTTAAGCAGGCTCCATGCTTAGTGTGTAGGCTGACACAGGGATTGATCCCAGGACCCTGGTATCATAACCTGAGCTGAAATGAAGAGTTAGATGCTCAACCCACTGAGCCACTCAGGGGACTTAGTACCTATTGGTTTTGAAGAATCCTCTGTTTGGGTTCCATTTACCTCTAGGTAAATAGTAGGTATTTACCTAGAGGCTAGCAAGAAGTAATTTGAAGGTAAAGGAAGAAGAGGCTTGGGAGGTCTTTAAGCAGTCATTTTATCACTTTTTACTCTTCTCCTACTTTCACCTCTTATCCTGTTGAACAGGAAGTTAAAATCCTGGGTCAGAAAGAAAGGGAGACACTTAGGCTGGGGTTTTGGACTGGTTGGCAGGAGAAGAGAGCTGTGACTCTCTTGGAGCTTCACTCTGGAGAGATATTACCAAAGGCTGGCTTTACTCTGAAGTGACCAGAGACTCAAGTTAGGGTTTCCAGCTCTCCCTAGATCTTCCACCCAGCAGGTGTGGTCTTGTCTTCTCTACCCTGTCTATCTACCTAGCTACCCTATCTGAGCTTTTGATATTGACAGCTCGTACTGACAGGTGACTCTTAGTTAAAATTATAATTACTCTGAATAATATTTTAATTCCATCTTATATTTTAAATTTATGTTATTTAAACCCTCTGTACCACTCTCTTATGTAATAATTACATTGTATTTTCCATATATTTTGGCCACTATAGATAATTTCTGGCTTTTAATCTTATCATCTTCACATACAATATACCATATCGCAAACCAACATTATATACAACTAACTAGAGGTGGAGTCCTTAAGTGCTTTCATGTGGGAAGCGGTGGGTTCATTGTGGAGAATGGAGCTGTTGTAGGGAGTCCATGTGAGGGACAATAGCAGCCTGAGCTGACCAGACATAGAGGCAGAAATGATGGAAAATAATTAACGTATAAACAGTGGACGTGGTAATGCCGAATGATAATAATAACAAAGAGCACTTACAAGCCACTTTATTTTGTGCCAAACACTGTACTGTACTTTACCAGGATGTTCCCATTTTACTTATTTAATCCCTACAACAGACTTTGTGAGTTAGAACCCCATCACCTATTCAGATACATCCAACCTTGACTGGCAGCATGTTTCAGCTGAACTTCTGAACAGCTTTGGTCATAATAGTATTGATTTTCTATCAGTTCCATTAACATGCTTTGTTCCTCCTAACTCAGGGCCGTTGTGTATGCTGTTCTCTATCTGGAATGCTCTGCACACCCATTCCCTCCTACTTCCAAGTCAAAAGCAGTTATCCAGTTAACATTTACTTTCAGATCTAGCTCACATGCTTCCTGCTCAGAGAGTCCTTCCTTATTCCCAAATCTAGGTGAGATCTAATTATTTCATGATCTTATGACACTATGTATCTTTTTTCCGTCAGTAATCTGAGTTATAAATTTATGTTTATTTGAGTGTTTATTTGGCTCATTGGTATTTCTTACACAAGGTTATAAATATGGGGGATAGGAACCATACCTAGGTTTCAGTTTTATGTATTTATTTATTTTTTGATCATCATAATCCCCCCAGCACTTAACACATTGCATGGCATATAGTAGCCATTTGATTAATATTGTTTAGACAGACTGAATTTGGAGACTTTTACTTTCCTCTGTTTACTTTTGAAAATTCATCAGTTTACAATGATCCTCTCACTACACTTATGATACCCCTTCCCATTACTTACAGTGACCATGAGTACTCCAAAAACTATGGCATTCAGGGTTTCTCTTCAATGATAGTCATCATGCTACTCTGACTTCCTTCTTCCATCTGCCTCCATGATTCATTCCTCTCCCTATTACTAGCGTTCCTCCAATGAAAACAAAGCCTTTTAATTTTGTAGATTCATGATCAAACACAGAGACGTATGCCTTTGAGTTGACCACTCTTCTAGTCAAAACCTGGAGCAGTTATTTTTGAGACAAAAGGATGGGAAATGATCAAAGGCTGGGAATTTTAGTGCAAATAAAGGTTGTTTCATGCATTTTAAAGACATGACATTCATAATATCAGAGTGCAAGATGAAATCGCTAAAGTAGAGATTGCATTTCAAGAAGGTAGTAAAACTTTCAGCTTCAAAGGCAGGGAGGACCAAAAACTTGATTGCTTCTCTCTACCTGCTTGAGGGAAATTTAAAAATGAGGCAGAAAAAGAGACATCTCTGAACTGAGTTTTCAAAAAGTCAAGGAATTACAAAATTGAATCTACTTTGCGATTTTTATTATGTAAAAATATTCTATGTATATAAAAGTGAAGTGACAAGATGAAAATGTTTTTTGAGGTAACAAGATTATAGGTGAGTTTTTCCTTTATTTCATTTTGATTAACATTCCTATTATCATGTGCAATATATAACATATTTTTCAAAGACCTCCAGACCTTCTGCAAAGTTCCAAATTATAATTACTGTGTATTTACCATGTGCTAAGTTTCCTATTATATTATTTGAGTTATTTCCAAACACAACCCTGAGAGGATGATGTTGAAAAGGTTTAAAAAAAAAGATAGAAATTTGCTCCAGGTCCAGTACCTTGTGAGAGGCAGAGCTGGTATTTGAGCCCTGTTGGCTCAGACTTCAGTTTTGATCCATTGTCCTCCTCTGTCTCCTTTTAGAGTCACTTTTAGAGTCACTTGACACAATCTCCTCAAAGACTTTCCAAATTCCCTGATATTGTTGCACGTGCTTCTTCCTCTGCTGCTTTTTTACAATTAGTTAATTATTTCAACAAATATTTATTAAACATTTGCATTATTATTCTGGTTTCTGGATCAACAAAGGTAAACATAATGGACAAATCATTACTCTAAGGCCATCTAGTAGAAGAAAGATAATAAACTGTAAAAATAGCAAATAAGAAAGCTATGAGGTCACAGTTAGTGATATGCAGAGAATGAGTGTTTGTTATCTGTAAGTGACTAATTATTGGACCCCAGAAGCTTCACATAGTGTGAAGACCTTGAATCTGAAACACTGAATCTGAGACCTGAATGATAAGGATGATACCAGCAAAGGAGCAAATTTTTACAAAGGCCCAGCATGGTATGTTTAAGTGATGGGAAGAGAAGACCAGTGTTGCTAGAGCATAAAAGATGGAGAGGGATGTTATTGGAGAAGAAGCATGTAGCTAGGTCATGTAGGGATGTGTAAACCAGGGTAAGGAAAATAATTTTAGTTTAATGGACATAGAAAGTCACTGGAGGATTTCAAGTAAAAAAAAATACTATTCCTGTTGCTGAGAGGAAAATGGATGGTAGGGGAACAAGAGTAGAGACTCATAATGCTGCTTTGATATTGTCATACACTGATGCTGGGAGCTGACAGTGGTTTTGATGGGAGCAGTGGTTTGCAGGCCAGGGTGTTTGTCAGAATCACTTGGATAGCCTGTTAAAACACAGACTGATGCCTCTTCCTCTCCCTCCTGAGTCAGTATTTCTGGGATGGGGCCTAAGAACTGTTCAGCAAGTTCCCAGATGATACCGATGCTGACTTGTCAATGGACAAAGATGTTAATAATACAGACAAAAGGGGAAAGATTCAGAATGTATTTCACAATTACAGTGGTAGAACTTACTGATGAATTGAATTTAGGGAGTGGAAAAAAAGAGGAATTGACACTTAGAATTTTGGGGAATTTGGGGAGTACTCTACTGTAATGAGGAGTTCTTAGGAAGGAGCAGTTTTTGGTGGGATAGAAGTAAGGGAAGAATCAAGATTCAACTAAATTAGTGACAAATATTTTATATATTTATACTGGATTATTTAAATATAACTTTACATCATTAATTACAATGATCTAAATCCTTTCACTGAACAGGGAAGGTTAGTGCAGGTAGCATAGCTAGCTTGAGCAGATCCCAACTAAGTGTTGGGGGTCAAGATGGGGGCTAGAGCAAAAGAGGCCACAATGAGGTTGTTGGAAGCCACAGGTATGATTCAGGCCAGCTGGCCTGACTGAATCAAAATATCAGAAATAAGTATGGTGGACTCTATATGATAGAGTTGGCTGGTATTTTTGTCTAGGGCATGTAGGATGCATTGTGTTTGGATGAAATAGACCAATTTACACAATGAGTGGCAATCCGGAAACATGTTTATCAATATGTACACATGATAATAATTACAACTAACCTTTACTGAGTGCATAGTACTTGCTAGGCATTGCTAAGTGCTTTATATAGATTATTTAATTTAACTCTTACAATACCCTTGCCAAAAGCCAAAAATTCAACTGACTACAGTAAATTGGCTTTACTCCACAATTGGGTTTTGTCCCATCTAGAAAGTAGAAAGGAGCTCTGAAGAGCTGTAGAAAATAGAAGGCTTTTGTAGGCAGAAGGCGGCAGGAGTAAGGATGTCATAAACAAAAGATAGTATTATTTCAGGCAAGCTGACCTTCCTTTGGGGAAGGGGAGTGGACCAGGGTCTATTAGGCAGATTACCTCTCTGGGATTGATCAGTAAATTCCAGACTGATATGTTTAAAATTCTAGTCTTTGGGAGACGTTGAAACTGCAATTAGGTTAGGTTTTAAGACCTTTTTTGCTGATGTAGGGCTTAGAACAAGTGACTCTATTTTGGACCTGTTGTGGTTTTTTGAACACCATATACAAGGAAAACTTCTTTCCTCGATTCTCACAACACTTCTGACACCAAATGTGTGGAGTTTTGTAAACCAAGCAATTCTCCATTTGTTGGAGGACACCAACTGGGAGTCCTACTATATAACCCAATTCTGACACTGACTGGAATTAGTGAAGACCCCACGGGTTAAGGGCTCATTCCCAGAAGAGGGCTCCCCACGTGAGACACCAATTACACGTCCCAGGTTGTCACCTGTAGTTCTGACTGACTTGCTATAAATCAGGGATTCTGCAAACCCGTCTTTGGGTTTGATAATTTGCTAGATGGGCTCACAAAACTCAGGAAAGTGCTTTGCTTATTATTATTGTTTTGAGAAATACAACTCAGGAACAGACAAATGGTAACAGTGCATAAGACAATATATGCGGGAAGTGGTGTGGAGCTTCTGTGACTTCTCTGGGTGGGTCACTTTCCCCTCACCTTGATGTGTTCACCAACCTGGAAGCTCTCTCAGCTCTTTGGTCAGGGTTTTAACAGAGGCTTTACCAGATAAACATAACTGATTAAATCATAGGCAATTAGTGATTAACTTAATATCCATCCCCTCTCCTTCACTGGAATGCTGGGGGGATGGGCTGAAAGTGCCAAACTCTCATCACATTGTTGGTTCCCCTGGCAACAAGCCTTCCCATTCTTAGGGGCTTTCCAAAAGTCAATTCATTGACATAAACTCAGGTGTGGTTGAAAAGGTTTTGTTATAAATAACAAAAGATACTCCTTTTACCTCTATCACTCTTGAACTATATCAGGAACCAGGGACAAAAACTAAATATTACAACTAAAGATACCCCTTACACCTTTTTCACTTAGGAAATTGTAAAGGTTTTAGGAGCTCTGGCTGGGAGCCAGAGAATGAAGACCAAAATACATATTGCTTGTTTTATCACAAATTCATGCTTTATGAGATAGGTATCATTATAATCCAATTTTATAGAAAGGGAAACTGATTCTGAGAGGATCGAGGCAGGCAGGCAGTGTCTAGGGACCCAGAGGTAGTCCCACAGGACCTGTCAAGAGGGTCCTTGGCTTCAAGCGGAATAGAAATCAAACTCCAGCCAAGAGGAAGTAAGAGCAGATTGAAGATATATGGAGAGTGCAGATATGGACAGAGGATCTATGGAATGACTCACACAGAAAGACTCAGAAGTCTCCATGGCAGGCCCAGAAAGAAGGTTGAGTGAGCCTTGTCCTTGCTTGGGGACTGGAGTTTTTACTGAAGATTGTGGTCTGGTATACGTATCCTCTCAGGCATCTAGAAACTGGTCAAAACAAGGACGAGAGTGCTCAAGTGTCCTCCATGGTAGATGTTACTTACTGTGTCGGAAGACTTGAAAAACTCTTTGACCTTTAAAAGGAGGACATACGTTATCTGTTTTGTAAGTCATGTGTGTAAGGTGGAGGTAGAGGTCCTAGCAAAAATAGAAGCAGGAAAGGAGGAACAAAAAGTTTTCATGGGATTCCTTTAGTTTCCCTGTCTCAGGGTAACTTACCTGAAGTGACATAGCTAGATAATGACAGAGCTGGGATTCCAAACTGGGTGCTGTTCAATTTCGGTATAGTTTGGAAGGTTTTAATCTGTACCAGTTTGAAACAAACATTTTGCTGGGAAGATTAAATAGCTCTTTGCTGCCTAGTCTATAAAATGTTTAATGTCAGGCTTTAGCCAGGGACGTTATCTCCCTCCACCCACTTAAGACATTACTTCTATTGAAGAAGCCAGATCTAGTAGCATCATATTATTGATTGCTCCTCTTCCAGGAGTGTATTTCATTGTAAGCTTGAGGACTGTTTGTGTGATTTGTGCCTGAATTCAGTATCTTCAGCACAGAATTAGCTAGAGTTTATATCACCGTTTTTTTTAAAGTGTTAATACATTAATCATAGTATGAAAGTGTTAAATTTCCTTGAGAAGACTTTTTTTTTTAAACTTCCTAGAAAAGGGAAAATCCTCACATACTGAAAGGCCAGGCTCTTTGTCTACTTCCCCTCCCTTTTCCTCATCTTATATCTTTGCTTTCTCTCCACTTGTCATATCTTCACTTTCCAAAATGATGTTTCCTAGGAAAACAGAAAGAACAAAAAATAGCCCAACACACAACCCCTTAAAGATAGGTGTGCCTTTATCCTTTGCCCTTGCTCTGAATGTGTCCCTCTGCTTAGTACATGTCTCTTCTGAGCCCTGACTGCTGGTGTGGTCCCTGATAGTCCCTTACACAGACAAGAAGGAAAATTCAGTAGGTTTGCTTAGGGGATCAGAGAGGTAAGAAAGATATCTTCTTAACACATTAAATTTCGTGGAATTTTTTTTAAGTTTAATTAATTTATTTTGAGAGAGAGAGAGAGAGAGAGAGAGAGAGAGAGAATCCTAGGGAGGCTCCACGCTGTCAGCACAGAGCCCTGTGGGGGCTGGATCCCACAAACCATGAGATCATGACCTGAGCCAAAATCAAGAGTCGGATGCTTAACTGACTGAACCACCCAGGCACCCCTCATGGGAATTTTTTTTCTGCCCAGAGAAGCTTTCTAGGGCTGTCCACTTGCTATTTTCCCAGGTCTCTGAATGAGTTTTTCATTTAGACAACTTGAGAAACTGAGCAAGGGTGGGAATGTCGAGGAACTCCTGAACTGAACATAGGTTCTTTGAGGGCAGGGAGATAACTTTTATAAAAGAAATCTATTACCTGCACCTACTGTATTATGTCAGGTAGTAACTTAGTAAATATTTTTCAATTTTTAAAAATTTCATAGAAATGGCTTTTCAGACTGTGCAGCAAAGACCACAGATACACAGTATGTTTAATCCATTGCTGGCTGCCTTTCATTTCTGCAGAAAGGACTTTCAAATACATCTTATATTTATAAGTGAATAATACTTGAAAAACAAGACTTTCCTCATTGTATGAATTTCTGTGCTTTGAAACAGTTACAGAATTACAAACATAAAGCAAAATAAGTTTTGATCAGGTATTGATTTGAATTAAATGGAAAAGCAAGAAAATCCTGAGCTGGTCAAGTATATAGACAGAAATATGATATGATTGGAGGTTGGGAAGGTGCTTGGCAGAAGTTCTTGTTTCTAAATATTTCTCTAATAGCACAGAGAGGTTCTTAGCTGGGAGGTTCTTGCTAATTTAAAAGTGATCTCTTGAAAGTAGCATCGAGTTGTCATTAACACTTGATATTGGAAATATTTGATATCTAATTAAGAGTAAGAGTTAATGAGAATGGGGTCCAGGGTAGGTTGAATAGAATGGAGTTAAAGCATTTTGCTGGAGCTAGCTTTTTGTGGAGATGGGTGGGAAGGAGTGAGAAGAAAACAAAGAGAAAAACTGCCCCTGTTGGGCATATAGAATCTCCCATTCTGAGGGGGACTGACTGCCTTCCTTAAAACGCCTGCTGGCAGGAAGGTGGGGGGATTTTAACATACTACACGACTGAGCTTTTCTTCTTTGGCCAAAACAGTTTATCTTGCTTAAGGGGATGGTAAGGGGGTAATGAATCTGAAATAGGGGCAGATGTTTTATAGAGGAACCAATGACCTGTGGCATGGCCTAATACAACAAGGTGGGTTGGATCAATTAGACTGTCCCTTTTAGTTATTTGAACTAAATTAATGGAAAGAAGTAAGAGCTCGAGCTGAAAGGATGCTGTCGTGTGAAGCTGGCACCACAGTGGAACATAATGAAGTCAAAGTTTTTAGGGAGCTGACAGAAACAGAGTGTAACTGGTTCTTCAAGCCTGTGGGTAATCTCATAATAAACTTTGCTGTTCTTATGATGGCCTATGCCAATCCCACTTGTAGTCAAAGGAATCCAACTAATATATTGCCTGATTAATTTTTGTTTAGGGTGATCTTGACAGCAAATATTGAAATATGTAATCACTATGCTACTAAATTTCTAGATATAAGAAGCAGATAGCGTTATTTAAAAGGAATGCATCGGGGCGCCTGGGTGGCTTAGTCAGTTGAGTGTCTGACTTTGGCTCAGGTCATGATTTCACAGCTTGTGAGTTCTAGCCTCGCGTCGGGCTCTGTATTGGCAGTTCAGAGCCTGGAGCCTGCTTCAGATTCTGTGTCTCCCTCTCTCTCTGCCCCAACCCACTCGCATTCTGTCTCTGTCTCTCTCAAAAATAAATAAACATTTAAAAAAATTTAAAAAAATAAAAGGAATGCATCAATTTAATATGCTCATTGGTAATCTAATTTCAGAATCTCTCAGCTCATGTCAGTCTTCTTAGCCCACCTACTTCCTTGATTTAATCTTGTATGAACATAGGTTCTGAGACTATGCATAGGTTAAAAGAAAAAAGGATGACTATTTTTGACCTAGAGGGATGTTAGTAAGCATAGGTAGACAACTATGAAATTATCTATAGCACTTGATCCTATCAAATAGATGTGAGGGAAATTTCAACCAGATTTAGCTCAACACTACCATGTAGTAACATCAGGGTGTGCCCAAATTGAGTTTATTAAGCTTTTTTTTTTTTTTTTTTTTTTTTTTTGATTAATCCACTTTAGAAAGTATACCTTATAGGAAAGTTTCCCTGTGGCATCATTCCTAGCATTTTGGTTCCCACAAACGATTAGCTGTATCATAGGATATGAAGAAAAAATAAGAGCAAAAGATCATGAAATGAGACCATATTGTCCAAACATGCTATGTATGCCTTGGCAAACAGAATGCATATATTAAGACAAATCACATCTAACTTGCCAGAGAACTGGATCAAAGCTGGCACAAAAAAAAGACTCTTGTTGGACAGATCAGTCAGCAAAGCTTAAACTGTGGTCCCTGTGAAGTAGGGAGATCATTCAATGTATCGTCCAGACTGGGACACTTTTGAGAGTAGTAGGGACACTACTATTAATTGCTAGGTCAGTAGATGTAAACCAGAAGGCTTTTAGGAAACTGGATGTATGGTTGCCCTACAAGGAAGCCAATTCATCATTGCCTCTGAAAAAATTTCTTTGATGGCCAAAGAGCTAAAAGGTAGAAAGTCCTGAATTAGAAAAAAAAAAAAAAATCTAAAATCTGGGTCTCTTGAAAATGCATACTGTTAAAATGACTAATAAAAGTCAACATATCAGAATTTTTGCCTTTAGGGCCACATTTTGAGAAAGTTTATTTAGGCACTGTAGTGGGAACTTGACCTCACTTAAAAGCGACATCTCCAATACTGCTGTGAGGAGTCTTGGCTGCCAGGGGCACAGATCACTTAGGCCAGGCACATAAACTCTGAAGAGTTTTGGGGCCAGATCACAAACACTGGAATTTAGTTTAGTTTAGTTTTGTTTTTAATTGAGATAAAATTCACATAACATAAAATTTAGCATTTTAACCGTTTGGAGTTCAGTGTCTTATGGTATCACCATCACCATTATCTGGTTGTACAACCAGATGTTGTACAACCATCACCATTATCTGGTTAGGGGACATTTTTATTACCCCAAGAGGAGGCCTCATACATATTAAGGAATCAGTCTGTATTCCCCACTCTCTTGGCCCCTGGCAAGCAGTGAACTGTTTTTTGTCTCTATGCATTTGCCTTTTCTGGATATTCCATATAAATGAAATTGTACAATCTAAGGACCTCTGTGTCTGACTTCTTTTGCTTAAGATAATGTTTTCAAGATTCATCCATGTAGTAGCATGTATCGGTACTTCACTACTTTCCATGGGTAAGTTATATTCAATTGTATGGATGTACTATATTTTGTTTATCTGTTCATCTATTGATGGTCATTTGGCTGTTTCCACCAAATGGAACTATTTTGGACTATTTTGAATAGTGTTGTTACGAACATTTTTACACAAGTCTTTGTTTGAACACCTGTTTTCAGGTTTTTTGTAGTGTATATACCTAGAAGTAGAATTGCTGGATTGTATGGTAATTCTATTTTAAACTTTTTGAGGAACTATGGAGTTAGTTTTGTGGGCAGGACAACCGTAAGTGTATTCTCATGGAGGTCACCCAGGAGAGGGAATTGGGAGTGGCCATCTATGTATAGGACCATTTCCTCAAAAGATTGAGGCATAAAGATGTACGTCACTTTCTAACACATGATGGGTGTATATTTGTTTGGTTATTTCTAAAGTAGGAAGACTCAAAAAGGAAGCCTTAACACCCAACCCCTTACTTCACCAATAGATTTACATATAAAACAAAGTAGGAAACTTGGCAGGAGTTTTTGGTTAAGAATTTTCTCTGTGTCGGGGCACCTGGGTGGTTCAGTTGGTTAAGCATCCGACTTTGGCTCAGGTCACGATCTCATGGTTCGTGCATTTGAGCCCCGCGTCAGGCTATGTGCTGACAGCTCAGAGCCTGGAGCCTGCTTTGGATTCTATGTCTCCCTCTCTTTCTGCCCCTCCCCCACTCATGCTCTGTCTCTCAAAAATAAATAAATATGAAGATAATTAAAAAAAAAAGAATTTTCTCTGTGTCCAACACTTCTATTGGTGCTACTGAGTCCCTCGTATTTCTTAGATTTATTTTGTTTACAAACCATTACAAGTTACAAAAGGAAATATCCCTATGTTTTTTACTTTGTACTTGTCATATACCACTTACCTTCAGAGGTTAATCTTTTAGTATCTTAAGAACCATGTTATTTCCTTGTTTTGATGAGCAACTACTAATACACAAAGAAACTAACATACGATATAAGCACACTATTTCTTTTCCCTTTACTCTTTATAAAAGTACTATATTTATCTTTTTGAAATAATTTCTTTTCTATGAAATAATTTATGTACTAGAAATAAACCTCTTTGTTGCATAAGAACAGAAAGACCACATGTCTTTGGAAAGCTAACAGATAGGAGTCTGTGTTTTTTACTATTTTACTAATATTGTTTCAGAAGTTTAAATAGAGAGTTGACTAGCTTCCAAAATTAAGTTGAGAGTACTGTAATTTACTTTGGTTTCTTTTGGATGGAGTGTCCAAGAAACAAGTTTTATTCTGAGTTTTGTTGTTTTCAACTAACGAACAGATATGGGATATCTAGAGGAGCAACACACATAATGACTACCTATTATGATTAGAAAGTGTTTCAAATTGTTTCCCAGCTTCACAAAAGCTCTAACCCTCTGCCTTTTAGAATGTTCACTCAACAAATTTACTCAACTTATTCTTCTTCTTATTTTTTTTACTTGAGAGAGAGAGAGAGAGAGAGAGAGAGAGAGAGAGAGAGAGAGTGTTGAGTGGGAGAGAAGAGCAGCTGGAGAGAGAGAATCTTAAGCAGGCTCCATGCTCAGTACAGAGCCAGATGCAGGGCTCAATCTCTCAACTGTGAGATCATGACCTGAGCCAAAATCAAGAGTCAGATGCTTAACTGACTGAGCTATGCAGGTGCTCCTCATTCAACAGATTTATTACATATGAGCACAAGATATATTCTATAGATGTGAGTACTTTTGAGCTCATATGTGCTAATTTCTTTGCATTTAAATAGCATTGGGGGGGAGGTAGATTGTAGATATATACACATATTTATAATTGTATAATTGTATGATTATACAAGAGTCAATTGATTATATTTTCATTCTCCTTTATTTCAAGATATAAGATGAAAATATTCTGTACTCTGCCCTTTACTAAGAGAATTTTGAATATTTTTGTCTTTCCATTATTGTGGCATTTATTTTGCAAAACAAATTAACTTCCCATTTATGCTCCCAAGCAACACACCTTTATTGATTAACTAAGACAATTATAGTTTTGCTTTATTAAATTCTAAATGTTTCTTATATTATAAAACTAGCACAGATGATAAATAATAATAAAAAATTTAAGATGATAATAAAATAATTAGAGGCAATGGCAATAAGAAGGATGAACTAATGAGCAAGACTAGCAAAGGTAATGTTTCATGTAGACAGAAAATGTGTCTCACACACTGAAAACCTTGCAAAGATGTTGGAGGTCAGCACTTTGGTGAGATAATTAATTTTTATCATTTTGGAGATCCAGGCTAGTCCTATTGTATGTGTATGTATGTGTGTGTGTGTGTGTGTGTGTGTGTGTATTTCTACAGAATCAACAATGAAATGTAGACCATAATTTTTAAGTTTTTTCCCCCAAATTTGTTCAACACTATTATTGCAAACCTTGAGGTCTGAACACAATACTTGGGTGTTCAGTGTTGGAAAGAGGATGGTTATCAAAGGAAAATCACCCCGAAGTACCAGATTCTTTTGAATGGCAAAGCAATAAAAATAATCAGGAAGAAAGAACAGCAGCAGAGGGACAGCATCTGTTTCACTTTTTTAAGAACCGCATCTCATGGATCCATTCATTAAAATTCCAATGTGCCTATGCTTGCTTTCTGTGAAGCTGCATTTTAACCCCATTAGATTTGGAAAAGAGAAAGAGGAAGGGCAAGAGGGAGAGATGGAGGGAAAGCGTCCTCATTATAAGTGTTTCACATCTACTACATTGGATAATATCTACTATGGGGATTGTAAACTTTCAGGCACAGTGATATATTTTTGAACATCTGAGATACTACACACTGAAAACACCATGAAATAAAAATAATCTCTTCACACTTCCCAACTGGCTGTTTATCAACTTTTTCCTTTCCCACATTCATGCATGAAGTGTCCCTTTGCAGCCAGAAACCCTGTGGTGTTTTTGGCTCTGATTTGGACAGTAACTTGCTTATTTTCAGAGTTAATGGCAAAAAGCAAAGAAAAATGTAGTCCATTAGTGTGTTACGTTATGTAAAGAAAACAAGATTGCTAAATACTGCCATCCCGTATAGTTTCCAAGCATTTATTTAAAGCTCTTAATTTCAAATCAAACATCAAATCGAACAGCCCCGAATAATAGAATTGGAAAAAAGTTAAGTCTCTGTGCGTCTTACAGTGATTGACCCACTTATTTAAAGTTTCTGTAAACGCATCCTCCATCAAGCAACCTCCAAGGGGAAACACACAAATGTATATATACTTAAATAACCACAGCAAATATTTAATATTGACTTTCCTGTTTTTCTTTCCTTCCCTTCACCCCAAGGGGAGAACAGTGTAGGGTTTAATTCTCTCCATAGCTGCATGCTTGTGCGTGTGTGCGTTGCAAATTTAACAAGCAATGATGATAAAAGATGAGCAAAGTGAATTGCTGGACCAAAAGGGTATGTGATCTAGAAACTTGCTTTGAGGTTCATCAGGTGCAAGTTTTTATAATGGATACTGAGGACGAATGACATTGCTAGTTTGTCGATGAGCCTGAAGCTAAATATATGCTGTTTGGCAGAGGGTTGCAAAGGACATGATAGCGCTACTGAAGCAGATTTTTCTTCTTTAGGCAAGGGATGCTCCTGCTAATAGGCTATTTCAGAAGCTCAGTGCAATACTAGCTTCCGGGCCAATAGTTCCAAGGAAATGTTTTATTTTCTCAGAACAATTAATGAAATTATGCAATCATAGAATTAAAGGGCATTTTCTCTCAATTTATGTAAAAGCAAGAAAAAAAAGACATATCTCAATGCACTAATTATATGTATAAAGGCAGTTGCGTACTTATTCTTTATATTTTTATAAGTGCGTAAGAAATAGTTAGAAGAATACACTTCTAACTGGTAACAGTGTTTACCTCATGGGAGCTGATTTGGATTGGGGTGATCACTGGAGTGGGACTTTAGAATTCTTTGTACTATTTGTAGTGTAGTGCACATGCATAAATTTGTCATTTGAAAAATTAAAATAAGTTATTTTTTATTTAAAAAATATTTTTAAGGTTGATTTTATTTTTGAGAGAGAGAGAGAGAGAGAGAGAGAGAGACAGAACATGAGTGGGGGAGGAGCAGAGAGAGAGATGGGGACATAGAATCCTAAGCAGGCTCCAGGCTCTGAGCTGTCAGCACAAAGCCCGATACGGGGCTCGAACCCATGAACTTCAAGATCATGACCTGAGCTGAAGTCAGATGCTTAACTGACTGAGCCACCCAGGTGGCCTCCAAATTAAAATAATTTAAAGTTATCTTTTCCAGGTTCTTGCCCGACAGAACATCTAAGTTATTCAAGATAGCGTGTTATTTTTCTAGTTAAAAATTTTATTGAAGGAAAGTTTCATTCCTAGGCATCTTAGTATATTTTAGACTCACCCATGGTTAACATTTTTTCCTTTATCTCTGAGTTAAATTAAGAGAACATAAATATCTTTAAGCATTTCTTTTGGTTCTCTTTTCTTTTTTAAAAGTTGAATATAAATGAAGAATGCTGAGCAATGTTTCATGAAACAATAGGGCATTGATGAAAATACCCAAGTAATGGCAGCATTCAGGACAATTTGACTATCAACATCCCCAATAACATGGAATTATTGCTAGACTAAAGTGTAAGAGCAAGAGTAGAACAATACTACATTTTGTGTATAAAGCCTTGACTTACAAATATCATAATCCAAAAGACTGAATTTGCGGGTGAACAGTGCAACACACATCAAGAGTTCTGTAGTGGAGTTTTCCCTTTCATCTGCATATGTAGCATTTACTTTCAGTAGGGGTATTTTTATAATAGAAGATATACCAACACAGTATAATTTGGATAAATCAATCCCCAGACTCTTGATGTATGGCTCTTCCCTTGCTAGGTTCCATTGAGTGGCTCACGCCTCCAGATGCCACATTGGCTAGAAGGATGGTATTGTATTTGTGGGGGCCAATCAGTTTATAAATTTGTCTAAGAATTTCAGAAATTATGCAAACAAAAAGGAAGCCCTTCCCCAGCAGCACTCATGCATACAGATGAGGCCTGCATCAGCTCGTGTCCTTGACTGCCGTCAGTTTGCTTTGCATTGACATGTTCTGCTGCTGCTGAGCCCCAGACTTTCTCCATCTGCTAGTCTATGCAGCACCAATCTTTACCCACCTGGTCTTTCACAGGAAGATGACTCTGTGTGGTTTTCAGTGGGGTCTCAGTGTCTAGTCTTTAAAAAAAATTTTTTTAATGTTTATTTATTTATTATTTTTTTTGGAGAGAGATGGAGAGTGGGCAGGGGAGGGGCAGAGAGAGAAAGAGAGGGAGACACAGAATCTGAAGCAGGCTCCAGGCTCTGAGCTGTCAGCACAGAGCCTGACACGGCTCATGAACGGCTAGATCATGACCTGAGCCAAAGTCAGCCGCTTAACCCACTGAACCACCCAGGGGTCCTTAGTCTGTTTAATTATACACACAACTCTTCTCTTTTGAAGCCCCATTGCTGAACACAGAGTTGCTTCAGTCTGCCCATTGAGAATCCCACAGTTACCTGGGTACGCTTCCCTCCTGTTAGACAAGGGTATTATCTTCTGCCCAGAAGTTTACTCTCTAGGCCAGGCATTTCTTCATTCCTTTAGGGCCCTTTCATTTATTAGGCTACATCTGCTTCTCTTCGCTAAATTTCTTACCTGACTTTTCCTCTTGTTTACTGACAGCTATTATTGTACCCCTGATATCTGTTTACTTAATTGCCTGATTTACATACTGTCCAGGCTTCCTGACTACTACTGCCCTTTGTTTAGTATGACTCAAAAAGGTCATTCTTCTATATTAGCAAACTATTTAACAAGATAAACATCTTGAGTTTCTAGTAATTGAGAATTCCAGGGATTGTGTCCCATGAAGCAAATAATTACTAAGAAGAATGAGATAATGTATGTTAAGTTGCATAAATAATTTTATGAAGGGTTGATTTATATTGAAAAGGATCGATGTATAAAAGCACAATGTAACTATCTTTAACTTTTTTTGTTTTAAATTTTTGTCCGTATATAATGGGGAAATATCCCTTTTATTGCAAGCCCGATGTATATCATGATCATAACTATTTGTGCTATTTGTGTGGCCACATCATGATCTGAGCAGATCATCAATTACTTTTTTAGAAAAAGTACAATTAAAAATATGTTGGATGGGGTGCCTGGGTGGCTCAGTTGGTTAAGTGTCCAACTTCGCCTCAGGTCATGATCTCACGGTTCTTGGGTTCGAGCCCCGCATCAGGCTCTGTGCTGACAGCTGAGCTGGGAGCCTGTTTCAGATTCTGTGTCTCCCTTTTTCTCTGCCACTCCCCCACTCGCTGTCTCCCTCTGTCTCAAAAATAAATAAACATTAAAAAAATTTAAAAAAATATTTTGGAAAGCCAAAGCCTATAATTTTGGTTTAGATATTCTAACAATTTAACATTGAAATGTTTATATCATCTTAGAAACTCTAATATGATAACTTTATAATAACTGAAAATATTAAAGAGGAACAGCTTTATGTATTTTTTGTAAATGATGACTTCTTCCAAGATACACCAGTATAGTTTTATGGAGAGGATATTAGCATCAATTTAGATTGATAATATTGTTACCCCTTTGCTTTTAGCTCTGCTCAGCTGACTGGGATTTGCTTTCATAGCAATTAAGGCTGTCAGTTCAGAAAACCTGATAAGGTTGCCACAGTCCTTAATAGCTATATTGTTTGGGCCATTGTTTTTACCTACATGTAGAATTCTCTTGTAAGGTTAAACATAATCTAGTCTTCCTTTTATGTAGTTCTAGGTCATTTAGCTTGAATCTATACTTAAAAATCTTTGTCCATGCTATAATATCCTGTGACCCTAATCTTTCTTGGAAAAGCTACTAAAACCAAGAAATAGGGGGAAATGGCTATTAATAAGGGTTTTGGCATGTATTTTCCTTTTCAAATCTTTGAATTATACTGTTGAAAATAGATCTGTGATAACTTAGGTGAGTGAGGCTTGCACAGTTTGATTTAACCTCAAGTACTTTTGTTAAATTTTGTTTTTTTTTATGAAATGTATTTCACTTCTGACACTAGGAAGATTGCAGCTTTGAAGAATTCATGTGGACCTTCGGCAATCATTTTATTTTGCTAATGAACTAGAATTGATCTCTGTAATTGAAAGATAATGATACTATTTGACTATAATGACTAAATACCAGATGAAACTCTGTACAAGTGAAATTCTACACAATCCTGGATATAATGTGACTGCTTTATCTTAATTGTGAAATCACATTGTGTATCTTCTTGAAATTGTTTAATTATTAAAGAAAAATATCAGATGAAATGAACAGTGAGAAGGATGCTGAAGTAGGGGTCTGTAGACTTGAGTTTAAAACTGGATTCTTTGGAAAACCTTGGGCAAGTCACTTAATTTTCTTGGGACTCAGTTTTTGACCTATAAACCTGGTAGAACAAGGTTATTTAAGGTCTCTTCCAGCTCTTCCGTCTCTGGAATCTGAATCCCACCAAATTGATTTTTCATAGTCAGTAAAAAGTCTGAACAAAGCTGAACTGTGAAATATTTGACAAGCATTAACAGGATTGAACATGTTTTAGACATTAGGTGTTCTGTAGGAGAAGAGAACAGTTAAGATCTACTCCCCCCTCCACCCCACTTGTATTTTTAAAAATTTGTTACACTGTGCAACAGACGGTTACTCTAAACTGGTTTTATACTTCTTGTGGTAAGGATGGAGAGACAATGCTTAAACATATAATTTCACAGGACATGTTGTGCTTTATAAACGCAGTGACAAACAGTGGGTTGGGTTGGAGATCTGGATCAGCTTGGGTGGTACATGGTCCAGACTATACTAGATTTATCCTTGATAAACAGGGTCATGAATCTTATTGAGATTTTTTTTTCCATGGAGATAGGAAAAAAAGGAAAGACAGAAGCAAAAGTGCCTGCAATACCAGAGCACCTGCTTTATTAAATCTTCCCCAGGGAGGTTCATTATTAAGCTCTGAAATATAAGATCTTACTATAAATGGCAGATAGGAACCTGTACTCTCTTCACTTGTAATATGCATATTTTACTGATTTCTTATTAAAATCAAATTTACCAATCAGCTTATGCACAAAAATATACTTCTTTGTAGAATTATATGAGTGGATACAGCATATTAAATTGTACAGAGAATGTTCACATATTCATTAATAAAGATTCCTGCATGAGACAAAACGATTCATTTTTATTGCCTTTGCATTTCTAGAGTCTGTGTAAGATAACTGTCTTAAAAATATCAGAGAGAAGATTTTAGAAACAGGTAAAACAGACTTGCTTAATATACCAAAAAATATCTAGCTTTATTTTTACTGAGAGATAAAAATAGTATATGCGCATATATTTTGAAATGAAAGGATATAAATAAAAATGCAGTTGTAGAGAAGATAACCTGAATTAATAGACTGCTATTTATCTGCCTTAGTATTCACATGAGGCTAGATTTTAGCCATTTACATTAATAAACTTTTTCCCAAATAACCTCTGAGTTACAATACTTGATTTCACTTAATACATTTTTTTAAAGGGCAGAATTTTTTGAAGGAATAAGTATTCTATTGTGTTGTAAAGAAGAATCATATTCTCATAGTTTTTTGTCCTGAATAAACAAATTCTGTGTTTGCCACTCATTGAAACACTAAATAATTCACTTTAATTTAGACAGAGGAAAATAGAACTTTTATTGCAATTCAGAAATTGCATAGCATTCAAGGACTGTGAAAGATAGGAGGTCTATTTGATTTAAACCTGAAGAAGAAATGTGAAAGGAAGCATCTAGCATGGAAAAGAATTTGGGATTAGGAGTATGTTACTGGAAGGTCTAGGTGAAATGATGGTGAACATAACATGTGGCTGAGGCATGTAATAAGCCCAGTAACAGCATGGGTGCACCAGTAATAGTGACAAACCTATGTTAATTTTTCTGTGATTGGTTGGCTTATCTGAATAATGGGGACGATGGTAGAAAATATAAGGCAAAAACACAGCAAAATTTGCGTGGAAACTATAGTTGCAAATTATTTTGAAATGAAAAGTTAATTTTCTGTAGGAGTCTAAGTAATATATCAAAGTGGATTTTAATGTCGTAACTTACTAGAGAACTCCAGAAATAGGGATGTTATTTTTTGGGGGAGGATCCTTAATGCTCAGAAAAATGCAGTATTCATAATATGAATTGGAATAAAATCTATTCCATGATTTCAGAAATTTTCTAAAAACTGATAAAAGATAATTTTGAAAATCTTCTGAAAAAAGAGGTAATTGTACTCCAATAAAAAAAGCAGAGAGAACACAGAAACATCAAGGCTTATATATATAATTAAAATCTTTTCCTATCATTAGTCACTTTCATTTTCCAAACTGACGCTATTTTAAAATCAATATATAGATGTATATATTGGGTTTTGGTGATTAACTTCATTACAGTTATTTTCCAAACCGGGAAAAAAAGGCAATGATGTTACAACTAACTGTGAGACCAGAGTGCTGAACAGGTTTGTTGAATTCTGTGCATTAGGCTCAGGAACCGGCAAATGCCTGGGTGAAATTCTTGAAGATGCTCCCGTTCTTCTGAGCTGGTTCTTCAAGCACAGGCAATTTCAGGTTTCCTTACCCAGGAGCTCTTTCTGATTCTTGTGACCTAAATTTGCAAATACATTATATGGGCAATGATAAGTTGCACTTTGATGCATTAGGTCTGTAAATGCTATTTTATTTTAGAGACTGAAAAGAGGGTAAACTTCTGTTTGCCTAAATATTGATAGCTAGTGGGGGAAGGCAACGGAGATAAGGCCATCTTGCCTATATTTGGCCTCTATGTAGATTCTGTAATGATTTAAGAAAACTGCAGCTCAGAGTTCATTTTATACTCACAAAATAGACAAGTGATCATGGTAAGACAGAATGAAAAAGAGTAGCTTAGAAATATAGAAATAGAGCTGTCTTTAGAATAACCTGATAGGTACACTATGAAATGCTTAGGGTATAAGTGAGGGTTTGGGGAGGGGGGAGAGAGAGAGAGGGAGACAGAAAGAGAGAGATGGAGACAGAGAGAGTGAGAGAGGGAGAACCTTAAGACTTTAAGGCTTTGATTGGCTCTTTTACAGTGTGTATGGTTTAATATTGCTTTTTACCTTGAGATTTACATGGGTTGAATTGGGATAGCGATTCACCTCAGTGGCAATAATCTTTTTAGTGTTTAGTGTCCCTAAATGCCTTAATCTGGCTTTGGGTACCTTGGTTTTTTGTTTTGTTTTGTTTTCCTGTGCCCTTCCAAATTTTTAACACTGTAGGTATTACCCCTGTCTTCTTTCAGAGAGATGACAGAAAAGTAATGTGATATTGAGTGTGATTTGTGTATCATGATTAGAGATGTTATTAGAAATAAGAATACAGCAGTTTACAGAAAACTGGTTTAGAGAACAGTAGTTCTTAAGATCTGAAGATGTGGCCATTGGGCCAGCAATAACAGTATTACTTGGAGGTACCCAGAAATGAGAATCTCTTCCCCCAATACTGAATCAGAAACTCTGGTAGCAGGCCTAGCAATCTGTTTTAACAAGTCCTCCAGGTAATTCTTTGGTGTGCTAAAGTTTGAGAAGGAATGTCCGGAGACCAGAGCTCTTTCCTCAGTTCTACCACTTTCTAGCTGTTAGATCTTGGTAAATTTGCTGAGCTTTTCAGAGTCTCTCCTCCTTGTGTCTGTAAAATGAGAGATGGTCAACAATGGCCCTTCCGGTTGTGACGTTCTGCGAGTGTGGAATTCTAAGTACTTGGTGAAAGGGAATGCGGTAAGGATAAACAATGCCAAGACATCCAGCTACAGAGATAAATCTGATATTGCTCAGTTACATGCTCCTTCCACATGTTTAATGTACAGCGATCCTTCTCAATCCTCATTAGCTCTGTATCTTTCATGTAGCAGTTACTGTTAAATAAAATGAGCCTGCTAAATAACTCAAGACCAATTCAATTCCAAGTAAGTAGGATAGATTACAGTGATGTTATTTTTAATTGTTGAAGATGACACAAAGCATCAATGATATTATTAAATGTAATTTAGAAGTACACAGCTTTTAGTGGAATGGCTTTCACCAAATTCACTGTAAATCGAGTGCGCAGAGAGTACATAATTAAGTCTAGAAGCAATAATAGGGTGACATAGCCCCCTTTGTACCTGATATAATGTATTCAAAGTTTAGAAAGTGATAAACATACTTTTTAAGAAGGACCTGCTAAAGCACACTTTGGATAGCCCAGTGGAGATTAGTTAGTTCAAATGGCCAAAGGATACATCTTTTACTTGTAGATTTTCTATTCTCCTAACAGCAATTTTCAAATGGTAGCCTGCTTTTCAATTTTTGCAGAGGTATGATACATGATTTGGAAAGCTATAGCTTCCTCTGAAAAATGCTAAATGTATCTCTTTAAAAGTATTAGCTATGAACATGAGTATTTGTGTAATATAAACCGGGATTCAGGTCTGCTCTAAGAAACTATGAATTCTGGATACTGAGAAGTGCAGGTGTGACATTTCATTTCGTATATTTGGGTTACATCAATACTGCAGAGAAAGTTAACCTCCTTCTTCATTCCATTTTTGTAATGATCTGAGTCGCTATATTTTTAAAAGGCACAACAGCGATAAATTTGTTTTGAGTAACTTGAAATAATTGGGCAGAAGATTTGTTATGTTAAAAAGACAGATTAGCCCACCAGACACAAGTGGCAAAGGTATGATCTGGCTTTCCTTGTCTGTGTCTGTTCATAATCTCATTCAACCAAGTTGAGTACAAGATATACTTAGTAGCTTTGTTTAAAAGGCTCTGTCTATGTATATCCATGCTATTTTCTTTATACAATTGAATGCTTAGTAATTGTAAGCTTGTTTATGGTATTATGGAAATAATATGACAATAACAATTAAAATTTTTTTTTTTTGCTTATATTCTAGCTATACGTAAACCAGGCAGTTATTTTAAAAAAGATGCTTGTAAATGAGATCTTGGAGTCGCTGTGTAGAAAATTATGTAAGACCAATTTCAATTGAGGGTGACTTCTGCATTTTGTAGAAAGTTATCATATACTCTCCTTTACAATAAATGATACCAAATTATTTTCTTTTGGCTTTCGGTGGACACTGAAATTCTTTGCATCAAAACCTGTTGTTAAAGATACAAAAAGAAGACAATAAATGGTGGCATATTCTTTTAGAGTGGCAATGTCATTTGTCCAGAAGGGGGAGCTCTCAGTCCGCATGCAGCAGAGCAAAGCAGACAGTCTAGTATCTTATCTGCTGCTTGGAAATTGTCTGACAGGAAAATATCAACACAAACCATGCGATTTGCCGCTGGAGCACGCTGGACCTCATCTGCTTAAAAAGATGCACGGATATAGTCATCACAGTTCATAATTTAATAAACTGCTAAAAAAACCACACATTTTCATTTTAGCGACTTTGGTCTCACAACTAAATTCACATTGCTACAAAGACATTTGAATTTTGCACTAATATGTCATGAGCACTGCACCCATTGCAAATTAATGAGTCTCTGAATAGCACTGTGCATTTGTCATTTGAATTTATGCTAATGCAATGAGGTCTCCTGGTGATGCTGATAGTCCATAGCAGCTGCTCGAACCACAGAATGTACCGGCACTTTTCTTCTACTTTCTATTGCTACCTCTTTTCTTGGCTTTTCTGGCCTGTCACTTAGGCGACAATTCTGGAGCTGGTTATTGATAGGGCTGCTAATTATCTTTGACTTTACACTATTGGCCTGACCCCCAACACTGAGCAGAAGTAATGGATCAGTGTTGAGAGAATTATGTACATCATATGGTGACAGCCTCAGACCAGGAGGTCAGAAGGAGTTCATGGAGAACCAGTGGTATTTACAAAGGATGTTGGTATGGAAATTGGTAATATTTTTCAGTGATATTGTATAATTTATATCGAAAGGTCAATCTAAGAAAGTGACGGTAACCTTTGTGATCATAATGAACAGCGTATGTGTGTGTGTGCAAAAAGAGAGGGTGGTCCTTTTTTTAATCTATTCTACTGCAATCTAAGAAAATGGTCATGGCACTACTTCTGGGTAATCAGGGCATTTGAGTCTTTGTTATGGTTATACACATTACTTATTGGTCAAAGAGATGTGTTGGCACATTTGGATCTAGTGGAGGGATTGTTGGCATGTTGTGTGTAGGAGGGAGATGCACAAATAACCATTTTCATGGGACACAAATCAATGACAAAAGTTTCTCACTGTTATCTTCCTTTCCCAAGTCTTAATTATGAAATTAAAATTTTTTCTTAGACTATTGTTTCCATTTGACCTGCTTCTGGAACGAAAAATGAAAGTATGTAGAATTTATTCTAATAGATTCAGGAAATTAGATTTGGTGTTTAGTAATGTCATGGAAAAATTAAGCAGAAAATTAAAAGCTAAAACCAGAAGTATCCATTAGATTATGTATCTTTTGAAAATCCTTACTGAATTTAAGAAATGTTCTTTTTTCCTTCCCCGGGGCCAAAGAAAAGCATGCAGACTTTTTCTTTCAAATAAAAAAAAAAAAAAACATTTTCTTTACAAGGGACAAACAAATGCACACCCTGGTTAAAATGTGGCATTGTTAGCTTTCATTTCCTCCATTGTAAAAGAGGCTGAGATAAGTAAGACTCGATTCCGGAATTATCTCCAGGGGGAAAAAACATTCCAAGGCAGATACGTATAATTATTTGTTCAGTGATGTCAGAAAGTACGTAGTATAGAAGTAAAAGTGACCGATCAATCTCAAATAGTGCCCAAGAGCAATAAGGCTGTTTTTCTTGTGAAACTCATAAAAGGAAGAGGATTTTTATCCTGATTCCACAGGCCACTAAGCTGCTCAGGGCACAAGCCCCAGGAGATACTAACACTTCTATTTCTCTCTACCTGTGGGTACCAACCTAAGGTTTAAAAGGCCACTCTAGAGAAAGAAACTTGACTGAGAAGGCAGCACATAGATTCTTACTACAGCGCCTCTGTTTTCCATCAAGGCAGGGAGACGTTTTTCACTCTTCTTGGAAAAACTTTGAAATGTAAACTGTTTCGATTGATGGCTCCTTCTGGCCTTGGCAACTCTTTTTGGTAGCTGGTGCTCTTTCTGTAATACTTGTTAAAAACGTCTCCGAAGCAAAGATGTTGTTTTTTATGTGATTTTTTTTTTTTAAGTCAGCACATGTGTGAGTACAGACAGGCTCTCATCTTGCACGGCGGAGACTGGCAGGTGAACACCTTCTCCTGTTGCCCTTATTCATTTGCAATACTTTATAAGATTAGTCTCTTTGAAAGCTGTTTTCAGTCTAAACTGTCAATCGTCTTCGAACGTGGTCCCTCTCACTGGGGATGACTCCTTGGAACTCAAGAGAATGTTGTGGCCTGAAAGTCCCTTCCTTAGCCCAGAGATGTCTGCGTGAGCCTCTGTTATCTTGCCCCTAACCCTTCTACAAGACAGCCTGGGGGCAGCTTTCCAAAACAGGACACACATCTAGGGTATCATATGTTTCAGAGCTTTAAACTACAGACATTATTTCCACCTCCATCCACATAATTGTTACTGTTTTATCTAGTGTTGGAAATTTCATTTTTGGTCAACCATCTATGAAATGATTATGCATATGGGCTTTCTTAGATTCTTGTAACATTCTTAAACTATATCCTTGTGGAAAGAATTTAGGTGGTGACATAGATCAATCTGCTTAAACCAATTGATTTAGAAAGTGAAATTGTCAAACTGCATAAAGCAGTATGAAAAATGACCATTTTAATCAAAACATTGACTGCTTGTATTGATCTGTTGGACTTATAATGGCTAAATTATTTCTTTTCTTTTTTCTTTTTCTTTCTTTCTTTCTTTTTTTTTTTTTTTTTTGAGAGACAGAGAGAGAAAGAGCGAGCACTCGTGAATGGGAGTGGGGGTATGAGGGTGGGGTGGGGGAAGGGGCAGAGGTTGAGAGGGAGAATCCCAAGAAGTCTCCATGCTCAGTGTGGAGCCCATGCAGAGGCTCAATCCCACGATCCTGAGTCGAAATCAAGAGGCAGACACTCAACCGACTGAGCCACCCAGGTGCCCCATTATTTCTTTATCCTGTGCTATATCAAGTCAAGTTCATGAATACATATTCTTATTTGTTGGGGACTTATTTTTCTTTGTCTGATCGTATTGTATGCATTATACTGTTCTCTGTTTTGCAGCTGTTGCTTTCCTTTGGATGCATCACAAAGAGGAAAGCCCTGTGACCTCTTTCTGAGTGAAGCGACCCTCTTCTCCAGTGTCTTGTACTCTGAGTTCTCTCATTGCCAGACACTCTCTCCACCAATAGCACATTCTAAGGCAGGCTGCAAATCAATAGCTTTTTGACTTGTGAGTGTTAAGGCAGACACTGATTGTGTATAATCGTAAGGGCAGGAGGCCATGCTGGCTGTAGTCCTCTTCAGGTGGCTGCTCAGGGGTTCAGAGATGCTTCTTTCCTTCCATTCTCTCATATATTTGTACACACGTTATACACACACACATTCACCGCCCCCCCCCCCCACACACACATACTTGTTACCTGATACACAGGCACACACACAAGGTTAGATTGGGATTATCATACTCTGCTATTTTTAGCTTTTCTAATTACAGGTAAACAAGAAATACTTGTGTAAAGTTATCAAAAATATTTCTTAAACATATTTTTTAATTATTTGATGAAATATAGGTAAATTTAATATGTCTTAAATCAATAGGAAACATTTCATTTCCTTCTTATGACACTAAAATTTTAAGTAATGATTGATTCCATTTCATTTTAGCGTTGAAGCACATGTGTGCTTGGTCCATTATGATTCCTAAGCAGTATGTATAAGCCCTATGCCAAGGTCCTTGCCTTCAAGAGGTTTTAATCTGGTATGGACACAACGTTGAAAATGACATAATGTAAATAAATATAAAGGTATAATCAATATAAAGTTGTTCTTTTGTATTAAAGTGATGTGTATTAGGGAATAATTTTCAGAACCATGTTCTTGATTTCTTACATATAATTCTTATATTCTTTGTTTTTCAGAATATGTGAAAAAATACAAATCAGTAACTAAATGACATAATGGTTTTGCAAAGTCAGTGCTTGACTTGCTTCTCTTTCCCTCATCTCCTCTTTTTTTTTTTTTTTTTTTTTTCTTGGTCCTATTAGGGACCTCAGAGCTACACTGTGACCTCATTTCCCTTGCCATGAGGGGGGATATTTAAGCCAAGGAGAAACCGAAAAAGAATGAGACCTCTCTGTAGAGCCAAGTGGAAGTTCTGGTATCATTGGCCTTTTTGAAAAAGGATTCAGTTTTCAATAAATTCCTGCCCTTTCAAAGCTTTCTTTCTTTATTATAATGGGTTAAATTTACTAAAGAGAATTATGGCAGTTTACTCCCAGGTAGGCCTTAATGTTCTCATTTCTAAAGTAAGATAAATTTGTAAAATTTATAAATTTGTTAGATGATATCTAACAAACCTTCTAAAGAAAAAAAATTCTCTTTTCTATGCTTCCAAATGATAGTATCAAAGTTCCAATTTTGGTTACTTTGGGTCCTGGAGATTAATGCATAGCAAACAAAACAAAACAGAACAAAAACCTAAAAATATTTAAATCAAAGTATGTTTTGAGTTTAATTAAAAGGTAGTGGAAAGAAAAAAAATATCAATTCATCCTGGTAAGATTTTTATTTTAAGAATTGAAGATATTTGTAGGAAGAAGACAACTATATATATGTGTGTGTGTATCTATCTATCTATCTATATATCTAGAGAGAGAGAGATGGAGTAGGGTAGGGGAGAGAAAGTGAAAAATTAAACAAATTATTATTACTGTGGTGAGAACACTTAACATGAGATCTGCCTACTTGACACATTTTTAATTGTACTATACAATATCATTAACCACAGGCATTATGTTGTATAGCAGATCTCTAGAACTTATTCATCTTCGTGAGCGAAACTACATGCCAGTTGAACAACTCCCCACTTCTCCCTCCCTGAGGTCTCTTGTAATCACCATTCTACTCTCTGCTTTTATTATTCAGCTTAAAAAAAAGAAGGAAATCCTGTATATGTGACACCATGGACGAAATTGGAAGACATTATGCTAACTGAAAAAGGCCAGTCACAGAAAGACAACTACTGTATGCTTCTGCTTATATGAGGTATGTGAAATAGACTCCTAGAAGCAAAGAGTGAGCAATGTTTTAGGGAGTGGAGGAGAATGGAAGTAGAAAGGGACGTCACATATAAATCACTTCTCTCAAGAGCGTCACTGAATCTCTGGTATCACCTTCCAAGTTCTTCAGCTTGGCTTTCTTTTACTAAATAACTCACCATTTCTGCTTCTTTCTGCTCCAGACACTGGAATATAAAAGTATAAAGACTCTTGAACCCTCAAGGTATAAAACAAGTATGCACCATTCCAGTTATGTGTACTATGTGGAGGGGGAGGGGAAGGGCAAAGATATTTAAAAACTTGTAAGTGCACTGATAAGAGAAAAATTATTGAAGTGAGGAAATTTGAGACTACCATCTAGCATTTATTTAAGGTCACTTGAGAGAGCTTTTAAAATCATAAACGAGAAAGGGAAATTAAAATGCTAAGAATATTACTTGAACAATGTCTGCATAATATAATGATAGGGCATTTGTGGGGCCTGGTCCAAATTATGCAAGGACATTAGAGTAAATTTTCACACTCTTTTTTTAAAACTTGGGAACACCGTGGTCGTGTGAACTAAGGCCCTGCAAGGGGAGGCAACTGATCCTGAAAATATGATCCATGGCCCTTAATTTTTGGTTAGATGACTACCAAACTTTAGATTCACAAGCTTGCAAAGCCTGTGTCATATCCCTTGGCCTCTTTGTGTTTCCTGGAGGGCCTGACTTTAGGGTATGGTCTCTGCAGGGCAGGCGTGTAGGAAGTGCTTGCCAAGTGATTTATTTTGCTAAAATATGATAATCGGCTTAGTAGGACTTGGTAGCTTAAAAAATCATAAACGGTATGGGAAAGATGTCTACATTTCTAAATCTTTCAAAAAAAGCCTTCAGAAATTTTATCTGGCACTATGAAAATAGACTCCACAGAAGATTCTTCCCCTTCCTCCTCCCACTCCCCAATTTAAATCAACTAATTAAGAAAGACTGTAACTAGAAGGGAATGATTAACTCATTAACTTAATCATTGTCATACTTGTGAATATGGACTTGTACCAGAGTTAAGAGGTTAATGAATTCAAATATATTGTCAAAACTGCCTATGGTTTTCAAAGAGGAGGATTTTATGCTCTGTAGTTTATATGCTTAGAAGTTAGGACTTGGCTGTGATAAAGTTTGACATCAAAACAGGTTACTAAAATTGTGCAGAAAACGGTGAGTAGGAAAAACAAGAATTTCTCTTTATCACCATTGCCAACGTCACTGCTACCTTCAACGCCACTGCCACAAATTCTACCATTATTTTTACGTGGATTTTTCTTTTTTCACCTGGGTAGCAGGGAATTGACCTGTTTGGGCATAAGGCTGTCCATACATAGTGATGTTTGAGCATATATCCTTACTATTAATGTTTTATAGCAATGGGTTGATGGATTAATAGCTAATGAGCCATTACCTACCCTGTTATCCATCAAATATAGCAGGCACTGAGCTAGGTACAGTGCGTGGATCTGGCGTTCAACAGAATAGACACTGCTCTTGCCCTGGCAGCCCTTACCCCTGGGGAGTTGCATTGAATATATGATACAAATAATTGTCTCATCATAAATTGTGATTAGTATTCACTAAAGCACGAGAGAAGACTAGAGATTATTGCCTCGTGATGGGACTCTATTTAGATTAGGAAGCTTCTCTACAGAAGCAGCAATTATGTTGGAACCTGCAGAATGAGGAGAAGTGACCTGGTGGAAGGTTGGGAGGAAGAGAAAACAGCACGTGCAGGAGAAGACCATACCAAGACTTTGCTGACATGGGATTTAGGATTTTATTTTAAGAGAAATAGAAAACCACTGAAAAATCTTAAGAAGGATTGACATGATCAGAATTTTATTTAAAGAAAATCACTGTGGCTATTTGTGTAAAATGTGCTGGAGGAGAGAACATAGTAGAAAAATGAGAACAGTGGTCTAGCTAAGGGAGGATGGTGTCTCAGATAAGAAGGCAGAGATGGAGAAAGGGACATTGATTCAAGATGTAATTTGAGTTGATGGTTAGATTATGAATATTGAATGGATATTGAATTGATAGGTAGAATTGATAGATCAGATGCCTGTTGAACAATGTGTAGTAGGGAAGGGTTTGCGAGAATATCTCACTTGTCAGAGATTTCCTACCCCACTAACCATCCACACAATTGTATGGTAATTCCATCCTTAGAAGAGAAACACTGTGCAGCACAGTCATATAGCACAACTCCAGGGGAACCCTCACAATGTTTCCATGTGTTTGGTGTCCCCTGGAATTGTGCATTGGAATGGCCCTGGGGCTATGGAATATTGATTGTGCTTTGTTGTCTGTAAGGATTATAAAATAGGGTGTTGTTTGCACTGAGGGCCCCCATGTATGGTTATGTTTTCCTGAGGATCTGGCTGGGGACTGGAAAATGTATCCTGTCATGGGACTGGGTCTTTCCCTAGGAAGCAGGCACTTTTTTCTAGTTGGTCTATCCCAACTAGGAGAACATTTAATAATTCACTGTTCAGAGTGTTGCTCTTGTATAATTTGTACATCTTAAAGAGTGATCTTTTTCTAATTATGTACTAGTTGTAGCCCTGTTTCCATTACTCAGATATACGTGTGCCACAAATTCACCTCTTCAAACCATACAAGATGTTGGTAGACAGGGCATTAACACAAACATTTATAAGTTGGAGATTAAATAGACATCAGAGGAAAATTATCCATAGTAGTAAGAAGAAGTCATTTGTCAAGGTAGGAGATTTGGAATCCAAAGCTTCCAGTTATCATTTTCAAATCCCAGTTACGTTCACTTGAATAAGTAAAATCTTTAAGCAAGCCACTCCTACATCATCATGGTCTGCTTTCACCTTGGAATTCTAGGTCCAGTGTCACTAGTGTTCTGTCCCATGTTCACAGCTGCAGATCACTGATATCACCTATAACAGATTCCTTCCTTGGCTAATAGGAAATAAGCCAATAGAGAGAAACTCAGTATCTGTCCTTCTCCCTCTCTTTCCCTATGTTCTCCAAGTCTAAAGGGAGAGCAAATTTAGACTTCCAAAGCTGTTTTTTTTTTTCTACTCTTTTGATTTCTGAATTTGATAGGCCTCTGAGTCAAAAGCTAAGGAATCTTGGTTCGATCTTTTACATTTAAATTTAAAGTAATCCAAATCTCCAACTTTAGGTCTCAACAATCTAAAGCAGAATAGAACATCTATTTTACCCATAGTTGTGCTATCACTTTCTTCACTATTGCAGCGAATGCACCACCATCAACCCGTTTGACTAACATGGACATTAACATGACTAACATTGACTAAATGACTAACATTTCAGAACATGGACATTTTATAGTTCCTTTGTTCTCCTTTCTCTTCTCACCCTCATCTGGTCCCTAAAGCCTATTTCTTGAATCTGTCTTCTTTCCTCCATATCCATCGACCAAGTAAAGCAGTTAGAATGAGTTTTCTCAAATGCATTTTTGATCACTTCATTCCTTTGCTTAAAATTCTCCAGTGACTTTTTATTATCTTCAAATAAAATTTATTGGCAAGTCAGACAAAGTCTTTAATAAACAACTGATGTCTCCCAGCTACCTGTTTGTCTGTTTTCATCCCCTGCCATTCCCATTTAAGTTACAGTGAAATGTAGATTTTGACATACACCTGGTCTTTCATAAGGCTGTGACTTTTCATATTCTTTCTTTTTCCTGGCTCCTCCCTTTATTTTCAATGTTACAAATCATTCCACAAGTCTCAGATCAAAAACTATCTCTGATAAGCACTGAAACAGCCCCTGCACCTGACTCAGACACCCCCTTCCTAGGTGGAATTAAAGGCTTCCCTTGCATTCTGTGCTTGGCTCTACCATGTGATTTCATTGTGCTGCCTCTGTTGGTCCATTTTTTGGTGTAGCTCTGGTGTATTGAAGAGTGGCTAGGAAGGTGGCCTTTTGGAGTTACACAGACCTAATCATATGTGTGACCAGGTAAGTTTGGGTTTCTAAATCTATTTTGATGGATTATTGATTTAAAAAGATAATGAAAGTAAAATGCATAACTGTACCTGGTGCACACTACGTGTATGATAAGTATTGTTTGTTGCTATTGGTATCAGTCAGAGTAGTATCTTTTATCCCTAGTTTCTAACATGATGTATATCACTTAACAGATACTTAGGACATTTTGGTTGAATATGTGATTAATGTTATTAACATACCTGATTAGATAAGATTATCTTTAGAACAATTTTTTAAATCTATGGATATTATTCATAATAACCAATATGACTAAGTCTTGGTTATATATACCACTAAAGGAGATTAATCATGTGAGCAGCTCTCTAAATGTTTCTTTTATTAAAATTTGTAATATGCTTTGACATTATTGCTTGAATATTAAGTACAAATATTTGGTCATGGAAAAGAATTTGAACCAAGCAATAAAGACAAACTGCCAACCATAGGCAGGCCTGCAGAGACTTGTGCTCTGATTGACAGTCAAATTTGGCGTCTAGGCTCTGAGGGTTGGGAGGGACCTTAGAGACCATGGAACCCAACTTTCGACATAACAAATGTTTCTCTTCGTGCCCTATCCCATAGGTCATTATCTAGTATCTTTCTGACCCTTTCCAGTTTCCAACACCTTTAGCTTATGAGACTTCAAATAACTCTAGGGAATGTTTTAACTTTTTTGAGCAAAATCCTATTTTCCTGTTAACTTCCATCTATTTGTCTTAATTGTTCCCTGTGAATGTATTCTGAGTATTGATTTTACTTGATGAAAAGCCAAAACAGTACTTTATATCAAAGATGGTTATTTTATAGAGTACATTAGCACATTTCTACTAGAAATCCTGGGGTTTCTAAGGTAAAAATCAAGACTTCTGTGATGAGAGAAAAATTAAATTATTCTAAAAGTTTTAATCATACTTCCTCTTTGGGAGAGACTTTTTTTTTTGTCTCTTTGCAAAGCAAATAATTGGGCCATTTGAGTGTGAAAAGATAGGTCTCAGGATGTGGTCTAGAAGGTGAGGACTCACTGGCTCTGCTCGAAAAATATGTTTTTTTCAAGGGCTTCCCAAGAGGGAGATGGTAATAGGCAGGGGATAGGGGAAGAAACCAGTATCTATAAAGCAAAAAAGAAGAGGGTGAAAATATAGCCTGTGGAAAAAATATTGGTGTGGTATGTTTGGCACAATCACTTAAGGAGTAGGGGTGTCTACAATACATTTTTATTTTTTTGGTTTGCATGATGCTTCCATGTATATTACCTTCTATCTTCAGACACATTCTACTTAACCTGTAGTTAAAAATCTATGCTTCACACTCTGCCTTTTTATTCACTAGTGCCTTTCATTTTTGGTAGTCAGGGAAGAATTGATAGAAAAATGGGCTATATTTCATGATTAGGTGAACAGAAGAATAATAACAAAGCAGAGAACCTTGAGGATATTTGGGGGGTGGGTGGGCCTGAGACTAGATTTTCTTTGTTTCTTTCTTTTTTATAAATGTTTATTTATTTTGAGAGAGAGAGAGAGAGAGAGAGAGAGAATGAGCAGGGGAGGGGCAGAGAGAGAGGGAGACAGAGAATTCCAAGCAGACTACACACTGTCAATGCAAAGCCCAACATAGGGCTCGAACTCATGAATTGTGAGATCATGACCTGATCTGAAATCAAGAGTTGGATGCTTAACCAACTGAGCAACCCGGACTCCCAAAGACTGTATTTTGTATTCATCATATTGTGATATAAGGCTAATTTAAAAAAAATTAATGCAGGGGAGATTGAATATAGTTGGAAGAGTTGAAGACACTCAGACTATTAACATAGGGTATCACTTAAAAAATTGATATCTCATGGTTGGAGTGGGGTACTGTGGATGTGTCTGGTTATGTTGGGGTGTGAAGTGATGGGATTATCTGACTCTCCTTTGCTGTTAATATTTTCTGTGTTATCTGAGTAGAAGCACTGCCTATATTCTGTTAACATACCTCTTGAAAAGTGGATGGTTGTTTCCTTATTTTGGATTTCTATATATTTAAATGATACAAAAGCATATTATTTGAGATAAGATCTAAGTATTTTACTTTCTTTCTACTCATGGACTCACCTCTTACATAGTTGTAAATCATTTGCTCAAACTGTGATCTTCCTTGGTTGGTGGTTCTAACTAAAGAAGTCCTATGGTGTAGGGTGAATACACTAAACTTGGAGTTGGAAGATCCTGTCTTGCATGTTAACCCTGCCAATCACAACTAAATGAATGCTTGGAATGTCACATATCCTGAGTCTGAATTTCCTTATGTATAGAATTAAAATAAAAAACGACTTTTCTGTCTCCTTTATAGAATTGTGGTGACTGTCAAATGCCACGATATGAAAAGATCTTATAAACCAAATACCTTATATAAATAGGAAGTGATGTCGTTTAAAATGTTTAATAAATACCCTCTAAAGAAATGGCATGAGGCATAAGGGATAATTAAAGCACACTAGAGATGCTTTTGAAATCTCTTCCTAAAAAAAAAATAACCAGTTGGAAGAAATGGAGATAATATTTTTTTGCTTGTCAATGAAATCATTATTTTGTTTCTATAACTTTGTAACTATCTAGAGCTGAGTGAACCATCCAAATGATGAATTTTCTGTATGTTAATTCACATCTTCAATCAATGAAATTCTTCAGATAAATTGCATGTCTTTTAAAAAAGTTGGTAACTATGCGATACAATTTACTGCTTTAGCAAAGTAGCTACTCAGTGTAGCTACTTTTTTTTTTTTTCCTGTGGAGGGCAAATGATCATTAGTCAAAAAATAAATAAATAAATAAAACAAGAAGAAGGAAAAGCCCTAAACTTCCAAACTCAAGCAGTATAATCTATTTTCTAGTGAGAGGCATAAATATACATTTCACAAATCATACAAAAATACAATTTTATTTTTTTGATGTTTATTTATTTTGAGAGAGAGAGAGGGCACGAGTGGTGGAGAGGCTGAGAGAGGCAGAGAGAGAGAATTCCAAGCAGGCTCTCCGCTGTCAGTGCAGAGCTTGACACAGGGCTTGATCTTACAATTGGTGAGATCATGACCTGAGCTGAAATCAAGAGCTGGATGCTTAACTAATCGAGCCACCCACGTGCCTCAAAATACAATTTTATACCATGGCCAGTTAAGGAATGAGAGACACTGAGGGAAAGAGAAAAGAAAAGAGTCTGACGACAGAATCTTTCATTCATTGCATTTTGAATTCGTATATTTCTTTGTTCTACCGCCTAAGCTCTAACTCTTCTTTCCAAAGGTTTGGAAAAGCATCTTTCTCCTACCCAATGGCTATTGAAATCAATGACTGTTGCCTGGTACCGAATATCTCTTTCTTGGCTGCTCTACTGGTTTTCCAACCCACGCCTCTGCCTCTCCTGGATACCCACCTTGATCTGAAGGCCAGGATCATCTCAGTGCCTGTGGTGGGAATGTGGGAACTAGCACATCTTTAAATCATCTCTCTTCTGGTGATTTAAGTCCTGTTGCTTTTTCAGTTTTGTATTTCCTTCTCACAACCAATCTTAACTGCTGAAACTAACTGCTTGGGACATACCCGACTCTTGAAGTGTTAGACATGATGTAGGGGCCTCAACCATACAATTAGAATTCTATTTTGGACCTTTGCACAACTGGATGAACTTATCAGTCAAGGAAGGGATGTTGGGTAGGCAATTAATAAGGAAGGTTGCCAGGGGCTTAATGAAATGAGGTTCAAGACTGGTTTCAGTTTATTGTCTGGTTCCCCCTCACCAGTCTAATTAAAGCACAGATTTGAAAGCTAAGGGGAAGAATTGAACATTATCCTGATTAATTTTCATACTGGTAAGACCTTAAGCTGATTTCTTACCTTCTCTGGGCCTTTTTGTTTAAAAAAAAATTTTTTTTTACATTTATTTATTTTTGAAAGACAGAGAGAGACATAACACAAGTAGGGGGGTGGGCACAGAGAGAGAAGGAGACATAGAATCTGAAGCAGGCTCCAGGCTCTGAGCTGTCAGTACAGAGCACGATGCAGGGCTTGAACCCACAAACTGTGAGATCATGACCCAAGCTGAAGTCAGACACTTAACCGACTGAGCCACCCAGGCTTTTTTGTTTTTTGGCATGCATAGAACAACTGCTTACATGGTGAGCCATTTTTCCCAAGAGACTGACGCTTCCAGAAAACCCAGTGGATGACTTTTCACATCTTATAACCTGGTGTGAACTTATGATGCTGCCAAATTGGAGGTCTTACCGAGCTTCAGTTGGACCAAAACACTAGTGAATGCCGAGGGCCAGCACAGTGCCTACTTAGTGACTGTTGCTGACTGCCTCACCCATGCTACTGGTGTTGAAGTTAATTCCATTTGGAAACAAGTCAGATTTTGGGGGATGCTAGAATTTTATAGTGTGTGCTTATGTTTATATAATCAGCACATTTTTTAATTAAGTGAGAATTAGTTTGTTTTACTAAGTATAGTTAAAAACCTTTAAAAACCAAGCTAGACTGTAAAATATAACTTACACAATTATGCATAATAACAATATATTATATAGTGCTTACTATGTGTAAACATGATTTTCATTGCTTAGCCTGTATTAGTTCATTTAATCCTCACAACTCTGTGAAATTAAGTTTTTCTATTAACCTCAATTTACCTGTCAGGATATTAAGGCCAAAGATGTTAAGTGATTTGCATAAATTACGTAAAAACTAATGGTTATACAAAACATCCCACCTTTTTTCTTGCATGACAAAAACATTCAACAGAATTCTATATGGACTCATGTTTACAGGGATTTGTGTAGGAAAAGGCAAAAAATCAGGAAATGGGTACCTGATTTAGAGATTTATTGAATTAAGATCTAGTGGCCAGGAGGGAAGATTTGAAGACTCACATGGCAGTGTAGATGGTAGTATACAAAGTGTAAGAGTGCTGGGAAATTCAATATGCAAGGAATATGTGTCTTGAAATTTTGTGGAGATAATCTATAGATGAAGTAGTGAGTAAAGATGGACAATGAAATAATTTGAGGAAAAGCAAGAAAGGTTAATTCAGGGAACTTGTGTGGACAAAGTATAGTCCTGATGCGGATTCATGGCTGAGTTGTTCAAAGAAGGCTGTTTTGATATTCAATAGAAGAATTGGTTGATACTCTGAATGAGAAGATTGGGCTGCACTAATGACCAAAGAGATCCTGTCTTTCAGTTGGGTGGGAAAAGGGACAAACTGCTGAGAAATTCACCCAAGCTGTGAGACACATGGGTGGCAGTGAATAACTGTATGCATTAAGAATGGCTATAAACATTGTACATTTGAGTCATATCTCAATCCAAAGGAATTGTCTAAAAATGGGGTAATGATCAGTTGGATGCAAAGATAATACCTTCTTTTAAAATGCCAACATTTAAAAATGCCTCCAAGAATTTGATGGGCCATGGTGGACACATTTTTCCTTTAGAGCTTAGTCCTCTTTGAACCAAAGTTCTCTTTTTACAATATTTATTTGGCAATATCACCTATGCTTTCCTGAAATAAAATCCACGGATAATATAAGATCAATAACACTACACTATCAGAGGAATTCCAGATTCCTATATAGAATTCTGAAATTCCAGATTTCTATATAGAGGAAAATAAATGAAAATATTAATATTAAATTAGTATATATTTCCATATGTAAATGTTTTGGCAAAGTGACCCTGAAAGACTTAATGAAGCAGGCAGGTGTATGCTCCTATTTGAGGAATTGCTGTGGATTTAATTATATAAATACAAACTGACACAGTTGTGTTCTACTAGCAGTCCAGATACCATGAGTAGTATTGCTCTCAGTGATGTGATTTTCTAGAATGATGAACAACTGTATGTATGCTTTCAAACAAAATAAAATACAGTCTTCTCTCTCTTTCCATTGTAGCTACATTCCTTGAATATTATGGACCTAAAGACTGTACAAAGCATACTTTGTGTTTATATGTAAAAGGAATTTAAGTGGGAAACTCGGGTTTTTCACCTAATTAAATATTTGGCATGATATTCTCAAGTCAAAAGAGATGCTGACTAATTTCTTGTGGTGCAAGATGTCTGGCATTCCTGGGCCCCATCCACTAAATGCTATTAGCACCCTCCACCACTATGGCAATAAAATACTGAAATGCCTGATTCAATCTTGGGCACCCATAGTTTTTAGTCTGCAAAAGTATAAGAAATCAGTAGTGTCTCAAGATGATCAGAAGATCATTTTTGCTTTGTTGGCACCTGCCTAGGCCATGTGAAAGCAAAACAGTAAAATACCCGCAAACTGAATGGTTTAGAGCAACAACGCTATGTTATTTCTCACAATTTAGTTGATTGGTTGGGCAGTTAATTCCTATGAATGCCAGTTGAGCCTCTCTAGTTATGAAGATAGTCCAAAATACCCCCATCCGTTTTTTAAATTTTCATCTGGAAAACTTATACTCAGTCTCCAAATCTCAGTTAGATATCACTTTATCTGGGAGACATTTTCTGATTCTGTATACTAGACTGAATTCCCCTTGTAGTACTCCCATAACATTCATTTCCTAACACTCATCACATTTTTAATTGCTTGGGTATTTTCACTGTCACACTATGAATTCTGTGAAGGTGAATCTTATATTTTGTTCATCATCGTATCTTGGTTATCTTGTCCCAGAGAGTTAAAGGAAACATATTTTTGCATTATATTGTATTAAGTTGATTTGAAATTCAATTATGGATCAATTGCCAAAAAAATGTGGCCTAATAGTTTTAGAAAGGGTTGGTGGATTATTTAAAATGTCATTGTATCCACTTAATTAACAAAATTTCCCTTGAAGATGAAAGAAAATGACATTTTTGATAAATAGAAAAATATTTGTACAAATAATGTATATTCACCCTTCAACGAAGCATCGTATCATTACGTTCTCCACTATTCTGCTAGTGGGTGCTTAGAATCTTCTTTGGACATGCATCCTTATCCATCTGGATTTCTAATCACTTCCTATCCCATATTTCTTGGGTATACACTCTGAATCTTGAACTTGGTTTGAATTTGTAGTTATTTGTATGAAAACCCTGGATATCTTTTTTCCGCAAGAGATTTGTCTATGTTTTTGAGTCACGCTTAGGTCTCAGTACGGCGTATTCATCCATTATGCTTGATGGTTGGCTATACTCTCTCCTCATTCACAGGCGACACCTGATCGGCACAAATGTGAGTCTCAGACCTGCTATGTATCTAAGCCCATGTTTTGTCCCGAACCTGGGAAGGAATTGAGGCACCCACAAAATTGATGGAGGAATGAATCTAGAACATGATTCTTCGTAGTTCCACTTTCCCTCTGTGTGATCTCCAGGCAAATTATATTGGTTTATTCACTTAAAAGTCCCTTAAAATACATTCTTATCACCAATCTGTGAGTCCTGTCATGGTTCTAGGATTACAACTTGGGGAAAAAAAAATCTGACTTTAGTTAATATAAAGTCCACTTCTCAATTTTCTAGGATTTAGATCACAGAGGCTTTATTGAGCTATCATGTTAGCTGAACCAGTGAAATCTACTTTAACAACAATTTAAGTTCTCCCTGTGAAAAGCGGGCCCTGGTGTAGATCATTTCTAGAGTCCTTAGCAAATGCAGTATCAGAAATTCTGGAATTCCTCTCAATTGCTTCTTTGTGTATACCCCATTGAAAACTCTCTGGCTTACTGGTTTCTCTCTGTCTCTACTTGGTGCAGTATTAATTCTTAGGTAAGAAACTGGAACCTGGGAGAGTAAGGTGGGATGTGAATAGGTAATTTTTTTTATTTGCATGCTGCCTTACACATATGCTTAATCAGCCTTGTAGTTTGAATAAGTAGTAGGAGCAATGCATGTATTTGAGCTATTTTGAGACACTGAAAACATTGTGTCTCTTTCAAAATTGGCCATGTCTTTCTTGATTTTCTTCCCACTCTGAACATAAAACAGGTGCACCAGCAATAGTTGGCACAAAGTGAAAAAGTTTTTGCACTGAAGACTGATCATTTCTTATAGTTCACTTTATCTTAGTCATCACTGTTGATTCAGAGATATTAAGTATGGTAATAATTTGAAGCCAAATTACTCAAGATTTGGCCAGCGCTAACCAGGGTTTGCTTTTACTGTGGGAGGAACTTGCAAAAGGCAATATTGATTATGTCTGGGATATGCCAATTATAATTTGACATTCTGATTTCTGCTTTTTGTTTAACTTAGAAGCAGATTCTGCTTTGCTCTATTTGTGAAAGACAACTGGATGAGGGAAGATCACTGCTTGCAATAAGACTAGCAATTTCTCTGAAATCAGAGGCAGAGAAAACAATATCTACTTTTTGCTTTTTCTGACTCAAAATGTGTGGAGATGAGGAATATCACTGAACATTAAGTAAAAGGAGAAAGATGAAAACAGGAATAAAGCCACACGTGATAGTTGAGATGAAAATGAAAACAAAATATAATTAAGTACTTGGAAGATTTAAGTATGATATGTAGAGTAATGAAAACAATGAAAAAATTATGTTGCCATGAAACAATAGTTGGGAACTGAAAGGATGCAGGGTGAGTTGATACATAGAAAATGGATATTACAGAGAAATAAGTTGCCACTTTGTGATCAATACACTCTATAACCCAAAACAGAGATACTATTCTGTCTGAGGTAATTGCACCTTAACAGGTGTAACAGGAGGCCCTGTTAAAATGAGGCCCTTCTCTCAGTTTTGGCTGAGTCGTGAAGATGTTGGAGGCTACATTCAAGAATGAATTATGAGGGAGACCCCTTACCTGAGAATCAGAGAGATGACTATGAAGGTTATGTTGAGGACCAAGAAAGAGGGGAGAGAGCAGGATTTTGTGAGGGGAGCTTTTGGAGAGAACTCTGAGTTCTGTGGAGGTTCCCCCAGCCTCTACACAGGACTGTTTGGAGTCTTGTGAGTGAAGTTCAGCTCAGGGAACTACTTGTGTGTTTTTTAAAGTTAGGAACAGAGAGGACTGAAGTCTGATTCATGCCTGAGTAAGCTGAAGCAGCCTTTAAGGAAAAAGGAACATGTCAGGAAAGTTTCTGTATATGCCTGTTAAGGGGCCAAAGGTGTATGAATTGTAGCCATGAGGAAAATTCAGTAAAAACATTAGCCTGAAGTCAATTAACCATGGGACTCTGCAAAAGAAGATGATGCATTAGGGTGAGGAGGTCCCAGAGTCAGTGGCTAAGGGGTATGCCACTCAGGTCAGAAGCCACAAGAGGTTTAGAAGCAACCAGTCATAGGTGAGGCACTGCCTTGGTCAAGGGAATCACATTTGCAGGTGCCCAGCATGACAGTCTCCAAACAATCTCTAAAAACACCTATGAGAGAATGATTCTGTGAGGTCTGAAGAACATGGTACCTCTCCATGACAGTAAAGTTGCTAAGAACCTTTCTATGTCTTTTTCCTCTCCCACCTCTCACCACGTATTTGAACCTTTAAGAACAAGACCAAGCAGCTATTGATTATGGGAGAAAGATAAGAAAAGTGAGGGAAAGAGGGAAGAAATGGACCACATCTAATTCCTGAAGGCGGGTGGCCCATCTGCTGCCAGCCTTAGCTGGAGAGTAGTGAAAGAGTCTTAGCTGTGAATGAAGTTTGCAGCGTTCATTAATAGATTGGATTAAATACTGTAATGTCTGAGAGAAGGGTTAAAGTGACCATAGGAGTTTCTATTACCAAGAAGAGACTAGAAAATCATGGGGCCTGCTTGACTTTTAATTCAATGACAGGCATGAATTTCCTGCTCTGATCACATTTAAAAGTACAAAGGAAGACAGAAATCATAGAGATAACTTTTGATTCTGTGCCATGAGCACTTTTCAAAGTACTAGCTCTGGAGGAAAAAGCCTAAGCCCTTTCTTGAAGGAGAGGTTCCTTTTAGTTAAAAGGTCATGAGCTTTAGAATTTGTTTTAAAATCTCTGATCTCTCATCTTAGCTATAACCTCAAATAATTTACATAACTTCTCTGAACCTCATCTATAAAATGAAACTAATAATTTGTGTGGATCCAGATTTATGCCCAGGAAATATTATTTTTCTCTACCTTTTCATTCCCTTTTCAAGATAAAATTTGAATCAATTATTTTAAAAACTAAACTTCATGAAACATGGGTGTAGACATTGTGGGGTACCCAAAAAGACTCCCACAGGTCTTGGTTACTGTTTATAGATATGTAATTCTCTCTAGAAAACAGATTGTAAATTCCTTGAATGCGAGGAACAGCAGCTATGATGAACATCCTCAAATATGACGGTCAATGGAGACAGAATTACAGAGGAAAGATCACCAACATGGGTTATTAGAGATAGCTATGATGTGAAGTGGTCAAGTTCAGCTGTATGGATAAAATCAGACCAACTGGATTTGATAGGATGATGGCATTACATTCAAGCACGCAGGATAGAATCTACAATTATTTCCAAATAGAAAAAGATAACTTGAGCAAAAGTGGAAATGGGCAAAGTATAATGAGGGAACAATGAGCTGACATTTGTGATGGAACAGAAGACTGGCTTAGGTTTTGGGATCCCTTTGTAGGAGACAGAAGTAAGCCAGTTGATTAAAGATTCTTATGTATCTTACCCTTTTGCTTGGTACACATATATGTGCTATTTATCCTAAGGTGAAGACCCTGAAAGTTTTGGGTGGGAAAAAAAACATCACTTGAGAAAAATTAATCAACTTTGGCTTATAGGGATGGATTAACTGGAGAAGAGACTAGAAACCGTGAAACCATTTACAGATTTTTGCCAGAGCTAACTCATAGGGATCCTGAACTCAGAAAGTAAAGCTGTGAGGATAGAAAAGGATGAAATATAATGAGAGAAGCATTGACAGGCTTCAGAAAATATTTGCATTTTCAAACATGATACAAGGAAAAGTCTCTGAACCAGCTCCATTCAGCTGAATTTTCTGTGATTTTTGAAATTTTCTCTACACTGTGCAATGTGGTAGCCATTAGCCACATGGGGCTATTGATCTCTTGAAATATGGCTAGTGAGAAATTGAACTTAAAATTTTATTTGATGTTAATTATTTTAAATTTAAATTTAAATAGCCCCATGTAGTAATGGTTACTATATAAGTGCAGCATCTCTTTCACAACAAATTGCAACATCCACACCTGAGTTGATAAAAGGATATTTTGAGTATTTCATTGTCAGCATTGCCTCCTACCCAGTGACTTGAACTTGGCACTATTGCTGTCTTTGGCAATTTGTGCAATGATTTGAATATTTTATTATATTTTTTTCTGACTGCATTATGGAAACAGAAAAATGAAAATGCTATTACTAGTCTTAATAAATGTGTTTCATCAATTAAGTACAATTAAGTCATGGGTGGAAATTATTAGGCATCCTGAAAGTGGTAAAACTTCTGTGTCAACCTAACCTGGGGAGAAATAAAGATAAAATCATATACAAAAATGATAGAAATATATTGCCAAGCATAATTCAGGATTTCTATAATTTTGTTATTATTGTTCTCATTATTTAGCAAAACTCTTGTAGATGCAGTGACATGGAACATTATCATTTACTTTTCTCACATTCCATTTCTGGTTACAATTTTGACAGTGTATTTTATATGAATGCAGGCACATCTTTTATATATTGCTTTTCGCAATATTGTAAGCTATTACTATCCTTATTTGTAATGAAGAAAATGAGACTAACTTTTCTACAGTTAGACATCTAGTAAATGACAAATTTTGAATTGATCTACCTGATTCCCAAATTTCCATTAAAAAAAAAAATACTTGTTTTAAGTAGGCTCCCTGCCTGGTGTGGGGCTTAGACTCACAACCCTGAGATCAGGAGTCACACGTTCTACTTACTGAGCCATCAGGAGCTCCCAAATCACCATTTTTGTAAGTAGATGAAAATGTGACAGAAAGTCCTCAAACTAAGTATATGCAGTAATCCATGTTTAACATTTTTAATTTGGGTTGTTCAGATCAGGCTTATTCTCTCAGCATTAAAGCTAGACTTGAGGCGCCTGGGTGGCTCAGTGGTTTAAGCATCTGACTTCGGCTCAAGTCATGATCTCACAGTTTGTGAGTTTGAGCCCTGTGTCAGGCTCTGTGCTGATAGCTCAGAGCCAGAAGCCTATTTCAGATTCTCTGTCTCCCTCTCTCTTCGCCTCTCCCCTGCTCGCACTCTATTTCTCTCTCTCTCTCTCTCTCTCAAAAATAAATAAACATTAAAAAAATTTTTTTAAATCTAGACTGAATCACATATTTGAATCATTAGAGATTTGATGATTGATTACATACATACAATGTATTATTATGTTAATAAATAATACTTAGTGTTTATTAATGAGGTAAAAATTAATTTCTTAAGACAACATATATATTTTCTTATATAATAAGGAAGTATTATCTGTGAGAAATTCTACACTGGACTGTAACAATCACCATTCTGATTTTTTTTTTTTCTGAGACTAAAGCATTCTTACTCTTTAAGTTCATGCAAGGAAGTACAAGAAGGATTGGTCCTTTGTTCTATTCCCAGTTGTCAGCAAGGAACCACAAAAGTGGTTGTAAACCCTTGCTCAACAAACAGCAGTCTTGTTCTGAGATCCATGCCTCTGAAAGCCCGCCAATCACTAAAAACAGTAAAGGTCAGCTAGTACCTATATATTCCCATTTTTAAAATTCGGCCAATCCCAGAACTCTGTGCTTCCCCCAAACCCAATACAAGATCAGGTTTTTGCTTTGTTTAATAGACTGATTTTTGCCTGTGTCTTAGCCTGCAACAAACACATCTCTGTTTCAGATATAGTTGGGAGGTGGTTTCCTCCCTCAATATTTCTTTCCTGTTTTACTAGGTGAGTGATGCTCTCCTAGTATCTATGACTAGATGTATTTGGCAGGGGACAAATGACAAAAGAAACATATTTCTTTCCTGAGTTCTCATCCCCCTCCCAAGAAGACTCAAAGAATATGCTAAAAGATGGATATAGTGACCAGTTACAGTTAGACCTCATAAACTAATAAATGTTAAATGTCCTTCTTTCTCTATCTCCTTTTTTTCTTAGGGTTCCTCTAGTACCTACTGAGAATGGGCTGAACTTACATAAGATCCAAGGGAATGGGACTTCTTTACTGACTTCAAAAAAGAAATTGTTGAAAATATTTTCTTTTATTATATAAAACACAAAATTTATATAAAGAAACATCTGGTTATTGATTTAATGCTAAATTTCATAGGGTCTTATACTTGATCTCTATTGTAATTTATGTTACAGAATATCTTTCTGCCCCTTGTAATTCCTAATGAGAGATTCTGGAATGTCATTCCTGTACTTTCTTCTGCAAGAATAGCATTGCCCCTCCTAGATGGGGAGTATCACCGTCATTAATAGTAGTCCATAAATGATTACATGGGCCTTGTGGTTTTTCCCTCAGGGCTACAAGATTCCTGGATCTTCAGAGCTAGGACTTGAAATCTGACAACATTTGGCACATATATGATACCACATTACTACGTCCAAATGAACGAGATTGCTAATGTGCTTCCTGTGAGGGATTAGAAATGGGGCAAGTCACATTAAATAAAGAGTATAAATCTTGATTGGGGAGTTTCTCCGTCAAGCCGTGTCTTCCCATGGCATATAATCTTAATATATTTTAGCATTCGTGAGTTGATAAAGATTACTTCTATGGGATCAAGCTTTTAGAACATATACAACAGGGAATTAGGTAAAATAAACTGGAAACTAATATGCAGTGGTGTGGTGAAATCCCTGTGTATTGGCTCAGCAGAGCTGATTGTTATATTTTCAGGAATTTTCTAGTTGGTTGACATCACATTGGTAAGCTTGAGCTCTGCCATGATGGAAGTCTTTACACCAGTGGAACTAACAAATACTGTAAATCAAGGTTTTCTCTCATTCCCACCCCCACCCCTTGTGCCCTTTGTTTATAGTTATCTTTGTCTGAAGATTGATTTTGACACGAGTTTATCTTTATGAGCCACATGGGCTCCATCATGAAAATACAGTGTTCTTATTTCTTTGTGGAAAAGGGATAACAGTAGACAGAGTTGTTTTCTGACTAAATTGAAGTGGAATTATTTACAAATTCTAAAATGCAGTTTAAAGGATTAAGTTCTGACCCAGTCTGCTCCTCCTTTCCTTTTTGTGGTGACAGAGAAACTATAGGCTCATTGGTATCAGGCATAGGTCTATTTTCATAGTGGCTACACTATTTTACATTCCCACTGACAGTATACAAGGGCTCCAATTTCTCTACAACCTCATCAACACTTGTTCACTTGCTACCTTTTATTAGTGTGTCTGTGATAACAGTCATCTTACAAGCGTAGTGTTATTTTATTGTGGGTTTTTAAAAAATTTATTTATTTTGGTGGGGGAGGGGCAGAGAAAGAGGAAGAGAAGAATCCCAAGCAGGCTCCATGCTGTCAGTACAGAGCCCAAGATGGGGCTTGATCTCAGCAACTATGAGATCATGACCTGAGCTAAGATCATGATGCTTAAAGTCTGGACGCTTAACTGACTGAGCTCCCCAGGTGCCCTTTACTGTGGTTTTTATTTGCATTTCCCTGATGATTACTGATGTTGAGCACCTTTTCATATACCTGTTGGCCATTTTTATGTCTTCTTTTGAAAATGTATATTCATGTCTTTTGCCCATTTCTCATCAGGTTACTTTTTATTACCTATTTATGATTATTATTATTAATAATACTTATTATTATATTTTTGCTATTGAGTTGAGGTTTTGCTATTATTTTGGATATTTTGGATATTTACCCTTTATGAGATAAATGGTTTGTAAATATTTTCTTCCGCTTTATATATTGCCTTTTTCCCGTTGTTGATTGTTTCTTTTACTGTGCCTAAGACTTTTAGTTTAATGTTGTTCCCCTCAAATTAAAAATAGAACTACCATATGAGTTGGGAATTCCACTTATGGGTATATATTCAAGATAACTGAAATCTCAAAGAGATATCTGCACTTCCAAGTCCTTTGTGGCATTATTCACAATAGCCCAAATAAGGAAATAATACAAATATCCATTAAAGAGTTAATAGATAAAGAAAATGTGACATATATGTACAATAGGATAATGTTCAGCCTTTTATAGAAAGGAGGAAATTCTACCATTTGTGATCACATGGATAGATCTGGGAGACATTATGCTGAGTGAGGTAAGTCAGTCAAAGAATGACAAATATTGAATGATTCCACTTATAGGAGGAATTTAAAATGGCCAAACTCATAGATGCAGAGAGTAGAGTGGTGATTTCCAGGGAAGGGGGAAATTGAGAATTCTTGTTTTTTAATAATTTGCTGTCATCCTAGCTAACATAAGTGCATACAATGTAGTCTTGGATTCGGAAGTAGATTACCGTGATTCATCACTTATATACAATACCCAGGGCTCATCCCAACAATTGCCCTCCTCAATGCTCATCTCCCATTTTCCCTGCCCCCTCTAAACCTCCTCCTCCATAAATCCTCAGTTTGCTCTCTGTATTTAAGAATCTTTTTTTTAATATGAAATTTATTGTCAGATTGGTTTCCATACAACACCCAGTGCTCATCCCAAAAGGTGCCCTCCTCAATACCCATCACCCACCCTCTCCTCCCTCCCACTCCAAAACAACCCTCAGTTTGTTCTCAGTTTTTAAGAGTCTCTTGTGTCTGGCTCTCTCCCTCTCTAACGTCTTTTTTTTTTCTTCCCCTCCCCATAGACTTCAGTTAAGTTTCTTAGGATCCACATAAGAGTGAAAACATAGGATATATGTGTTTCTCTGTATGACTTATTTCACTTAACATAACACTCTCCAGTTTCATCCACGTTGCTACGAAAGGCCATATTTCATTCTTTCTCATTGCCATGTAGTATTCCATTGTATATATAAACCACAATTTCTTTATCCATTCGTCAGTTGATGGACATTTAGGCTCTTTCCATAATTTGGCTATTGTTGAGAGTGGTTCTATAAACATTGGGATACAAGTGCCCCTATGCATCAGCACTCCTCTATCCCTTGGGTAAATTCCTAGCAGTGCTATTGGTGGGTCTATTTTTAATTTTTTCAGGAACCTCCACACTGTTTTCCAGAGTGGCTGCACCAGTTTGCATTCCCACCAACAGTGCAAGAGGGTTCCCGTTTGTCCACATTCTCGCCAGCATCTATAGTCTCCTGATTTGTTCATTTTGGCCACTCTGACTGGCGTGAGGTGATATCTGAGTGTGGTTTTGATTTGTATTTCCCTGATGAGGAGTGACGTTGAGCATCTTTTCATGTGCCTGTTGGCCATCTGGATGTCTTCTTTAGAGAAGTGTCTATTCATGTTTTCTGCCCATGTCTTCACTGGATTATTTGTTTTTCGAGTGTGGAGTTTGGTGAGCTCTGTATAGATTTTGGATACTAGCCCTTTGTCTGATATGTCATTTGCAAATATCTTTTCCCATTCCGTTGGTTGTCTTTTAGTTTTGCGGATTGTTTCCTTTGCTGTGCAGAAGCTTTTTATCTTCAAGAGGTCCCAATAGTTCATTTTTGCTTTTAATTCCCTTGCCTCTGGGGATGTGTCAAGTAAGAAATTGCTGTGGCTGAGGTCAGAGAGGTTTCTTCCTGCTTTCTCCTCTAGGATTTTGATGGTTTCCTGTCTCACATTCAAGTCCTTTATCCATTTTGAGTTTGTTTATGTGAATGGTGTAAGAAAGTGGTCTAATTTCATTCTTCTGCATGTTGCTGTCCGGTTCTCCCGGCACCATTTGTTAAAGAGACTGTTTTTTTTCCATTGGATATTCTTTCCTGCTTTGTCAAAGATTAGTTGGCCATAGTTTTATGGGTCTAGTTCTGGGGTTTCTATTCCATTCCATTGGTCTATATGTCTGTTTTTGTGCCATCTGTATTTAAGAATCTTTTATGGTTTGCCTCCCTCTCTGTTTGTAACCCATTTTTCCTTCCCTTCCCCTATGATCTTCTGTTAATTTTCTCAAATTCCACATATGAGTGGAGACATATGATATCTGTCTTTTTTCTGACTGGATTATTTCATTTAATATAATACCCTCCAGTTCCACCCACACTGTTGCAAATAGCAAGATTTCATTCTTTTTCATCGCGGAGTAGTTTTCCATCGTATGTGTGCGTGTATATATATATAACACACATCTTCTTGTTCAAGGGATATAAAGTTACAGTTACACAAGAGGAATGTGTTCTGGAGATCTGCTGTTCAACATAGTGCCTATAGTTAAACATATGGTATTGTGTGCTTAAAAATTTGTTAAGAAAATAGATCTCATTTTAAGTGGATTCACCACAAAACAAACAACCCTCCCCCCCCAAACAACAACAACAACAACAACAACAACAACAACAATGGGACACAAGACACTTTTGGAAGTGCTGGATAGATTTATTACCTTGATTGTGGTGATGGCATTGTTGTATACTGTGTCCAAACTCATCAAATTGTATACATCAAATATATGGTTTTTACATCAATTATACCTCAATAAAGCTGTGGAAAAAAAGAAGTGAAAGTCTAATGACTACATCTTTAATTCATTGTTTCCCACTTATCTTAGATCTTGGTGACTATTAAAAAAATGAGAAATTCTTGGGTATTTGGGAAAACAAAGGAGTTCATTACCGCAAATAATTGCAAAAAAAAAAAAGTAACATTTTCAGCAGAGATGACATCCTCTTTTTGTAGATTATTTTCTAGGAAGGGTTTCTAAGGCTGTACCAGCATCATCATAATAAATAAGTATGGAATGCTTGTCTCCTTTGTGTTCTGCGTGATCTTTGGCAATTTTGAAGCCAGATTCAGTTCAGATAGAACAACAGTGAATGAGAGAAATCATTCCGTGGTACTCTGTGGAAGAGGGTTTATGGGATTGTGGTGAGGCTGGAGGGCATAGGAATTGGCTGCACTTTGGAAGACTCATCCTTACTGGAATCTGATTAGTTGGTGATTAGTGTTAAACAAAATTAAAAGATGATTTGAGTGAACAGGGTGAGACTTTTAAGGCTCTTTTTATTTTCCTTTTTGCTTTATTGCTGTATCTGAGAAATTATTTGGAGTTACATCTCATTTCCTATTTTATTTTTTATTGTTAATATAATATATTGATTCCCAACTCTGCACATTAGAATCACCTATGGAGTTAAAAAAGAAATCTTTACCCCTGGCCCCTATCCCAGAACAATGAAATTTGAGAGCAATTGAGAATCACTGCTCAGGAATGTAAACTTTTAATGGATTCAAGATAATTTTAATTTAATTTTGTTTTCTTTAAGGAGTTAATTTTTAAATTGGTTGTTTTTCTGGCTATCACGTTTTCATATGGTTTTCTTAACTTTCTTTTTTTGTATATATGAAATATTTTTGATCAGATGACACCTACTGGATAGGCTGCTGTTATGTCCAGGACATCAGTCCTACACGCTGTTAATTTGATAAGCAGTTGTGTGTGCTTTGTTTTCTTTTATATAAAAAAGAACCTATTGAGACATCAGCACATCTGGGGGGGAAAACATTGCTTTTAATACTTAGGTTGTTATTATTCACTTTGAATAAAAAGCTATCAAACTTGACATGTATCTTTAAAAAATAGAAATGAATCCTTATGGACAACGATGAGTCTGATTTTGAGAAGAAAGCCAACTAGGCAGAAAGCCTTAAGGAGTTTTCCTTGTTGCTATTTTATCATAGGAAAGGACCTTTGAGGATATTAAAATTTGACTCTTGTCTGTTGACCTTATAAGAGAGATAACTCCTGTTAAACATGGTTGCTTTGTTTTTTGCTCTTGTTCTGCTGGCTTATACAGCAGTTTGTTGATTAAAAAAATCCTCAAGACATGAGGTAAAATGACTGCCGTGTTCTGATGACTGGTATATACCAAACTAGAAGCAAATTCACATGAGAAAAGTGCTCGACAAAAATATTTCATCTAAGATATTTTCCAGCTGAGTTGCCTTCGAATTCTGTTCCCACCACATTCTCTGAATTGCACGGTGGAAAAGCTGAGACTTTTAACTTGTGCTCTGCAGAGTACTGGGAACTTGGGCACAGAAACCAGGTCATTTTTTTTATTGCTGTCTTTCTGCAAAGATTTAATTCTTTTTCATATTGTTTATGTAAGGGAAGAAAAAATTTAGGAAGAATTTACTTTCTTTAAGAACTGTCAACTACCCCAGTTATATATTCCCATGCTGTATGACAATGTATTTTGTTATTATTGACAAATTATATAGATCAAATGATAATGCCCTTGTAGCCCTTTATTTGGGTTTACATATAAACCCATATATACATATATATATGTGTATATATGTGCACATATACAATAAAGGAAGCCTAATATTGTTAGTAAAAAAATGTTTATTAATAGCATATATACTAATCAACAGAGATCAATGTGTTTTATTGAGAGCACATTGCCTAAATTTGAGCTGTTATCAGTATTGATGATTTCATGCCTACAATGTGTTCAGGTCTCTACAGTAAACATAAAGTTTCTTCCTTAACTGTTTACTGTGAAAATTACGTATTAGTCATCGGGACTATCCAGGCATGAAATGAACATGTTACTGGATTCCTCTCTGTTTATATTCTATCTTTGTTTCTCATTTAGATCATGAACCATTCGGTGAGAACCATGCCTTAATCCTATCAGCACTTATAGAATAGTAAGTGAAGTAGATCCCTACCAATTTATTGAAGAATTCTAGTAGAAGAGACAAAATAGCTTTACCAAGGAGATTGTATAGGATTTGAAGAAATCTGGGATTTTGAAAAATGGCTGACTTAGAAGAATATTTCTTCATTCTTGGAATATTAATTGACCACCAGTTTTATGAAAGGCATCCTACTAGACCACACACACACACACACACCACATACACACACACTTTTTCTTCTTTATTCCTAGGAAACTCAGAGTCTAGTTGAGGAAATGAGATGAATACAAATAACCACAAGGCAAGATAGATTGTGAAAAGTATCAGGCTAAGATTTATACTTAATCCTGTTCTACTATTAACTAGTTATGTGACAGTAGGCAGATCATACAGTTTTTCTGGGACTTATTCTCATATTACAGATGTGGAAACTATGAACTACTTTGTCTCCAAGATCCTTTCCAGTCCTAATAAACATTCTTAAAGAGAGGGCACATTTATATGATGTAGACTTTAATGCACTGAAAACACAGTCATTCTTCACTAAGAAATTATCATCAAAAAGCTGATAAAAATTGAGTGCATTGGTATGAGTTAGAAAAGGCTGGCATGTGAATCAGTTGTGAGTAATCAGGGGAAAATCCCTACCTTGGTTTTCTTCTTTCCCCTTCCTGGAATGATCTTCTCCTAGACTCTTCCCTGGCTCTCTTTCCATCCCCCAGGTCTTTGCAAATAGGTCACTTCTTCTGAGAAGCCTTCCCTGACCAACTGATTCACAAAAGTCTCCGTACTCACATCTATCCTACACCTTGCTTTTTCTTTTTTTCATAGCTCTTATTACTGCCTACCATTGCATTTTATATTGGTTATATAGTTAATAATCTGCTTCTCCCACTAGGATACAAGCTCTATTATGAGAGAAATTTTATTTATGTGGTTCATTGCTATTTCACCAGCTTCTAGAACAGCGTCTGGCACACTGAAGATACTTTGTAAATGTTTACTGGTAAAGAAAGGAAACTCCTTTATAATGACTCCAGTTTTTGAACACTAGCTGTTCCTCTTTTTCTACAATATCTATTTACTTTCAGGAGTACTGCACTACCTAAATAGCTTACTAATGTGTGCTAGCTTTTGTAGATGAGATTTTTGTCCCCTTCCTTCTTCCTTCCTCCCTTCCTCCCTTCCTCCCTTCCTTTCTTGCTTCCTTCCTTCCTGCAATGTGTAAAGGAATTTTGAGTTAAGTAGTAAAGAATGTGGAGCTTTTACTTACTTTTTGCCTAAATGTTAAACTGGAGACCTTTTGAGATTTAACTTTCTCATGAGTTTAGTGTAATTTATAAGCTTGCAGACAGAAGAAATGATTCTTGCAGATTGTTTTCCATCTTATTTTTAGGACAACCTGAATGTACATAAGGAATAAATATACATGTATATATATTTATTTTTAATATTAAAATTAGCTTTTTAAACTTTATAAATTATTTGTGTCTGCTCAGGTCAGAAAAACAGATTGTACTTTTATTTTTGATTCAAAATAAAGTGTCAGAACAGTGAAAAGCTGAACTGTAGCTAAATTTGGTTCCCATCACGAATCATTAGAATACTTAGATAGTCACATTGTCACTGGCTACAAAGTTGATGGGAGCAGTTGCATAGGATGAGTTAACTCTATAAGGAGAAATCTCTTGGCACTCTGTAGGTAAAAAATGCTTTTGTTATTTTGGGGAAAAAAAAGAGTTAAATTGCTTACATCAAATTTGTTTTTCATGTACACAAAGACTTTAGAAGTCCAAACAAAATAAAAGAAATTAATTGGTTGCTTATATGAAGCTAGATTATAAATTTATAGGGCAGAAGCATAAATTATTTGAATGAAGTAAGAAGAAAAGATCATAGTTATATCATAAAGCCTGTATTCCAGTATAATTGATATTGACTTATAGCTTATGTTTTTATTATATACATTCATATTTATGAGTTCTTACTTTTTATTAATTATTACTAGTATACTAAATATACTTCCAACTGTCATAGATACAGACATAGTGTGGGTATTTGCATTTTGATTTCAGGAATTAATATAATTAAAAAGATTGGAATATCAGTTTTCATCTTGGAATACAGGCTTATTCTAATCTCTGATAGCCTACATATGTATTGCTGGTCTCTGCTCAAGAAAGAAGCGAAGGTCAAAAACACCTTGTGTAATTTGGATCTGTTTGCTGCTTGACACACTCTTGTTTTAATGTGACTCCTTGCAACAAAAGGCTTTGATGAACTGTGTTCATGCTACAACTGTCTGCTATTAACATGAGAAAACAAAGAGTTGTACTTTTAAATAAATGGGCTCCTTGATATTCAAAAGCACAGAAAAATCAATCAAAATATCTACTTGTTCACCATTAGTATTAAGCTTGCATGTCTGTCCTTTCCAAAGCCAAACAAATTGGATGTAAATCTAGGTACCTAGGTTTATACAACCAAAGTGATCATGTTTGTGCCTGACAGTGATTGCATTTGTATCTCTGTTCATTTAAAAACTGACTCATGGCTGAATTATGAATGGGGCATTGGCTTATAATTTACAAATGGAAAATTTTGGACCAGTACCTCCTGGTTGTAGCAAAGGCAGATTTTATCAGTTTTGCACTATTGGTAAGCACAGTATATCAAGAATATTATGTAAATCATTTTACTGGTTAACGACGTTGAGCATTTGTACTTTATGTGACTAAGACCAGTACAGCTAGATTTTCTGGGTATAGGCTGAGCCTAGGTTACCATCTGGCTTAGATGCAGATTCCTGTCTACCCATCTGGGCTAGATTCATTAATATTTCCTCTTAAGACATCTTGATAGCCACTGTTACACACACACTTCTAAGTTCCAAAACACCATACTTTTCAAAAGTAGAGTACACAGTAGTAATTTAATACATATCTAGATTATATAAATTCATGTTTGGGGTTTATAAAAATATATCTGGTTTATTGAAGAGTTTCAACGGAGTGGATTATTAACATTTTAATATCTGCCTTCAAGGGTACTGTTATGAATCTTTCTGGGCTGTGGAGCCCATAGACACATTCTCTGCAAATTGGGTAACTTTCTGGGTTGATTCAGTCTAGTTCAGTGGAAATCTGTAGTTCGTTGACTGATTTAACTTGGATAATCATCCCTACTTCCAGAGTAGAGTTGGCCAGAAGGGAGGAAGTGAATGAGGTCTCTTCTTTCATCCTTCTTATTTTAGTGGGTTGGGAGGGACGGTTTCACACTGTGTGTCTTGTCTTGAATGTCTTGTCTTCCTCCCTACTCTGGGTCTAGATCCTCTGGCCTTGTAGGAGGGAGAGAAGAGGGGATATGTCCCTTAGTCAGTTTACACTTAGTTATCATTGCTTCCCTGGTGTACATTTTAGTGACACCAGCATGGCAGGTATGTGCAGGCTGGCTTCTCTGAGGGCATGTGTGCAATTCTTCAAAGACCTGGGGGCTCGTGCGTGGGCTACCTCACTCGGTCTTCCCTGCTGTGTGGGTTCAGACCACACCCAAGTGGTCTCCCTCTTGGGTGGAATTCAGGTTAGAGAGCTCAGGCCAACTACTCTCTGCCCAGTTCATTTGAATCATGGAAAACTGGTGTGAACCTGCCCGCTGTTTCCACCCTACTGTCCACATCCCCAGTTCTCTTTTTCTTTCTTGAAACAGGCACTGAGGCAGATGAGTAAGTCTGCTGCCTCAAAAACTATCATACTGAGAGTGGAACACCAGTCTCCTCCATGTGGCTTCCTCTGGACTTCATAAGTTATTCTCCTGGATCCTTCCTCATTTGTCTGGTAGGGAGAAGGCACCCCTTTCCTTTCCCTGTGAAGAGTCAAGAGAACCTTTTCTCACCATGAACTCTGAATTTCCCATAAAGCTGATGATTCCAGTGACTCTTTCTTGCTCCTTTTTTCTGGCCATGGTTAATATCTATGGTAATGGTGGGGGTAGGTTGTCAATAGTTAATTGGGTAGAGTCCTCTCAGCTGACTCTTAGTAAGCCTTGGGGAGGGTGTCTGTCTCTAATTATTGGTAAATCTCTTTAAAATTTGGAGGTATTAAGCCTCTCCTCCAATCCCCCTCCCATTTTTTTTTTTTTTTTTTAGCTTTGAGCTTTATTTGTTCATTTTGGGATTGTTTAAAATATCAATAAAGTCTCACTTTGTATTCAAAATTTGAAACAACAACTCTTCTCAATTAAAAAAAATTCTAATAATCCCACAACTCAAACCTGGTGGGTCAAGTAGACCAAGTATTGAAACTATATTTTGTTTATTTCTGCCTGGAGTTGACACCTAAGTTGTAAATGGTGATACTCCCATCCTTTGTAACATGTGAATTATGTGAACTCACAGACTGTGAGACCATGACCTGAGCCGAAGTCAGATGCTTAACTGGCTGAGCCACCCAGGCGCCCCTGAAATTACTTCTCTGTTTGTACTCAGAGCCCTAAAACGACATGGACAGAGACTAAATGTAAGTTTAACTAATAAATTCTCTTCTAAATTAATATATGAATAAATGTGTGGATAATAATTGCCATTCATATCAGTAACAGTATTAATTTTGAAGCTATACCCAGAGAATCATTAGGGCCATACAAATTGAGAATTACTCTATTTGAAATGCTTATTTCATTGGAATCTGCTTATATAAAATATTGCAGGGAACCTGTTTCTAAAACAACATTGTAACATCATATAATGGTTGAGGAACATACCTTGGTCACATTTTATGTACTGACGAATGAAAATCCTGCCCAATTCAATACTCACGAACCATTAGATCATGACCTGAGCCGAAGTCAAATGCTTAACTGACTGAGCCGTGCAGGTGCCCCTGGACAATGGTCATTTCTGACTTTTGCACCACTTGAACCTCTGAGGCTAACTCAGAGTCACGTGGATCTCTGGAGGGCAGTGGCAGGGGTGGTGGTTGGGTAGGACTGGGGTTTCATTTGCCTTCTACCTGGCTGTAGAACCAACCTAAAGGAAGGTTTGCAGGAGTTCAGTGTCCAAGGGACTGAGCCCACTTGGCCTGATCTGGGTTGGCAACAGTATTTCAAAGTGCTCACAATAATTTTTATCACCAAGTTGGGTGATCTGCTTCCAAAGAGGACTGGCCAGTTGAAAGCAGGAGTCTGGCCAGGACTCAGGAAGGGAGACTGAGCTGAGCTACACTGCAGACAGAGTCCTAATCCAATGGGGTTGAAATGGCTCCAGGAAACCAAGCATAGTCATTAGAGAGAGAAATATGTCCAGCACTGGAGGACTGTAGTTTAAGGAGACACAGGTATTTGGGACCTTTCCTAGGAGACCCTCATACCAAATTTAGGTCAGAAAAACTGGTGTTTCTCGTACCTCCTGGCTGAGGAAGTGACATCCAAAACAACATGAGACTTTGCTGGAATAGTCATATGACCTGTGGGGGTTGATGGTCATCAGTACATTGCTGGGCAAGGCTAGGGAAAGCAGGAACCAACTTTGCTCTTTGCTTTTGTTCTCATTCCGGCCAGAGACATGTTTAGAGGGCATCGTCTAATGGTGTGTGTGTGTGTGTGTGTGTGTGTGTGTGTGTACACACATTCTCATTCTTCACATCTAACTGAAAAGCAGTTTTTAAGGTTTGTATGTGGATTTTCTAACAACACATACAGTGTTTCTGAGAAGGAGGTTGGAATATGTGGTGAAGGTCTATGGTAGAGAATCTAACAAAGATAAGAGATTTTTACTTCTTTAAGTTTGGGACTTCATGTCTTTAAACAAAAAGTGGGAGTGGATTCAGAAGCATCTGCTGGTTGTTTCTTCATTCTTTTTAAGGGATAGTTTATTCTTGCCTGAGAAATTAAAAAAAAAAAAGTTCCAGAGGTTTGGGTATGTATTTTATTTATAGTCAATATCTACACTTTTACTCTGAAATGCTCTGGTTTAGAGCTTAGAAGGAGGAGGATTTGCAATAAAAAAATGTACAGAAGTGAAGGCTATAAAGAACCCTCATGACAAAGGCATAAGCTTTTGCATTTCATGTTTGTAAATGACTCATAAAATAATGAAACCCTTTATGGCATTTCCCCATATGAACTGAAGTCAAAAGCTTCTAATCAGATCTTAAATGCATTCTCCAAAAATTTCAGAAGGAATTTTTGGCTTTCCCTATAATAAGAGAGATGGGAGTATCCATTTGGATTAATTGTAATGGGAAGGAAAAATTAGTTAATTCTCCTTATCGTGGGTGAAAATTGGAGGTTGCTTTAAGGACATAGGCACACGAGTGACATGCCAGGACTGCTTGCACAGAAACTCATGTGCTTGGGTTCAGTGTTTGGCCTCAGGCCAAAGGCTGCAACTAACAGGAAAGTGTCAGCATCTCAATATAATTGCATGTCCTGGAGCCTATTATTGCACTAATAAAAATGCTTTTCAATAAATCTGAGAAAGGAAGTGGAAAAAAAACACCAGAAAGAAAGGAACTGCCTGAAATATTTTATTATATTTAATAAAATTCTCATTAATGGAAAGAGTAGCTTTCTGCTAAATAAATGTACTTTAATTTTATTTTCTGATTAATTTGATTTGGGTGAAATGCAAGTACTTTTTTTCTCAGTGTACTTTCTTAAGAGAAGAGTGAAAGGCAAGTAGGCATCCCTGTAGGTGAGTGTTTTCTCAAGGAGAGGGAAGAGGAAGGAGGACCAGGACACCAGAAACCTGGGGTTTAGCTAGTAAGTATGTCACTGATGTACTGAGCGACCTTGGGCAAATGATTTAAACTCTCCATCCCCATATGTAAAATGTTAATGTTTTATGCTTACAAAAGTCTTTTAAATAATACAAACGTCGAAAGTATTTGACATGTGTACTATTATTTATAATGGATGCAATAGAGAGCATATATGATCACTAACAATGATCTTCATCACAAATAGCAGTCAACCTGACTATTCTCATAGACAATAGCCCTAATACTGTTAGTATATGAATGTAATCTATAAAGATTTTTCTATTGTGCTTCCTATGAAACAAAGAAACACAAATAAGAGGAATAATGATAACTAAATTGTGCTGCTCACTTACTATGGACAATGTTCACAGGCATAAGGGGAAAGTAAAGCAAAAGAAATTGTTTTGTACTAAGGTTCTACCATGAGCCAGATGTTTACACACATTACCTTTTTTGGGGCACCTGTGTGGCTCAGTCGGTTGAGCCACTGACCAGCTCAGGTCATGACCTTGTATTCCGTGAGTTCGAGCCCTGTGTCAGGCTCTGTGCTGAAAGCTCAGAGCCTGGAGCCTGCTTCAGATTCTGTGTCTCCCTCTCTCTCTCTGACCACCCCCCACCCCCACTCTCTGTCTCTGTCTGTCTCTCTCAAAAATAAACATTAAAAAATTTTACATACATTACCTTTTCTCTTAGTTTTAAGCAAAATTTCTGGCACTTAGGAGATGTTCAACAAATATTTGTTGGATGAATGAATGCTTCTTGCTTCCTTTTTAAAAAAATTTCAAAATAACTTGGAAAGCAAACCTTATCTCTATTTTACAGAAAAGAATAAGGTTAAAAATTGTAAAATTTTGATTAGGAGCACATGACTAGCAAATGGCACAGCCAAATTTTGAAAACTGGTTTTTCTGACTCCCAAATGAATGTTTTTGGTAATAAGATTTTGATAGTATTTTGATTAATAGAGGTTACCAGTCCAAAGTTTAATAGTAATTATGATGGCTTTATTGAGTGAGAAAGAAGTTGATGTGACATGATCCCCTACTCACTTTGGACTTAAAGAATTTGGTTAGCCCCTTACACGGAAGAGCTGTTTCTGAATGAAAGTGTGAGAGAAAGGGCAGTGCTGACTGCCTCTCCCTGGAGGAGAAGCTCATTATCTGGTGTGGCCTGTGTGGGATCTTGTGATCAAAACCGAGCCACAAGAGCACTCCTCACATGCAGTCATGGATACGAGGAGCTGATGATTGGAAGATGTAAGTCAGAGAGCAAGGAAGCCTCAGGTGCTATTGTGAGCTGGGGAGACAGGGGAGATCAAAGGAAAGAACAACAGGTGAGTGGGACGTGGGTTGGGCATGTACTGGTATGAAACTGCTGCTCAGGCTGAGCTCTCCTGTCCCAGCTACTTTGGTAAATGGCCAGAGGGAAGGATCATATTTTGCCCATCATTGGCAGAAAGCTGTCTGCCTTGTGTGCTCATTGTTACTTATTGCTCCTCTGTTCCCAATCCATCCTTCTTTGCCCTGCTTTGTGCTACTGGAGCTAGAACCTGTAAACAGTTTTCCTTAGCCAGCTGGCACAATGTTATCTCTGTTGGTAGAAAGAGCTAGGAGGACTATGCGGGAGGGAGGTTTCTCTTCATCTTGTTGGTGTATTTGTTTGTTCTTGCTCCCAATAGTGAGCACTGTCCTGGTAGTTTTGCCAACACCCAGGGGTGGTTTCTCAGCGAGTTTCACCAATACTCCAAAGGGTGGCCTTTTGGCTAGTTGCCAGCAATAGTGGGGGCTCCCTGAAGGGTCTCACCAGAGTGTTGAGGGGCAGCTTCCCAGAGTCTTCCTTATGTTCCAGGGGATAGTTTTCTCTTTGGCAACCCATCAGACAATTTCTTGTGGGCCAGCCCTGATCATTGGCAGTGGAGCTAACTCCTCAGCTATCCAAAGGCCACGGCCATACCCTCCCTAATGAGGCTCAACTCTTAACCATGGGGGGAATGCCCTCTCCCAGATTTATTTTTTCTCTGACTAGTTCATCTTATCCCTAGAAGTAGTGGCTGCTTCCTTTACCTGCTCTTCTCATGTTCTTTACTATTCTCTTACCCTTTGGTAGTTAATCTTCTGATGCAAGTTAATCATTTTTATGTAATATTTTCTCTGTTCATATTTCTGGTGTGGTTTCTGTTTCACTACTGGACCCTGGTCAACACACCAACTTGCCCTCAAAAGCAGAGCTGGAGGCAGAGGCCTATGTGAGAGTTGTTTATGTAAGAATGTAATCTTAGGTTGCTGGAGACAAGGACAGGGGAGTGAAACAGGAAGAAGGAAGAGCCCATACAACAATGTGTTATCAAGTTGGTCATGCCAATGGACAACTGATTTTTCAATTCCATAGAACTTTCTGAGAAACAATGAGAACTATGTCTCAGAACTGATAGTGGAAAGAATAGAGGAAATATTTATCCTTTGGCTCCTCTGTCCCGTTGTTCAGAGTGAGGTCCTGTCACTCTGAACACTCCTGTCACTCTGAAGGTCCTTGAAGCCCGCAGAGAAATAGTTGCTGCAGAACTGGTTGGAATACTAGGTAAAGCTGACAGAATGTGCAAATTGGTACAGAAGAGGTGTTTGGTGTAATCAAAATAAGAAATTGATATTTAACAATCTTTTCTCGAATGTCTTACAAAAACTTTGCTAAAATTTCAGGGTGAGAATATTAAGTTGGTAATTGAAAAATGGAGGAGCTCAACTTGGTTCCTCCATTTAAGGTGTCTAGATTCAGTAAATGCGAGAGTGGGTGGGAGATCAGCCCAGTATAAAATAAGCACTGATCATGGCAATATGCAGTTGATGTTAAATTATGTTACTACAGGAATTCATGAGGAGACATTGCGTCTTCCTGGAGCAAGAGGCCCGCTAGTCCAAGAAATGGCATTATCTCTGCCAAAGCTAAGAGGTCATAGATGACTATGGCAAGGAAGATGACACAGTGTCAGAAATTCAGGAAGTAGGAGAGGTAGGTCAAGTTGCTAACACTTAAGGGAGCAACTAAAAGGAAAGCCTGGAAACCAAACGTCTCAGGATTTTGTTATTCCTGGGGCTATGGATGTGATTAGAGAGAGAAAACTGACTCCAGGGAAATTCTGATACCAAATGTGGAAAGTTTGGAGTAAGAGCAATACGCTCTATGCTGATGCCCTCTCTAGTAGACACCTCCTGATCTCCTCCCATGCACTTTCTATCTCAGCTCAGTGGTTCAGGGGAGAAGCCTGTGCCTTCCTTTTCCTCCAGGCCACTTCCTGACCTGATGTCGTAACTCTCTCCCTCATTATCTGAGGCCCAACTTACCATTTCCATTTTCTAATCTGTTAGCAAAAATTACAAGGCTTGACACTTATTGGCAAATACTTATACTTTTTGATTTGGAGACCTTCAAGCATAGTTTTGAATTTTTATTTAAAAATATTTTTTAGGGGCACCTGGGTGGCTCAGTCGGTTAAGTGTCCAACTTCAGTTCAGATCATGATCTTGCGGCTGGTGAGTTTGAGCCCGGCTTTGGGCTCTGTGCTGACAGCTCAGAGCCTGGAGCCTGCTTCGGATTTTGTGTCTCCCTCTCTGTGCCTCCCCTGCTCACGCTCTGTCTCTGTCTCTGTCTCTGTCTCTCTCTCTCTCAAAAATAAACATTGAAAAAATTAAAAAAATATGTTGTAAAGATTTAGGATTTTTGGATTCTAGGAAGCTAGAAATTTATGCGGATCATGCAGAAAGGATATACAATTTCCTGCAAAATGATTAACTTTTCCAGTAATATAACGGTTAGGGGAGGAAGGAAATTGGAAACAAATTTTAAAGATGGCGATAAGAGCCAACATTGACTGAGAAGTCAGGCTTTGTGTATAAGCTTTCATTTATCTGGTTAGAAATGCTACCAGAAAGGCATTATCTTAGATTTTTAGCTGAAGAGATGGACCACAATGGGGCATGACTAACATGCTCCAGGTCAGATGGATCAGCCTTTCCTGGACTCCTATGTCCACTGTTATTTCTTCCTTCTCTGAGATCCTGTTGCGCATTTTATATATAGTGTGATTTTGGCCTTTCTGGTATCCAGACCTATACTGTCAAAATATTTCTAAGTACAGCCTCTTCAGTTAGATTAAAGACAAGAAATATTTCCTTAATATCACTAGTGGCTAGTGAAGGTAAAGGGAAGTTGCACTCTGTGTGGTCCAGAGAGAAGACAGTAGATTTGGTGGATTGATGACAAGTCTGTCACTTCCCAGCTGGTGATCACAGGAAAGTCTCTTAAACTTTCTGTGTCTCAGCTTTATTATTTTATAAAATGGGCATAATATAACCTATGTGCCAGATTTTTAGAATGAGTAAACTAGATATTGTAGCTAAGCAGTTCCCCAAGTGTGTTCTTTGGGATACCATACTCCTCTGAGGGAAAACCCCTTGCTTAAATTACTTTGTGAAAGGTAGTGTATTGCATAAATCTTTTGGGTCACTATGTAAACTAGTACACTCAGAAGTCTGGAAAGTTCAGCAAGAAGGAAGGGTGTTTACCTTTTTGAACAGTGTGTTTCTCATCTGTGACCACCCATCCTTCACATGGGTAGGTAGAAGGTGCACTGAGAAGCATAAATAACACTTGGTGTTTATGTTTTGGTATTTAGATTTTAGGATTTGATCACTAGATTGAAAAGATTATAGGATTAGATGGGAGTTTATCCAAAAATGTTATTAAGTAAAACAAAACAAAACAAAACAAAGTGCAGAAGATGATCTCATTCATGTTTAAAAGAGGTTATATGTTGCTATATTGTATTGAAATTTGGGGAAGGATATAATAAACCATTAGTAATAGTTTCCTCTGTGATGGTATCCGTGGTATAAGGGAGTCACATATATAGATATATTTACCTTTTTGTACTGTTTCCATTTTTTTTTTTTACTATATGCAAGTATTACTTGACTAAAAAAAGAGAGGACAAACTAAAAATGCACCTTAATTTTTCATGAGTTTTAATAGATCAAAACTTTAAGAACGTTTTCATAGTGTTACTTTCATAACACACTTTCATAGTGTTAAATCATTTCTGAATCATTATTTTTATAAGGAGGAATTTTATGATCAGCAGGCCAGTTTCTACATCTGTTATGTGAGTTTACCAGATTGGTAATATAAAAATATAACAGTTTTTTACTTTGTTGTGTGCAAGCTTCAGCAAAGATGCTGGTCTCCCAACTTGGAAGCCTTCTTCCAGATGTCTTACACTACAGAAACCAGTGCTAGAGATCTTTAGTAATATTAATCTGTAGAATTAAGTTTCCAGTTGATTCTTTAATCCAGAATCAACTTACTATATAATGCTATCTTTGAGAATCCCAAATAATTCGTGAAAAATTTAGTAGTTGTATAAGATTGTGTATTTTCTGGCTTATGAAATTTAAACTACAATTAAGCTAATAAACTCATTCAGAAAGGTCATACTGTGTGACATTTTACAGTTTCAAATCCAAAAAGTACAAAGTGTTATAAAGTACATCCTAGACATCAATTTCTTACAAGGCAGAAGAGGTGGATTTGAATATGCAGTGATCGATAGTATAAACAGGAAAGAAAGAAAAAGCTTCTTTTCCTATTCACAACATAAGGAAGGTAATTTGCAGTGTATTTCCAGTACATGAGGTACTTAAAGCACATTTGGCAACACTTAGCAGTAAGTGGCAAATCATTGTTATGTCTCTTGGTACCCTACACACCCTCATCCATCCGGTATTGGGGCATTAGAACGGTTCTGTGGCTATAACTGCTCTGTAGGTCTTGCCAGTCTTTTGATTTTTGAATTTTGCCTTAAATCAACTGCTCTGTTTTTTAAAAAGTTGTTCTTTAGGCAGAGATGGAAGCTACTGGTTTCATCCCTAGGAGGAGAAAAAAGAAATGAAGATGGCCTCTTGTTTCACCAGAATCCATCCATTCTTCCCCTGTCCAAACTCCTAGTCTGTTCTCCATTACTGATTTCCCACTGGGCTCCACCCTCTGATCTCTAGCTAGAAAATTCACCATTTCCTAGTGGACTGGAATTTCCTGTTTGATATCTATCTAAAAATAAAGTCAGAGGGAAAGAAAGGAGAGGAAGTTAAGAAAGGTCAAAAGGAATTCTCTGGGGGAAATTTCTTGTTTTCAGAAGTGGCAGATTAGCATTTAAACCAATAAAAGAGAAAGCTGAATAGCAATGTCTTCAGGTGCCTTTTTAGTCTTCTTCTTTGTTCCTTTCCCAGTGCCTGTAATTTGAGAACTGGGAGACAACAAAGGATGTTTTTACCAACCCCAAACCATCACGACCTAAGAACAATGTGCTAAAAGCATGAATGAAAATATCAGTGATCAGCTAGAGATAGTTTGTAGTATTGGGAACAATCTGTTTTTTATTCGCCACAGTTGTGAACATTTGTTGAACAGTTACATATCTTTACCAACATTAGGATGAATCTTGACTGGTATTTTAACATTTTAGAAAATTGTAAAGCAGAGATATGATAAAGATAAACTTCATTTGTTTTACCATGTGTTAGGCACAATCTAGAGTACTTTATATAGAACAGTTCATTTAACCATATGTCAACACAGTGAGGTAGGTACTTTGGCTATTATTTCCAACTTAAATAAAGAAAATGAGGCATAGACAAGTTAAATAACTTGCTCATGGTTTCACAGCTAGTGAGTGATCAGGTTGAGTCTCAGGCATTCTAGTTCTAGAACTATGTGCTTAACCACTGTATAGTACAACACAATCTTCTGATAGTACAACAGATCTATAAAAGCATTATTGATGTAAGGAAATATGATTTAATATAACATAGTATTTCTATATTTCACTTGCTAGTTTTAGGTATTATATCACAGAATCTTAGAGCAGGGAGAATTTAGCAGGACAGTGGTAGGGAGAACTAATACTAATTGAATTTGCTAAGTGCAATGCCATTTGGATGCATGAAGAGGTGAAGAGAGCATCTGTTTGGATGCTTCAGTTGGCTTAGGGGTCAGCAAGCCTTTACTGTATAGGGCTAGATGGTAAATATTTTAGGTTTTGTGGGCCATATCTCTGTTTCTTTCTCTCCCCCCTACCCCTCCTTTCCCTCCTCTCCTTCTCCCCTCCTCTTCCTCCTCCCCTTCCCTCCTTCTCATTCTCCTTTTCTTCCTTCTTCTTCTTATCCTACACTTTTTTTAAAATGCAAAAATCATTCTGAGTTTGGAGCAGTACCAACCAAATTTGACTCTAGGTCATGGTTTCTCACCCAGCCTTAAAAATGAAGGTGAATTTGCTTAATTATGTGTTGAAAGGTAGGATGAGCTTCAGAGGGAAGTTCATTAGAGTTTTGGTTCCATTCTATTCAGACTAACTGAGACCCTCTTTGTGTTTTTTTTTAATTTTTAAAAAAATGTTTGTTTATTTTTGAGAGAGAGAGACAAAACATGAGTGGGGGCAGGGCAGAGAGAGAGGGAGACACAGAATCCAAAGCAGGCTCTAGGCTCTGGGCTGTCAGCACAGAGCCTGCTGCAGGGCTCAAACTCATGGATATGAGATCATGACCTGAGCTCAAGTCAGATGCCCAACTGACCGAGCCACTCAGGCACTCCAACTGAGACCCTCTTGGTATTGGATTTGTCCTCCAGTTTCTTCCTTCATCATTACAAGATGGCAGCACAGAACAGGTTTCCATGCCTTCTTATTCATGTTTGAGGGATGATGTGGTGGGGTAGATAAGACCTTGCTAGTAAATGCAAAGCAGAAATCCTGAGTATCACTCTGATTGGACAATCTTAGTATTATCCACCTTCTGGACTGATTTTTGAAACCAGCAATTTATGGCACTGATTGGTTTTAGACATAGTTGCCTGAACTCTCAAGGATCATGCAAAAAGAAAGGTTGGGGTTATCTGTAGGTCCAAATCAATAGTCTGGAATGGGTCTTGAGATTTTGCATTTTGAGCAAGTTACCAGGTGATGTTGACAGTTTCTGGCCCATGGGTCACACTTTGAGTAACAACATTTATCTAAATCTAACCAGCATAACCACTGAATAATGAGAGAGTGATGAAATGAATGTTGGGGAGATAATTACAATGCCTAGAGTTGTTTACAGGTATATTTTTGGTAACTGTTGAAAACAATGCACGTACAACGTAAGGACTGGAATCAGGATATGAATAATAGTTATTGCCAAGGTTTTATAGTAAGAGAAGATTTTTTTCATAATAGAGAGAGAACAATTTAGAGCTCCCAGGCCAATCCTGAAGGGAGGCATTGGAAGGTAGTGAAAGATGTGGGAGAGGAAGAGAAATACATGAACCACCTTTTGTGATTGTATCTTTATTTATGAATGCTTGAGAAAACTGAAACATGGAGACCGATTTTCCTGTGGAGTGAAGCAGAGGTAAAATTTGAGGAAGCCAGAGCCACACAAATGAGTATAATTGCCTCAGGGAATATGAGAATTCTTGGATGTGCCAGCTCAAAGGACTGGGGAGTTCTCATAGCCCAGTGAAAGCTGCCCAATTTTTTACATCCCAGTTACATGCAGTATTTTATTAATCACTCCAGAAACGTTGTGAGTTGGATATTATTATCCTTATTTTAAAAATGAAGAAACTGAGAGGTGCCTGGGTGGCTCAGTCACTTAAGTGTCCGACTTCGGCTCAAGTCAGGATCTCATGGTTTATGGGTTCGAGCCTCGCATTGGGCTCTGCTGACAGCTCAGAGCCTGGAGGCTGCTTCAGATTCTGTGTCTCCCTCTCCCTTTGCCCCTCCCCTGCTCACATTCTTTTTTTCTCTCTCTCTCAAAAATAAATAAACATTAAAAAAAATTTTTTAAACGAAGCTCTAAGATAATAAAAAAACATGACCAGGGGTTCACAGAAAGTAGAAGAGGAATTTGTGTCTCACTGGTCTAACTGTAAAATCCATGATCATTTGATTACACTAGTCATTTTCAAAAAAAATAAAAAGCAAAACCTCCCAAAAAACCTTTTAAAAATGAAATAGTAAGTGGGTCCAGTGGTGGCTTAAGAATTTCTATATGGAAGGATTTGGGGCAACAACCTGTTGGTGGGTATGTTGTAGCTGAGGTCTTGTCTTGTAGCTGTATTTACATAGCTAGCATGCTATATTTATTTAGGTATTATGTTTATTTAAGATGGTTCCTTGAAAGTCAGCTGAATCCTCTACAACCCATTTTTCATGGTGTCTCTGTGTGGGGCCTGAGTACATAAAGAAACAAAATTGAATTTCTCTCTTACTGTCTCTCAAGCATCTCTAGGGAAACTTACAGTGAAAACCACTGAAGTGTGTACTTCCTGTTACTCCTAATTCTGTAAGTGGAACTGAAATTCAGAGATTTAAAATGGATTGTCCTGGGTAACACAGTAAGTTAGCAGCCGAATGGCTCCAAGGATTATTAAACCCAAGTGCTTAGAGATCAGTTTCTTCAAATTGTGTTTAAAGTACAAATATAAAAATTAAGACAATTGCCTCAAGTATCGGAGTATTTTGAGGCTTGTGGGAAATAGAATATTTTAGATTTAGAATTTGCTTTCTCTGTAGAAGCAATATCAGATGAGGCATAATGAGATGTATTTTCAGAGTTTCTCTGAGTAGAGGTTTATTATTTATTTTTGTTTTATAGTATTTTGTTTGTTATATTGCACAGTTTTGAGGGTTTTGTTAGTGTTTTATAAGAACAATGTTACTTTTCTTTAAATGTTTGATTTTGTGTAAGTAACCACATTCTAAGTTATAACTGCTACCACATACAGAGGGCAAACTTTTGCCAGCAGAATGTGTATCTGAATTTAGATTAAAATCAATGACAGGTTAAAAGGAATTCACTTTACATAAGAATGTTTTCTCTTTTAAAGCATTACTTAAATTAAATGACACATGTGTCTATGTTATTTTGATTTTATAACTGTCAATTATATTGCTGTTAATTGCCAGTAGGGCCTTGTTATAAAAGTGTCTTTTAAAAAATATTGAAGAATAAATTCATCTGAATTCAGTATTGACTCTGCCTTCTATTAGGCTTTTGGCCAAAATGTGACTCAGTAGGGTGAATACAGTAGCTGAAGCAATATAATAGCTCACCCTTGGAAATCCTTTGGAGTAAAATGGTAACCACAAGGGCAAAGGGGCATGCCTTGACAACAGTGCCTTTCATTGGTGCAGACGGTCAACTAAAGGACAACACACAGTGTTACAGGCTAGATCTATAATTCTAATGGCTCAGCTATTTGGCAGGAAGCATCATATACATAAAAACTCGTGAGACTAAAATAAAAAATATTCATGTTACCCCAAATCTTAGTTCCATGGATAAAAAAAAGAAACTAAAGACTGAATACAAGGAGCAGGAGAGGGAGAGGGAGAGGGAAAGGGAGAGAGAGAGAGAGAGGAAAGAGAGAGAGAGAGAGAGATGAAGAGTGTAGGGAAGGAGAGGAGTTTAGAAGCTGTTGTAGTTAGTTTGGACTTCTGTAAGGTTACCCTTGAGTTCTGTTGGCTCCTCAATTCTTCCCTACACCCATCACCAGATTAAGCACATATTCTGGCCTTCTATCAGTCTTAAGTGAAAAAATCACATAAATTCTCCTCTAATATTTGCTCTCATAAGCATCTGTTTTTTCATTCTTGCATTAGGTATTCTTATTTTTTGTAATTAGGAAAAAGCTACTCGTTATTTTTTTCAGGTGTATTAGCAGCTATAATAAATGAGAGGACCACTTTGCCAATAGTAGGGTATTTATTTATAGAGCATAAACATTTTTTACTTGAAGTTTTCAGGTCCCAAATATTCATACATTTGTGTCACTTCCCAATGAGGAAGATTAATGTAGTAAGTTGTCCAGATATGCTATGGCTAGACAGTTTAGGGATTATTCACACTTTTTAATCTCTTGATTTATATTTGTAAGTCTTCTTATTTTCTGTAGAATCAAATATGGTTCATATGATATGAATCAAATATCACTTCACACTAAGTGAAATAAAGAGCCATCACTTTAAAATACATTTTTTTCTAGGTCAAAGGCTGGTTATGTTTTATCCCTACAGTTCTGAATGCACATAGCCTTTTTTTCCCCCATTCCATTTTACGCTGAAGGGAATAAGAATATGCCCCCTCAAAATATGTCGCTTTGGCATAAGGATTATTTTGAGTTGAAGGCAATTAAGAAACAGGGGACACAGGAAGAACTCTCTTCCCTTCCTCTTTCTATCTAAAAAGCAGGGCATACATTTCCTTTTGTGCAGGTTTGCTTCCCTTCCCTCTCTTGTACCAGGAGGACAACAACCCTTATCATAGGAGGCAGAAAGTTAGCACCGAGATGAGTCAGTATAAACAAACCTTACTCACATAGCTCTCACCTTCCATTAGTTTCCCCTCACATGTTTACCTTTCCACAATTTACCATCCCTAGAAGCCCAAATCCATTTTCTTTGTCTTGTCATTTCTCCAAAATTTATTGCCATTTGTTAAGATGGTATATGTGCCTGCAGTTTTTTAACTACTCCTTTGAATTACTCGTCACTGAGTTCACCTGCGTGTATGCTCATTATATGTGTAAATACACTATTTTTTCTCTACTCTGTCTTTTCTCAGTTTAATTCACAGACCCTGACACTAAACCTAAGAGAGTAGAGGAAAAGTTTTTTCTTCTCCTACAGTGCCTATCTGGAACACATGGATTTCCATTACACAAGAAAGTTTGTTGCTTTTTTGTACTGGATAACTCTCTGATCATCCTGGCCAATGTAAACTCAAATTGTGATAAATTGGTGGCTAATTAAACAATGTTCAATTAAAAACTAAAATAAAAGCTTAGTACTGTATTTGGTTAATTCAAAGACCATATATATGGAAATAATACTTTTTGCTATGTTAAACTGTTTGCAAATCCCCATCCCCTGCCCCAACTGAAAACCTGCCATCTTGACTATTCTTCTGAATAAGATAAATGAGAGTATTTACTGAAGAGACAGTGAGTCTGAATCTAATATGAAGAATGATGTGTGGATTAGTAGTTTGAAGATCTGGATTCTGCTTGATTCCTTCAGATGGATCCAGGGAATGGATGGATCCAGGATAGTGCATGGATCTGGAAGTCAGGGACAGGATTTGTATCCAAGAATACAAAGGATAGGGTGGTGGTAGTAGTTGAAGTGTGAAAGGGAGAAGCAGCCCAGAAGCATCATTCAGGAAAGAGAGGGGAAAAGGGAGTGGGTTGAGAAATCAGGAGTTCTGAGAGTGCAAAATAGTGGAGTGGATGAGTAGGAGGCAGGCTTGGATAGTGATGGAAAGAAAAAGTGGGTCTGTGGCTTGGGCCACTGCTGAGTTAATATCCTGGGTTAAAAGCAGGTGCATACTCTAGTCCTGGTCTTATGTCCTATGTGATTTTGGCCATATTACCCTTTTCCTGAGCATTTATCAGGATTCCTGAGAATCACAGTTCAGGGTTCATCTCTGTAAAAAACAGATTACTAAACCTCTTTATAATTTTATTCAGTGACCCAAGTTGAGTTTTGATAGAAGAAGGGCTCCTTTTCCCTTTAGATTCAACTCGAATCATTAAGATATACTAGAAAGATAAAGGAAACCCTGAGCAAACAGAAACGTCGCAAGCAAATATCAGGTCTTATATTGCTTAAAGGAAGATTCATATCATTTTTTGTTGCTTGGGACAGTACTTCCCCAAGTGTGTCCAGAGGAATACTTGTATACAATAAAAAGTACTCATTGAGAATATATAGAGTTCTTTAATGCAGGACTAGTCAGAACCATTACTATGGTAAGTAATATCATGGTCAGTTTTGAAACAATTTATTTCTTGAGATCATTCCCATCTTGAAGTTTAACAGAGGTATTAGAATCATATTAATTCAATATGGGATCAAGAGAAGAAAAGAAATTATTTTCCAAATAATTTGTGACCTCTCTTTTCCCAAATTATTATTTCCAGCAGAAAGTGTCAGGAGAATAATTCCAAGTATTTGGTGGAAAAGGTATCTCAGGTAATAGTTTTCTCAGATCATGATGTGGAGGAGGGATTCTACCATTCTGATTACACATTTGTTGAAGTGCAAAAGCTGTTGCAGCCAGAGAGCTCTCGGGAATTCTGACTCCCAGGATTCCCAAGGTCCCACCACTTTGAGCCAACTTATTTTCTTTCATTTTAGTTCAGTCACTGGAGAGAGTGGAAGTTAGCACCTTACCTCAGTTGCAGATTTCCTTTTCTCTTCTACTTCAGGAGGGGTCTTTGATCTTCATCCTGATGGGTTTCATCCTGATGGTTTTCTAACCCAGTAAGAGGCTGATACTAAAGCAGAAATGAAAAAGGTCCCTCCAAACCTGCACTGCTAGTTGACTGATGAATGGTCCTCTGCTTGGGCATTTCCTCCAGAAGTGCCAAACCACTGTGAATTTCAAATAAATTTTGCTCTGAGAAGTAGCACTGTGAACAAGAATCTCATGAAAGGTTTGGTTTTTCTTCTTCCCTCCTGAGAATCACAAGGTAACTGACTGAATACAACGGGACACTTTTGTATTTAAAATATGTAAAATAAATTCTGTTTCATGCCTAATTTAGTGGAGGTCTAAATATTATTTATTGGTAAAAATTTAATCTACAACTTATAAATATGTGTTTACTGACATGTCCAAAAAATATAATCACATACTACTTTGAAAAATTTCATTTATTAGTGGGGAAAAAGGGAAACTTCTACTTTCCCTTATTCCTTTAAGAAGTAAAGAATACCTTTAAAACCCTCTAACAGCTTTTCTTTTATTAGTAGCTAAAAGAAATCTCAAGGAGAGGTGGATACTTTAAAAATAAAAGGAGCAACCTGAAAAGGTGTTCATCTTTTTGAAACCTCTATTGTTCAGTAATGCCTAATGTTAGACATTAAAGGTTTACGTGTTCATCATCATATTTTATTGAAGTTGGTAATAATTTACTTATTATCTGCAATGGGTTTCTGAAAAATATTTCTCTTTCCATTAAGGATTTCATTTTCAGCATTTACTTGTCAGTTAAATCCTCACATCATTAATGTAACTTCTCATCATAGGCAAAATTGAATATTCATGCCTAGCTCAAATCACTGTTATTTTGGCCTCTTACTTTTTTTTTCCCCCCTGAAAGTGTAGATTGTTAACCCATCACTTTACAGCTAAGATTGTTAAATTCCCTGAGACTGCTTTAGTTTGTCAGTGTAACTTGAAGTTTACATTTGGTCATTTTTCCATGGAAAGTAATTTCTGCTTTTAACCTTGACCAGATCCAGGCATGCCATTTAGCCCCTTGCTCTTTGCTAGCTCCTTTAGTAACTTTTTCATAATGTTCTAGGTCTCAGAGACATGCTATCTCAACCCTTCATACAATGCCTTGCCTGATTGTGCGCCTGGCAAATACAATCCTTTAATGATGATCATTCCCTCAAATGCTTGACCTTCACCCAAGGAACTAATTTCCTTGTCTGAAAGGCACTTGAAAGGAATTTTTACATGGTCCACCTTAGACTAGATGACCTCTCAAGCCCCTTACAACCACAAGATTCTAGGATTCTGTTTGTTGATATATGTCACTTTTGGCGAATCAACATTAATGAGGCTAGCTTTCAAATACATTTTTTTGAGGTCTAGGACAACATTTTCCTTCATCTGTATGATGGCAAGATGCATTTGTTCTTCCTGACACGCCCTACACCATACTGGCTTCTTGCACATAACCTTCTGCCTTCTGAGGCCAGGTTCTAATTGACTTAGGATAACAGTAAGAGGCCTTTTGTAATGCATCACAAGGGAAAAGAAGAGACAGAGACTCTTTTTGCACAATAACTTACAGGAATTGTGTGCTATTCTGAGAGTAGAAAACCCTTGGCATTTAAAAATTCTGATTGTCTTGTAGCTTCTTGATTCCAAATCATAATCATTGAAAGATCAAGCTTTTCCTCATCTCCTTCAGGAGAAAAAAAATCCTGATCCTAAGGGACAGATAAACAAATCTTTCTTAAATTGAATGAAACGTTGGCAACTAGTCCAAAGTTGAATAGGAGATATGAAGTTAGGCTGAGGGAGAGGGTGGGTGTTGGTGGGAAGCAAATGGTATTTAAGTAACTACAGGACCTGTCATGAAGGAGAGAGGGAAGAGATTCTGGGGTTATAAGAAAGCAGTGAGGTTGCAAGGCTATTGTACCTGTTTAGGAGGGAGTGTGTGGCTAGAATGAGCTGAATATAATGCAGAAGCATCTAGAATGTGTGCTGTATGGATTATAGTGCATGACTTAAGCCTGAATATGCCTAGGGATTTTATGCTTATTATTACTTAGTTAACAATAAGATTATTTTCATAATGAATTGTACAGTTTTGACTTTCTATGAGGGCATAATAAGGGGGTTACATTGTTAATATGCAACTAATCTTCATTTAGGAAGTGTTTATGCTACAATATGTATGATGTCAATGATGAATATCAGGCTTCAGATTGTAAGCTCCTAGAAAGTAAGCATATTTCTATGTAATATGCTGTTTATGACACTGACTTAATCCAATTCTCCTGTTGCATTACTCCCTTGATGACACACATATTGTTTTGGGACATGCTTAACCATTTAATGGTTGACTTACTATCAGAGAATTATTTGGGAAAGCCACAGGGCAAGAGAGAGCCTAATTAATATTAAACATCAACAGTAATTTGGGCTTGTTTTCATAAGTTGCCTTGTAAAGGAACATGCCGGCCCTGGGTTATCAGTATGAATTAATAGTGGCTTCTTGCGCTGCTGGCCAGAATCATTATACACTGTTTAGCATACAAATTATTATGGATAATATTTTTGATATAGTAGAACTTGACTCATTCATTCTGCTAATATGCAGATCCAATAATTCTCAAACCAACCTCAGTCATGTCTCTTTACTCTCCGTGAAGTTTATTAATGGCAAAGAGCTGTCATGAAATCTCACATTACAAAGAATTCATTACTTATACAAAAGATGCTAGAGTACATTTATTGGTCTATTACCAAATAATCTAATAAAAAATTAAAATGCGAGTCTATTTATGAGGTAGAAAAAGCAGTATGCTTTTTTGTAATATGACATCATAGCAGTTCATCCTGTCCATATGCATAGAAAGCACTTACAGTGTACAAATTACGCTGGTTAATTTGCCTTGATCTTTAATACGGTTCTTCATTATTACGATAATAAGATTTCAGAAGAATACTTCAAAGGTGGGAGAATTCTGTTACATGTAGAAATTTTCAAAAAAAAATATTCAGCAAAGATAGGAAGAATAGTAAGGGTCTCAATAGGTGGAACAAATATAAGATTATTACTTAATGTGTCTAATTTTTATGTCCCCAACCTCCATAACAATCCAACACAATTTCTTAGCAAATTTACAGTTCATATAACAAAACAGACTTAAAGAGAGTCTATAAATGGCAAACTGTAATAAATTTTCCATACAAATGATGGGTTAACTATCTGGCGGGGTGGGGGTGGGGGTGGGGAAAGCAAGAGGCCAGAGTAACAGTGATTTGAGCTAGGCATGAATATTCAATTCTGCCTGTGATGAGAAGTTACATTAGTGATGTGAGGATTTAACTGACAAGCAAATGTTGAAAATGAAATCCTTAATGGAAAGAGAAATATTTTTCAGAAACCCATTGCAGATAATAAGTAAATTATTACCAAATTCAATAACACATGATTACGGCGTGCTAGCTAATTCACTATATGCTACTTGACCTTTGGTTGAACAAGAGTATTTCTGTGTACTTCAGTTCAACAATTTACAATTTGAGTACCTACTGTGTGTATCCTGTGTATAGATATCTTAGTTAAGATTGGGAAGAAATCCAGTTCTTTTCTCAGAGCCCTTCATTTTGTTTTAATTAATTGAGGAAACCACTAAATAAATGCAGTAATACCACATTCATTCATCAAGTATTTTTGAAGTGTCTGCTGAACTTGCCCTCATTGTAATTGTACAACAAGATGCTAAATGGGAAAATTTGACTCTGATACCAGGTATGGTAATATCATAAGCCAGGGAGAGGTACCACATGATTATGCATATTTTCATTGGAAATGATAGAGAACTGGTTTAGGATTCATGAACCTTTTGCTTATGTTGAGATTATAAAAAGGTTGAAGGTTGAAAATTCAAGATGATTTGGTGAATAGGATTTCTCTGGAGAAAGCTGAGGTGTGATTCTTTCTCTCTCTTTTCCCCCTAACCCCTGCCAGGAAGGGTGGGGGAAGTGTTTTATAAATGTTTCTTAATTGAAGGGCCACAGTATACTAGCTTTACTTACATTTGAAGAAAATTTTAAAAGCCTTTGGCAGTTATATAGATGCCATGTCTAGGGATCTTGACAGTTTTTCTCTTTCCTCCATCATAGCAAAAAGAACTTAAATTTTAAGAAACAGATGTGGAACTCGGTAGAATTGCTTCCTGGGGACTTGTTGTTGTTGTTGTTGTTGTTGTTTTTTGCAGGGGTGGAGGATGATTTTATTATTTATTTATTTATTACTTTATTATTATTTTAAATATAATTTATTGTCAAGTTGGCAAACATACAGTGTATACAGTGTGGTTTTGGTTTTGGGGGTAGATTCCTGTGATTCATCACTTACATATAACACCCAGTGCTCATCCCAATAAGTGCCATCCTCAATGCCCATCACCCATTTTCCCCTCTCCCCCGCACCCCATCAACTCTCAGCTCGTTCTCTATATTTATAAGTCTCTAATGGTTTGCTTCCTCTCTGTTTGAAACTATTTTTTCCCCATCTCTTCCCCCATGGTTTTATTTTAAGTTTCTTAAGTTCCACATATGAGTGAAAACATATGTTATTTGTCTTTCTCTGACTGACTTATTTCACTTAGCATAATATCCTCCAGTTCCATCCACGTAGTTGCAAAAGGTAAGATTTCATTCTTTCTCATTGCTGAGTAGTATTCCATGGTATATATAAACACATCTCCTTTATCCATTCATCTGTTGATGGACATTTGGGCTCTTTCCATAATTTGGCTATTGTTGAAAGTGCTGCTGTAAACATCAGGGATCCATGTGCCCCTATGAATCAGCACTCCTATATCCTTTGGATAAATTCCTAGTAGTGTTATTGCTGGGTCCTAGCGTAGTTCTATTTTTAATTTTTTGAGAAACCTCCACACTGTTTTCCAAAGTGGCTGCACCAGTTTGCATTCCCACCAACAGTGCAAGAGGTTTCTCATTTGTCCACATCTTTGTCGACATCTGTTTTTTTCTGAGTTGTTAATTTTAGCCACTCTGACTGGTGTGAGGTGGTATCTCAAAGTGGTTTTGATTGGTATTTTCCTGATGATGAATGATGTTAAGCATCTTTTCATATCTGTTGGCCATCTGGATGTCTTCTTTGGAAAAGTGTCTATTCATGTCTTCTGCCTATTTCTTTGCTGGATTATTTGTTTTTTGGATGTTGAGTTTGGTAAATTATAGATTTTGGATACTAACCCTTTATCCAATGTCATTCGCAAATATCTTCTCCCATTCTTTCAGTTGCCTTTTAATTTTGCTTGTTTTCTTTGAAGTGTGTAAGCTTTTTATCTTGCTGAGGTCCCAATAGTTCATTTTGCTTGTATTTCTCTTGCCTTTGGAGACATTGAGCAAGAAATTGCTGCAGCTGAGGTCAAAGAGGTTTTTTCCTGTTTTCTCCTCTAGGGTTTTGATGGTTTCCTGTCTAACATTTAGGTCTTTAATCCATTCTGTGAATGGTGTAAGAAAGTGGTCCAGTTTCATTTTTCTGCACATTGTTGTCCAGTTCTCCCAGCACCATTTGCTAAAGAGACTGTCTTTTTTCCATTGGATACTCTTTCCTGCTTTGTCAAAGATTAGTTGGCCATGTATTTGTGGGTCCAATTCTGGGTCCTCTATTCTATTCCACTGGCCTATGTGTCTGTTTTTGTGCCAATACCATACTGTCTTGATGATTATTGGTTTGGAGTAGAGGCTAAAGCCTGGGATTGTGACACTTTGGTTTTTTTCAACATTATTTTGGCTATTCGGGGTCTTTTGTGATTCCATACAAATATTAGGATTGTTTGTTCTAGCTTTGAGAAGAATGCTGGTGCAATTTTGATTGGGATTGCATTGGGTAGTATTGACATTTTAACAATATTTGTTCTTCCAATCCATGAGCATGGAATGTTTTTCCATTTCTTTGTGTCTTCAATTTCTTTCATAAGTTTTCTATAGTTTGCAGAATACAGATCTGTTACATCTTTGTTTAGGTTTATTCCTAGGCTTTTTATGGTTCCTGGTGCAATTGTAAATGGGATCGATTTCTTGATTTCTCTTTCTGTTGCTTCATTATTGGTGTATAGAAATGCAACTGATTTCTGTACACTGATTTTGTATCCTGCAACTTTGCTGAATTCAATTTTTCTTTTCTTTTCTCTTCTTGTCTTGTCTTGTCTTGTCTTGTGGGGGCAGGGGATGTTTTTAAATAGAAAACTTGCCAAAGGAGCACTCTTAAAGCAAGAGGCTGTGGAGTGTACTGCCTAGAATCTGCAGCTGAGGTGTGATTGGAAGCACCTCACATCCTATGATGAAGGACTGGCATCCAGAGGGATTTGGATGGATAGATTCTTGAGAACCTGTGAAAGTATCCATAAGAGAAAGAGTCACCTTTAGTCACGTGTTTTAAGAGTATGATGCCATTTTACCTTTCTTTTAATGCCTTCATTCATAGAAGGGCTAAAAGCTGTGGTTTTCCAGTTGGTGGAAGTACAGAAACTCTAGATGGAGAAAGGAAGGAAGGAAGGAAGGAAGGAAGGAAGGAAGAAGGAAAGGAAGGAATGGGGAAAGGGAAGAAGGAAAAAAGGTAAAAAAGAAGTCAACCACTCTTCCTTTCCTGAAGTAGAGCTCTCAGCTGTGAAAATGAAAAATTAAATACTTTAATTGTGACATGAAAGTGTTTGTGACTTAGAAGACTTATTTTTCCAGAGAGATTGAGTAGATTTTATTTTTAATATTTCTCTCATTAAGTAGAGCTAAAATCCCTGGACATTATATATAAAGCAGACATTGACTTTGAACATTGGAGACTGACTAGGGAACTGGGGACCCGAGGGACAACGTGGTGAAGAGTTCCCTGTGTTTTCTTTTTGCTTCATAGATCTCGGTCTGGGTACTAGAGAAGTCAGTAATCCAGAAATGCCAATGGGTACAGAAACAAAAAAACAAAAACAAAAACAAACACCAACAAATAAAAACAAAACAAAAACATACACACAAGAAATTCTTGCTCTTTTTCATCAAAGGACCAGTCTAATAGAAAATTTTAGGACAATAACTTTTCTACCTAGGCAAACAGGACAAAAGAAAAAAGAAACAACTATTGCCCCTCTACCACCTGACAAGATGGAGTAGAAAATACCAAAGAATAAAAAAAAACTTCCCAGAACTTGTAAGTTTGTTCCACAAGCTTATAGATACAAAAATCACAAAATCAACAACAACAAAAATAAATTATATTTCTATATAATATGAATGAAAACGAAATTAAAAATACAATATTATTTAAAATCATTTAATTTTTTTAATGTTTATTTTTGAGAGAGAGAGACAAAGTGCAAGTGGGAGAGGGCAGAGAGAGAGGGAGACACAGAATCCAAAGCAGGTGCCATGCTCTGAGCTGTCAGCACAGAGCTGGATGTGGGGAGCCATGAAATCATGACCTGAGTCAAAGCTGGATACTTAACTGCCACCAGGTGCCCTTAAAATCATTTTAAAAAGAGATAAATGCTTAGTTGTAAATTAAAAAAACATGTTTAGGAATTTCATAAACTACAAAGTACTGATGAAAGAAATCAAAGAAAATTTAAATAAATGAATGGATATGCTGTATTCATGGACTGGAAGCCTAAACATAGTAAAGGTGTAGTAAGATTCTCGCACAGAGAGTCTTTTCTTTCCAGGAAGCAGCTTCATTCATGCCGACACTGCTCAGTTGGGTTTTTACCCAAAGAACTGAGCCCTGAATACCACGTGGCATAGTTTTGTATACATTTTCTATTTCTTTGTCTCCCATATATGGTAACACACACAAACATTCAGTCCCATTAAATGGTCTCACGTTACAAGGTCATGAGGGATGTCGTCACGTATGTATAGCCAGATTGCCTTCAGGTTTTTTGTTTGTTTGTTTGTTTGTTTGTTTGTTTTGTTTTGTTTTCTCTCCTTAGGGAGGGGACCCTACCACAAAGGTGTCAATTCTTCCCAAATTTATACAGGTTGAATACAGTTCCTATGACAATCCCAACAAGATTTCTTGTAGATATAGACAAGTTTTTTTTTTTCTGAAATTTATATGAAAAAGCAAAGGTACTATTATAGCTAAACAATTTTGAAAAAGAAGAATAAAGTGACAGGAATTATTTTATCCAGTATCAAGAAGTAATATATAGCTACAATATTCAAGACTATATGCTGTAGGTGAAGGGATAAACTTCCAGGCCAATAGGACAGAATAGAAAGCTTCCAAATAGGCCCACAAAAATCCCAAGGCTAACTGATATTTGACAAGTTGCAAAAGATATTTAATGGAAGAAGGATAGTCTTTTCAACAAATGATGCTTAACCAATTGGCTATCCATAGGCAAAAATATGAACCTTGACCTAAACTTTACTCCTACAAAAATTAAGTCAAAACGGATCATAGATTTAAATGTAACATGTGAAACTATAAAAATTTTAGACGATAAAATAGAAGAAAAATTTCTAGACCTAGGGCTTGGTTAACAATTGCTAGATATAACACTACAAGATGATCCATAGGAAAAGAATAATAAATTGGGCTTCATCAAATTTGAAAACTTTTGTGAAAGGCTCTGTTAAGAAAATATTTACAAACCATGTCTGACATTTGTATCTTGAATATGTAAAGAACTCTTAAGTCTTAAGAGTAAAACGGGTGCCTGGGTGGCTCAGTCAGTCGAGCATCTGATTCTTGATTTTGGCTTAGGTAATGACCCCAGGGTCAAGCCTCACATCAGGCTCCACACTGAGCATGGAGCCTGCTTGGGATATATTCTCTCTCTCTCTCTCTCTCTCTCTCTCTCTCTCTATCTCTCCCTCTCCCTCTCCCTCTCCCTCTCCCTCTCCCTCTCCTTCTCCCTCTCCCTTTTCCTCTCCCTCTCTCTCTCTGCCCTCCCCTGCTCATGCTGTCTCTCTATCTCAAAGTGAATAAATAAACATTCATAAAAAAATCTCAACAGTAAAAAAAAGTCAATTCAGTCAGAAAATGGATAAAAGACATGAACAGACATTTCATTGCAGCTATGAATGAGTTACAAAAAATGCATGAAAAGATATTGAACATAACTAGGCATTAGGGAAAAGCAAAAGCAAATTAAATCATGATGAGATTTTACCACCACCTATTACACCAGTGAACAGAAAACACAATGACAATACCAAATGCTGTCAATGGTGAAGAGAAACTGGATCTCTCATACTTTTCTGTTGGGATTGTAAATGGGAAAGCCATTTTGAAAAAGCTTGGCAGTTTCATAAAAACATAGACATGCATTTAATGTATGACCCAGCCATCCCAGAGAAATGAAAACTTGTCAATGACCATTCATAGGAACTTTATTGGTCATAGTCAAAAACTGGAAACAACCAAAATAGCTCTCAACTGGTGAATGATGAAGCAAACTGGTACATCCATACTGTGGGATACTGCTCAGCAACAAAAAGGAACAAAGTATTGGGGAGCCTGGGTGGCTCATTGCATTGAGTATTGGACTCTTGCTTTTGGCTCAGGTCATGATCTTACGGTCGTGAGATTGAGACTTGCTCAATGCCATTGCTCTGCAATGAGCATGGAGCCTGCTTAACATGCTCTATCTCTCTCCTTCCGCCCCTTTCTCCCACTTGTGCTCTCTTTCTATCTAAAAAAAGAAAAAAGAAAGGCCATCTCAAAAGGTTACATTAAACATGATTCTTGAATTTACAAAATTATGGAGTTGGAAAGCAGATTAGTGGTGGCCAGGGATTCAGGGTGGTGGTTGCAGGATGTAGGAATTACATTTAAGAGGCAGTCTGAGGGTTTCCTGGGTGGCTCAGTCTGTTAAACCTCTGACTTTGGCTCAGGTCATGATCTTACGGTCTGTGGGTTTGAGCCCTGCATGGGGCTCTGTGCTAAAAGCTTAGAGCCTGGGGCCTTCTCCCGATTCTGTGTCTCCTTCTCTCTCTGCCCCTCCCCCACTGGCACTCTGTTTCTCTCTCCCTGTCTCTCTCTCTCAAGATAATAAACATTTAAAAAAATTTTAAACATAGTTATTATTATAATCACAGCTCTGCCATAATGTGGATAAAAGAAGAGTCAAGGGTACTTCAGGAATCCTGAGTTGCCTATAAATGTTAGTAAGTAATTCAGGGATATTAAATATGACTTGAAAACAAGCATTCCAGGGTGCCTGGGTGGCTCAGTCAGTTAAGCATCTGACTTCAGCTCAGGTCATGATCTCACTTTTCATGGGTCCGAGCCTCATGTCGAGTTCTGTGCAGACACTTCAGAGCCTGGAGCCTGCTTCGGATTACGTGTCTCCCTCTCTTTCTCTGCCCCTCCCCCCACTCTCGCTCTGTCTCTGTCTCAAAAATAAACATAAAAAAAAAGAGGCAGTTTGGGATCTTTGTGATGATAGTATAGTTTGACATTGTGTTTGCAGCGGTGATTACTCAAATCTACACATGTGATAAAATATAAAATGGTACACAACTACACACACATTGTACCAATGTCAGTTTCCTGGTTTTGATACCATACTACAGTTATATAAAATGTAACCCTTGGGGAGAACTAGCTGAAGGGTGAATGGGGCCTCTCCGCAACTTCCTGTCCATATGCGATTATTTCAAAATAAGAAATTAAAAAAATGTGTTTATAACTTACAGTGATTCTTATAGTTTCTATTATCTGAAAATAAGCAGAAAAGTCATAGGACTTCTGAATTTTTATGCAGAGCGGGGAGAATTGCTGTACTCACTGAACAAACTTAAAGGGACAGTTAGAGACAAGATCAAGTTGCTTATCTGATCGCAGTCCAGGATGACTCCTTGCTAAATGTACACTTTATCTGTAATACTCTTTTTTCTTAAAATACTTTGTTCTCTTCATTTGGATGACATGACACTCTCCTCATTTACCCATGTTTCTTCTCACAAAATCTGTTTTTCTTTGTTTTTATTTTTAGGATTCTCTCTTTCATTTGGTGGAGACATTAGCCAGCTAGTCACCTAAGTCCTAAATCTTTGACTCATTAATCTTTGCCTCTTTGCCATCTTTACCACTCCAGTTCCCTTTTTTCCCCATATAATTACTCACCAAGTCTTGTTGACTTGACTTTCTAACACTTGCCTAACCATCACTTCCCTTGTTTTTGCCTTCATTTTCTTTTACCCAAATTACTATAACATCTCATCTAAAGCTGAAGCCTTGTTCTCCTTAACTGTCTTCCAGCAGCCATCCAAAATGGTATATCTAAAATGCATTTGACCCTGTCATGTGTAGCCTAAACTGTTTCAGTGGTTGCTCATTGCTCACAGGAAAATTTGAAACCCCTAACTTGTCAGCCAACCTTGAGGGTCTGGTCTCTGCCAACCTGTCCGTGGCCTGACTCTTATTTGTTACAGATTCATATCTCCATGCCATTGTTCATGCTCTGTCTTCTGGCTTGCAAGTTGTCTTTGCTTGGAGTATTTATTTTTTTTCAGTTTGTTTATTTATTTTGAGAGAGAGAGCAAGAGAGTGTGCATGTGTGAGCAGGGAGGGGCAGAGAGAGAGGGAGAGAGATAGAATCCCAAGCAGGCTCTGTGCTGTCATTGCAGAGCCAGATATGGGGCTTGATCCCATGAACCATGAGATCATGACCTGAGCTGAAACCAATAGTGGGATGCTGAACTGTCTGAGCCACCAAGGCACCCCTGGAGTACTTGTACACACATACACACACCCTCTTATTATTTTCAAAATTCAAGGCTTCCAGGAAACCCTATCACCTTCTCAAGCTAGATCAGGTTTTCTCCTCTGTGTTCCCCAAATTGCTCCATGACTTAGACTGTGCTTATGGTGTAAGTGTAGTCTTTGTAAGCAGAGAACCATATTAAATTATCTCAAGGTCTTTCAAAGTTTGTTTTTTCTGAACCCATAATGTACCTGGTATCATCTGGCATCTCTCATTCATCATAATGTGAAATCAAGAAACCTTAGCTAATTGCTTCTGTTTAGGAATTATGTTAGGGACAGGAGACACAGAAATAAGTGAGGCACAGTTGTTGCCCTTGCTCACCTCTAAGTGTTGGACATGCATTTTATGTGTGTGGTCAGATGGGAAAGGGGCAAAACTGTCTTGAATAAATTAGCAACCTGATGGTACTGTGTTGGCCCCCCAAAATGCTGAGGCCTGCTATGGGAGGGGCGGTGCTGGTGCAGAGATTTCCTCTGCTCAGCATGGCCACATGACTTACATCTTTCAGAACGCACAGAGCCAGAGATTCTTAGAGTCTGTTTCTGCCAGTGAATTCATCCTGAGTATTTTAACAGTAAGACTGACTACAAGGTGAGGCATTTGGAAATCTGATCTTCCTCAATGGCACTATCCACAGCATAATAAAAGAGCTTTCTGGAGAGTGAGAAGGATTCATGGCAGTAGTCCGTAGGTAAAGTCAGAACTTAAAAATTTTTTTATCATTAAAGAATCCCAGTGCTAGTTTTCTACCATCTTTTTCCCCTTCTCCCATCGTGATTCTAAACATCACTCTGTTTTTATTGCTATTTTGGTTGTAAAGGATTAGAGAATGTTATAGTAAAATGTCGTAGGAACTATAAAAGAGTGAAAGGGCTTGGTATAATGCCTGGTCCTTTGTAATATTAAACAATCAGTGTACAGAAACAAAAAAGGGTGTCTTTGCAATTTTGTTAGATATCAAAAGAACCCTTAGAAGACAAATTGGAGAAGCAATGCTGCCTCTCTTTTTATAATATGACAAAGAGCTAATTCAGCTTCTTTAACAGAAACTCAAATAAGCCCAACCCGTTCAAAAAGCCTTTATATTCAATGTAAAGGAAAATGTGTCTTCAAATCCTAAGAGTTCAGCTTCCACTGGTTTCAATGGGAGCTGTACATTCAGAGCCAAGGGCTAATTTTGGTCTATGTGTTTCCCCAATAAGTTCTCTTGGGTGATCATTTTAGCTCCAGCAAAGTCTTTCCTCTAGCTATAAGAGCCAGTGTTTAAAAGTTTAAAGTAATGCGAATAGGCCAAAATCTAAATCAATATTCTGTAGAACAAATAAAGAGAACAGAGATTTAGGCAGCAGGCACATGGTATGTGCTCCAATTCCCTGGTAGGCAGATCAAGGAGGTTTCAACAAGAACTTAAAAATAAAGAAGCTTAAAAAACAGATGTTAACAAAACTAATCTCTCCCCCTCACTGAGGAATGACTGGTTATGTTTTCAGATCAAGACACTGGGGTCCCAAAGGGAAATACCATTGTGTCGTGTCAAGTGAGATCTAAAGGGCAAAGAGGATGCGGATCAATAGTAGCTTATTTATCTTCCTCAATGCCAATGATTTTAACAAAGTTTGTACTGTCTTTGTTTAGCTTTTCGGCATGTTGCTTTGGTTCATGCAGTAGTTTATATGGAAATTACATGGTATGAATGCCACGTTTTCTCCTCTTCTCTACCACCCATTCCTGCTTTCAATTCCCACCTAGAAGAGTCCCCTGACTTAGTAACATTTGTGGGAGGGTGGCTTGCCTGTTGATCTCTAGGGCTCTGAAGATTACTTATTATCATTTACACTTTGAGAATGTTGAGTGATTCTAGCTTAAAACTGATGACTGGAAAGAAATACTACAGTGAAAGAACATCCAAAGGCAAGTTCATCACAAACCGTTTATCATAACATTTGCCTTCCCTATAATAGTAATTTGAGATGCCATGGTAGGAAAAACAGACCACTGGAATGCAGAGGACCTTCAACATGCTTTAAAAGAGGGTTCAGTATAAGAAGGTTTAATTGCTGAGATGCCAAATGCATTTTATTACGAGGAAAATTTACTTTAAAAATGTTTATTTATTTATTTTGAGAGAGAGTGAGAGCAAGGGGAGAGAGAGAGAGAGAGAGAGAGAGAGAGAGAGAGAGAGAGAGAGAACAAGTGGGGGAGAGGAGCAGAGGAAAAAAGAGAGAGAATCCCAAGCAGGCTCAGCACTGTCAGCACAGAGCCCCATGTAGGGCTCGATCTCAACAACAGTGAGATCATGATCTGAGCTGAAATCAAGAGTCAGATGCTTAATTGAACAAGCCACCCAGGTATTCTAGGAAAATTTGATTTTTAAGAATATTTCCATAATCACTGTAGCAATAATAAAAATAAATGGAACTTGTAGAGGAACTTATGTTCCAGAGCATAGTTTTACATTTATGATCTCATGAACCTCTAAAGCAGTTTTTAAAAGGATTCCCAGTTTTTTTCCCCAAGATATATTCCTAATAGGTAAGTACGAAAGTCCAAAGAAGTAACTTTTTAAAAAAGTGTAAAAGGAATATTCAGTGTGGAAAAACTAATGAGGTCTGAACTGCAAAGTAGCCACTCTTAAAATATGCAGTTAATTGATGAATGGATAAAGAAGATGTGGTTTATATATATACAATGGAACACTACTTGGCAATGAGAAAGAATGAAATCTGGCCATTTGCAGCAACATGGATGGAACTGGAGGGTATTATGCTAAGTGAAATAAGTCAGTCAGAGAAAGGCAGATACCATATGTTTTCACTCATATGTGGATCTTGAGAAACTTAACAGAAGACCATGGGGGAGGGGGAGGGGAAAAAAAGCTACAAAAGAGAGGGAGGGAGGCAAACCATCAGAGACTCTAAAATACAGAGAATAAACTGAGGGTTGATGAGGGTGGGGAAGAGGGGAAAGTAGGTGATGGGCATTGAGGAGGGCACTTGTTGGGATGAGCACTGGGTGTTTTATGGAAGCCAATTTGACAATAAATTATATGAAAAATAAATAAATACAATATGTAGTTAAATATATATTATATGATATATATATATATATATATATATATATATATATATATTCTGTGTCTCCTGTCCCTAACATATATATATATATCATATTGAAAGTGATTTGACTATAAGTTACAGAAAATATACCATAGCAATATTTCAGGAGATGGATCCTCCTTGAATAAGTAAGAATTACGGAATCACTGAAAAGGTATTATAGGTACCCCACAATCTGCTTCCACTGCCTTTTCTGTTTTCTTCTCCTCTGGAAACTATGAGAATTTCCGGGATTTCTTGGCTCTATTTTGAGATACTAATACTTTACGTAATGAGCAAATGCATGTGAAAGCGCTTAAACATGAGAGTTATTTTTTTTATTCTAGATGTTATTTTGTACTATTCTCAGAGTGTAATTCTAGTGATTTTGAAACTTTTCACTTTTTTCTCTCTTTTCACCTCTTAATTTGTGTTTGGAGTTACAGAGGCTATACAAAAGTGTCAAGTGCCATCCCCATCCTAGAGGAGTTTGTTGCCACATTAGGAAGAAACATACACAATCAGCAAAAGTTGTTACCAGGTAGTATATGTTTGGAACGGTAAAAAGTTAGTAAAGAAATCAGAGGAATTCTTCATGTGGGGCTGGAATAAGTATTGAGGTCCATATAGAGGTTTCTAGAAGACTTCGATAGAGGGAATGGTGGAAGCACTGATGCTGGGGTGGGTGAGAGGGTAGAAGTGATAATAACAGAGCAAGGAGGAAGCAAATAGCACCATTTTAGAACATAGGCAATGTGTGTGTGTATATATATATATATATATACACACACACACATATATGTATATATATTTATATAAATAAATATATATTTAACTTTTATTTATCATTGAGATAGAGAGAGAGACAGAGCATGAGCATGGGAGGGGCAGAGAGAGGAGGAGGAGACAGAATCTGAAGCAGGCTCCGGGCTCCCAGCTATTAGCACAGAGCCCAACGCAGGGCTCGAACTCACGAACTACAAGATCATGACCTGAGCTGAAGTCAGACACTTAACCAGCTGAGCCACCCAGGCACCCCAGAACATGAGGCAATATTAATGAACATGTGCCTAAGAGACAGAGGCTGATTAACTTGCTGGTTAGCTTGACAGGAGAGGAAAGTTTGTGTTATGGGGCTAGTGAATACCATGGCTGAAATGTATACTCGAAAGCAGAACATTAAGCTATGGAGTTTGAAGGCTCTTTGGCGAGATGAGAAACTAGGGTTTCTGAGAAGGTACATGACTTGGTGAAAGAAATACTTTAGGCAAATAAATCTGGCAGGAATGTTCAGAAAGGGGTAAGCCTGGTGTTAAAGAGAGCAATTAGGAGGTGGTCCTAGGAAGCCAGGCATCAGGTGATAAAGATCAAGACTTATTCCAGCTTTGTATAAGACCCACACATTTCTTTCTTTTGGGAGTACAAAATTCCATAATGTTCCCTAAAAGGTCATTAATCTCAGTAGCTTTAAGTCAAATGGGATGCTTCAAAATGTGCTGTAAGGATTATGAAAGTATCTGCATTGGTAACTAAAGAACAAAACTGTTACGGTGTCCAACTTAACTGAAATGTAGAATTGCAGACTAAGAGTAGCAGATACTCAATTTATATAATCCTTGAAGACTGTAAGTAAAAATTACTACCTTATCTAGGAGGGAAAGTGTTTTTATTTCAAGGTTTTGGAAACTGACCAGACTTGTCTTGGTTGGATCTTCTTTATTTTTCATAGGCCTTGAGTTTCCATGGATTAGTATAGAGTTCGTATTACCTACCTCCTGAATTCTTTCAGTGGACCTCTTGTCAGTGAATGAAAACTTTGTCACCTTTCTCGAGAAAGCAGAGGGGCAGTCAAGCAGTGTCCCAGCTTACAACTTGGTTAACTAGCAGCATGTGGCTTCTTATTTACTTTTCTCAGGCTGGTGTTTTCAAGCAATTATTACAATACAGAGGAGTTTACCAGGTGCTATGGGTTTTCTAAATATCTGTGAGGTCAAATACTACTGAATGTCGGGATTGGTAGTGATCTGGGTGTATTTTCCTTTTGGTGCTTAATACAATCTCTGCAGCTCTCTGTGGTCCTTATTGTTCCGGAATGTCTCTTTAAGTTAAGATGTTGTTTAGGAGTTGGTAGAGCTGGCACACTATGACATTACATGCTGTATTATTCATTGTTTGGTGACTAGACTTCATATCTGTGGTAAAAATAAATGTTATTCCTCTCAGCTTACTTCAATCCATTCAGTACTGTCTTGAATGGCTTCCTGTAACTATTTAGACTCCCTTTAAAGAATGTATGAAGAAGAAAGAGGTGGGGAAGGAGGAGGAGGAGGCAGGGGGGCAGCAGGAGGAGGAGGAGAGGGAGGAGGAGGGGGAAGGAGACGGGTGGGAGATCATCAGTCTCAAACATGAACTACATGACATAATTTTTAGAAGCAGGCTGAATGGCAACTTCAGTTTACAGAGAAGGGTAACAATCATCTTAGTGGAACTCTAAACATAGAGTTATTTTTCTTCAACAACTATAGTTTTCCTTTCCATTCTTTGATTTGGAAGTAGTCATTTTTATGTGTCAACATCACATGTAAAAAGATTGCAAGTTTTCTTATTAAGATGGAGGAACCAATTTATGGCCATGTTGGTTTCAACTTTACTTCATAAACGTACCAGTAGGTGTTGCTATGCTAGCACTAATGCTGACTTTAAAAACTGGTCACTTTGTGGTGAGTGGGTCCCCAAATAATTCTCATTTGTGTATTCTTTCTCAAAGATCAAAACACTGCGACCAAACACTGCCACCAAGTACTGAAGGCTTGGTGGGATTGTTTTGACTGCAAAATAAGCTTTTAAATGAAGAAGATCTTCTATTCTGCTTTGGCAATTCATAAGATTGGAAAATAATTTCACTGACTTCACAATAGCTAAAGAATTTTGGCCTTTGGAGGAGCAAGTGATAACCAATTTGTGTTAACCGGAAAAAAGATCATTTTTCTCCTTCACTCTTCTTAATTTCTGCACTTCATTCATAATACATATTATCATCACCACTGGGTCCCAAATGCACATAAAAAAGGGGTGGGGGGAGTCTCTCTGCCTAGTATAGCTTCCAGGCATAGATAACCTTTGAAATATGTTCTTGTTTGTCAGACAAGGGAATTTACACAAGACCCAGAGTTTAATTCTTCACAATGTACCTCAGCATCTCAAGTATGTTTATATTGAAGAGTGTTTTCATATTCTTATGTGTAGGCAGAAACAAATGATTTCCTTGTGTTAACCTTGTAACCCTGCCGCCTGTACTAATTATTAGGCAGAATCAACAGACGCTACTACTTCTGTTTTTGACTTGAATTCGTTAAACAAAAACTGAAAACTGAAAAGAGAAAAAAATTTGTAATTTCTATATTCGAAGATGAGGCCCTTCAAATTTTCCAAAAATTCTGTTAATTGATTTTTAGGCAATAAGATGACCATTTAAGTATACGCTTTGATAGAGGGAAGAAACAGTTTGTGTACATCACACTGCTTCTGTGTCTGAAGTTGCCTCAGTTATACCAAGTATGTGAAATTGAACAGTAAAAATCTGAACCTGTCAAGCTGCTTTTTTTCTTTTTTAATTGCTAAACACATACACTTCAGATGAAAACTTGTGTTTTGATCTGGAAATACTGTTTAAATAATATGAATGTGTGTACATAGTGAAAGCAAAGACACTGGTGAAGGAAAGAAAGAATAAAGCTCTAGAAGGAGATGAAATGTGAAGGGCGAATGGGAATGTGAAGCTGGTATGTTTTGTTTTCATACTTGCAACGATTCAATAATACGAAGCAATAACAGTTTATTGAGCCTTTAACAGGTAGGGTTGAACCACATGAGTCGAAGAGAACATGGATTTTTCTATAAATTGCTCAGTGCTCATTTTAAAATAATCTTTAATAAAACAGAGAAGTGCTTCTGTTGTAAAAATCTCTTAGCACTTTCTAAATAGCAAAACAATAAAACATTTTGAAGAGCGGGGTTCAGAGCAAAGTAAATAAATCTGAACACTTTTTCCTGTATTTTTTATAATGAATTTCCATTGATTTTTATAGTCGTATGTTTGCGATCTGTGATTTTATCCCCTGCCTCCTTCCTGCTCTCCCTTCTTCCCTTCATGCTCCCTTTTCCCATGTTTCTCAGTGGTGTCATTTGGGGGCAATGCTACTGTGCTAGATAGCTGAGTGAGATTAGGCAAGGTGAAGGAAAAACACTCAAAGTTTTTCTCCCTGTAGAGTTTCATTATTGAAATGTTCTGAAGTCATGGGTGGTGAGTGTGAAAATGTAGAGGTGCAGATTGGTTGGTAATCGACTCAGTGTAGTAACTAGAGATGTGGCTTTCTAATCATTCTCCGTACCATCCCATGGAAGCTGGGTTTAATTCAGCTAAATGGCCCATGATACGGACTTCACTCCCCTTCAATTTGGTTTCTTCCCTCTGGCGATTTCTTAATCAGAATTTCCTACTATTTAGTAACTAAATTAAAATCTGTAAGTGGTAGGCAACTGCATATAATGCAATGATATATCCATAAGCACTGAAATGACTTAGAACATTTTATGTAATGAACATTCTAACATAATAATAACGCAGTTAAGTTTGAGTATGGGGAAATAATCTGGTTAGATATAGCCATAAAGCCTGAAGGATACTCATCTTTATTTCTGAAGAAAATGCTTAAAAGGTAGATGCTTCTTCTCAAGACAGTGTTGCTTTAAAAGAAGTTAGGTATGAAATTTTCACTCAAGTAACTGTATTTATGAACTGATTGCTTACTATTTCCAGATGTTTTGCTAACCGTTTAACATAGCTTATTTCATTTAATCTTCACAACAATTGATCAAAGTATTACAAACTTTCTCCATATCAGAACACTGAGATTCAGAGATGTTAACTTGCCCAAGTTCACACTTTTGTGTTAAGGTCAAGTAGGAAATAAAATCGAGTGGGCATTAGGCAGCCACAAAAGATGGCAGGATTCTGATGTTGGACTTGATGGCACAGACACATGGGTATAACTGGAGATTTCTGAGTAAGAGGTCAATTCAGTTCAGTTCAACTAACAAGAACTGAAAACTTACATGTAAGGAACTATAGAGAAGCATAGTAAGATGAGCAAAATATGATATTTGCTCTTTAAAGTTTCGTAAGTATAGTAGGAGGTATGCTGGTAGCTATACGAAAACATGCACATGTTAAAGACTATACTATAAACACAGAAATACTCTGAGATTACTTAGGAAAACCCTATTTCTGGTGGGGAATTTCTAAAAATGGTAAAAAGAAGGTAACATTAGAATTTGTATCTGAAAGTAAAATGTGATTTTTGAGAGACATGAGGAGAAGAACATTCTTGGTACAGAAAATAATGGAGCTCGGAGGCCTAGAGTTTATGTGGGTGAGAGCAGGATGGTGGAAGTAGAAAGGAGCTGGATGAAAAGGGGAGAGGACGCAAAGAGAAGAAAAGTTGTGGGGTCAGAGTACTGAAATTTTCTCCTGAAGGTCCAGGCATGCCCCGGACACTCCATGTAATGAACTCTGTGTTTGTTCTCAGAAGACTACCTGTGCTGTTCATCATGGAGGTGAAATGTAGCTTATGATCAGCTGGAGGAGGAAATAGTAAGAGAAGGAGGGGTTGCATTACAGGGCATTAAATGTGCTGAAAGGAATTAGGTTCAACAGGCCACACATTCTTGGGACTGTTGGCATTACTCTTCCTTTCCCTTTCTAGCTACTGGTACCCTACCAGTCTTTCCATTCCACCTTCTCTGTTAAGCTTTTCTCTGAGCCATTTTAAGGAAGACTGAATTTGAAATTTCTTTTTATTCTAATAGCATTTTGTTTAAATGTAAGTTTGAGCATTTATTAAGTTTTTAAAATTTTATTTATTTTGAGAGGGGGCGGGGGAAATGAACAGTGGAGGGGCAGAGAAAGAGAATCCCAAACAGGCTCTGCACTGTCAGAGCAGAGCTTGATGTGGGGCTTGAACTAACAAACCTGAATCATAACCTGAGCTGAAACCAAGAGTCAGACGCTTAATCGCCTGAGCCACCCAGGCATCCCAGTGTTTAAATTTCATTGGTGTGTAAATATATGTGGTTCTCCATAACGTTGTGAGTTTCTTGTGGGAAGAACCATTTCACCGACAGTTAATCCAATGTGGACACAGGTGCACTAATGGTAAGTAGATTGGCTTGTCTGGACCATGGAGAATATAAAAGTATACTTTATAGTTCCTATAGTATATAGTATAAAAGTATATAGTTTATATCATTTTTTAAAACCCTAATATTTTAAAATCATTTATTGAGCTCTTATACACTAACCTTATTATACAAATTAATCCTTTCCATAAACTTGTTAGGTAGACATTATTATCTCCATTTTTTTTGTATGAGGAATTCGAGGCTTAGAGCAGCTAAGAAATTTGCTCAGCAGCATTTAAGTAGTTGCCTGACTCCAATGCTCGACCAGAATGAGTATACCAAACAGCAGTGGTGCTTAGTTAGCAAGCATCAGAATCACCTGGAGGGTCCGGCTTGACTCAATATTATGGGGTGGGACCCAAGGATTTACTTTCTAACAAGTTACAGGTGACATTGATGATGTTAGTCTGGGGACCTTATTTTGAGAACCATTACCAGAAAGTCTGGTTTGAAATGTTGCCCAGAAATGATGTGTGTGTGTGTGTGTGTGTGTGTGTTTTCAAAGTATTCCTAGATGATACTAGCGTGAAGCTTGTAGTAAGAACCACTGATCTCGATCATGAAGAGCCCTTCATGCTCATTTGATTTTGTTATGGCACCAGTTGACAAATGAGAAGAGTGCGTGATGCTTATGCTTTATGATTATGAGGAAAAATGAATTAGCAGACATATTAGACCAGATAAGATTGGGGGGGGGGTGCACTGGAAGTTGAATCTTTCCCTCTTCTCTGTCATCTTGCACACCAGAGCCAATCAGATCTTCCTAAAACATTGCTTTCATCCAGGTGTTATTCAGGTATGTCTGAAAGCTCCCAACACACTTCCTTTCAAGCTCTGTTTTACAGTAACACTTCAATTCTGATCAACAAGGCTTTTCACCTGCCTAAGATGAACACTGTGTTTAGTTCTCCTTGATGATTTTGATGTGTGTGTCCTCCTCAGTTCTGCCAAATCCTACCTGCCTTTCTAAGCTCTCAACTTAAAAAAACAAAACAAAACAAAACAAAAACCAAAACAAAAACACATTTAAATACAAAATTTAACACCTGGTAAAAAGCAAATAGCATGGACAGGCTCGTAAAGAAAGCTAAACCCTTCCTGGCTCCCTAACCCCCTCAACTACTTGCCAGAGGAAAGAATTTTCTTTTAGCTATTTAACTCTCTGTGTTGGTGTTTTGTGATCAACAATTTTAGAAACTGCTTACTTCCTGCCCTGAACATAGGATAAAGGCTTCTCACACTCTTCATTTCCCCTGTTTATACTCTCTCTATAGTAATATTGTATTTAATCGAGTCAGTTTTCCTTATTATGACTATGTGAATGTTGTTCTCTTCAGATCTAAGTAAATCACTATTTTCATTTCATTTTCTGATGTTTGTTTTTTCTGAAGTTTCAGATATTCTTTTTTTTTCTTATCATGGTTTCCTTCTAATAACTTTTGACTTCTTTTTCACCCCTTTATCCTATCAGGTTTTTTTTTTTTTAAGTTTTAAAAATATTTTTCTTGGTGTCCTTGTGGACTCTTTTTTTTTTCCATGTGGGATGGTTATCACCAAACCTGCCATAAAGTAATAATCTTAGAACTTCCCTCAATACCTTCCTAGTTTGAGTCAACTGATTTTTTTGGGTTTACCTTTTCAGCTTATGTCTTTGGGTTTACGTTTTCAGCTTATATCTTACTTCTTCCTTTTGCTGGAGCACATTCCCAAATAACTTCCCAAGAAAGGGTTTGTGAGAGGAAACTTGTATGAGTTCTTGCATGTCTGATAGTGTCTTTATACTTAGACACTTTATTTATAGTTTGGCTAAATTCTACAGAAATCAATACTGAAAATCAAATTGAAATTTGATGGCATTGCTCCATTTTCTCCCACCAGGGTTCAGTTGTTGAGAAGTGGCATTCTAAATTTATATTCCTCCATTAGAAAATTGGATATTTCTTCTTGCAGGAAAATTTTAGAATCTCTTCTAAATATCGCTAGGACATCTCCTTTTATGAACATTTTCATTTGTTTATTAATATTTCTGTTCTTTTAGTAGGGTATTTAAAGATGGGAACTAATCTCATAAACTTTGGAAATTTTATTTCATACTTTGATAATTTCCTTCTATCCATATGTTCTTTCCCTCTTTTATCACACGTAGAAACTTCTAGATCACAACTTTTACATAGTTTGTCAGACTTTCCATCTTTTTTCCTGTTTTGCTTTGTCTTTTGATTCTAATTACATTTTATCTTTTAACCCATCATTTAGGTTTTTATTTCATTAAGATTTTTAATTTTCAAGGGTTTTTGTTATTCTCTGACTACTGTTTTTTTTTTTTTTTTATAGCACCTTATTTATGAGTTACAGACACAGCATAATGATTAAGGGGTTTACAAATGTTTTCAGTATTTGTTTTCTCTGTGGTCATATATTTGGACTGTTCTTATTTCTTTCTTACACCTTAACATTTTTTGTAAGTCTCATGATTGTGTTTATATTTAGAAGAAATACCTCAAAAAAATTGAATGATGATTCTGTGTTTTTGGATGTAGCTCATGGATAGAAGGAACTATTTTGAAGTTATTGTTTGGGGAAGTTG